>NW_027558036.1:0-472500 GCF_052425735.1 Oculina patagonica
TGGTCCCGTCCCTGCAATTTTTCAGTCATTTTACCATAACTAAACTCCCTATAAGACGGACACCTCTCTAAGACGAACAGTTGGAGCCGGTCCCGACGGTGTCCGTCTTAGAGAGAGTTGACTGTATCATTAATATTATTGAGATACATTGAGACACTTTGGTCCCAGAGTTGTCTCCTTCGCAGCCGCTTTGAGCGTTGCGTGACGTCCCAAAAAAGCGGCTGCGAAGGAGACTACCGTAGAATTCCGGTTATAAGCCCTGGGCTTATACAACTTCGTAAGGGTTTTTGGGTGGGCTTATAAGCGGAGGGGCTTATATTCGGGAGGGCTTATAAGCGGAAGGAAAAAAACGTTTCGAAACGAGCCTCGGGAGTGTTGATCGAAAGACGTTTTTAGGTTAAAAACGCACAAAAAAGCAACATTTAGCCCTGTTCAGTATTGTCATCCGGTAGAGGGGGGCTTATATCCGGGGGGGGCTTATAACCGGATGTATTTTTTTGTTTCCAGGATGATGGGCCTATAACCGGGAGGGCTTATAAGCGGGGGGCTTATAACCGAAATTTTACGGTCCCAGAGAGTCTTTGTTTTAAATCGATTAAATTTAGGGCGCAAAGAAGACAACTTTTTATGCCATTACAAGAAAGAAAACCTCTGGAACCAGCGTAATGGTCGGCTAAAAAATGATTGAAAATGAATACAAGTTGGGCGCTAGTAAGCCTGCGTGGCACTCGTGTGTTCTTCCAAGAGTTTCAATAAAGCTGGGAGCGCGGCACGGAGCATGCAACGGAAGCTAAATCGGAGTCCAGTAAAAACAACAAGAAAGAATCCGTAAAAGAAACCAAACTGGGCGTGACTCAAGCTTCGATTGACCCGTTATAAAAGGTAACAAAATACTAAAAAATAATGACATTTCTAAACAAACATCTATAAATACTCTCAAGAAGTTTCAGGGGATATTCTGTGAAAATTTCGCTGTTGTCTGTAAACAAGGTTGCATTGTGAGGAGAAGGCTCGGCTACCAAATCAAGCCTGGTTTCCAAGCTCCCCAAGAAAGTGATCCCAAAAAAATTTTTTGCTTGGCGTTTTGCCCGTAATCCTCTCAGTGAGACCAAAAATACAAAATTTATACCCCAAAGCGAGACGTGGCAGGTGTAGTACAGTGTAGGAGTGAAGTTAGGATTGCTACGCCGGCAGGCTATCAAATACTTAAGGAAACCTCGGAATAGACTGCTGACAGCCCTCTTTTTTTCCGTATTTTTCGATCGATGAGCACGTGGTGACAACGGCGAGACTGAAATGGACGCCAGCGCAAAGCGGGAGGAGCTAGGGGAATGGGTAGAGAAAAAAATAGTAAAATTGGAATAGCTGTTATTACACCATTCTCGTCCCCATAGCCCTTTCTTCGTTTCTCTTAGCCGGCTTGGCACGAGAAAACGGAGGGCTCTGGGGACATATGATTTTTGAATTAATTCGAATTTTTTTTATTGGCTTTTTGGAACAGAGAATTCCTAAACGGAAGTCAGAAACGTAAACGCCTCTCTCATACATTTTTTTGAAACGTCATGACTGCATACATGAAGACCTGAAGTCCTAGAATCTAGGACTGGAAATTATGTCCTCAGAGCCCTTCGTTTCCTCGTGCCAAGGCCCAGCCGGCTAAGAGAAACAAAAAGGCTATGGGGACGAGAATGTTATTACACCTCTCAGCGGTTTGACGTACAAACGAGGCGAAGGGTCATTCTGCATCGTTTTAAACCGGTTTTTACCCTTTCGCCTAGTTTGCATCGCAGGATCAACTGCAATGACAGCTATTGTAACCCTTATTTTTTATAGACCCCAACGTGATTTGAAAAATATTTTATTGAGAGTTGCTTCATCGATCATTACACAAGATCTTTTCAATTCACTATGTATTAGAAACTAAACTCAAGACAAAGAATAGAACCCTAATTCTTTGTAAGACTGATTAAGAATTTGAATTTTAACGAATGGATGCGAAAACAAAAGCTCAGTTAAAGTCTTTTTTCAAAAGCTATCTTCTTAAACAATCTAACGATCTTGTGTATGAAATGGGTAATTCTGCGCCTCTCGAATATATACAATATATTTATAATTATGGACTTTAAAAAAAATTGTATTATAGAATAACTTCCTCGATCTCGTCATCAACGTCATCTAACGCATTGTCTACTGCGCGGACATTTTGCTCTGCGCTTTTTCCAATGCTTTGCAGGCGTTTTCTTCGAGGCAGCAAGGAATCATCTTGAGGTTGTGTTAGGCTGGATCTTCCTGTTACGTTCACTTTGTTTTCCCACGGGTAAGCAGATTTGTCTTTATTGATAGAACTGTTCCCAAACAGAGGGTTTCCTGTTGGTTTGACCTCCTCGTTCGTGAAAAGATCATCTCCAAACAAAGAGGCGCCGTTGCCAGCAAAACCTCTGGCTCTGCGACCTCGTGCGGGGCTTGTCCTTCCACCGATATCCCCGTTTGGTTGACTTGAAGCAGTCTTGCTCGACGCAGCCCCAAATGAAGGGTTATAGTCCCCGAAGTTCACGCTATTTTGCTCTTTTTCTGAGGAAGTTTTCTTCCCTGCGCCGAAATCAAGACCACTGTTTTTGCGTGTTGTTTCCTTTTTAGCACCAAACGAAGGATTATAACCTCCGAAAGCCAAATCGTCCTTATCCTTGTTTTCTTTTTTAGCGGCAGCTCTCCTGCCAAGCGTAGGTTTATAAGACCCAAAACTTAGATCGTCAGACAGAGAGTCTTTAGTGTCTGGTTTAGGGGGATCGTTTTGTGCGAGCTCTTGTGACGCGTGTGCAGGGAGCCCATGATGAAGATTCTCCACAGTCTGTTTAAAATCGTACGAGTAACGGCTCTGTTTCGAGCTCGCGCTTAGCTTCTTTCTGCCGCCACTCGCATCAGAGAAGATATCGTCGTCAGAATGTCCCGCATTCGCCGAAGGTTTGGGTTGCTGGGGCTCGGTTTTTATTGGTTTATCACTCTGCAGAAAAATCGGAAGCTTTTTCGGTTTGTCTTCGGCAGGAGGAGCTACGGCTCCTCCTGTTTTTATAACACCGTTCGGCGGCTCGCTACTTCCATCAATTGCGCGCATGCGAGCCAACAACAAATCCTTCTTGCGCCGGATCTCTGCGTCTTCTTTAAGTCTTTTTTTCTCCTCTTCTTCTTCTCTTTGCTTCCTTAAGCGTTCTTGTTCTTCCCGTTGTTCCTTTAACAGTTCTTCCTCTTCGCGCTTTCTTCTTTCGTGCTCTTCCGCTCTCCTTCGTCCCTCCTCCTCCTCTTCTTTCCGTTTTCTTTCTTCCTCTTTCTCAATGCGCCGTCTCCGCTCCTCTTCCTCGTGTCTCCTCCGCTCTTCTGCCTCCCTTCTCAGCCTGTCTTCTTCATCCCTCCTATCATGTCTCACCGACTCGGGCACAGCGGGATGTTCCTGCCGAACGCCAGATGTTTCGGGTTTCTCTCCTTCATCTTTCCCTTCGTCCGTTAACACCGAGCCAGAATCACTCGCTGCATTTGTGAGGAACACGTTCGTTCTCTTCTCTTTTGCGTCTGGAACCTTTTCAATGTGAACTGCTGGAGCTGTGATGGCGGGTGCATGAGCTGCTCCACTGCCTGCTGGGAGAGCTGGTAAAGTTGTGCCTTTCTTCTTCTGCTTGGTAATATGATAATGGTAAATATTCTTCTCGTCCAATTCCTTTTCTTTATCCTGTTAAAAGTAAAAGAACAGAATTAACTTAAACCCACATACAACTATTTCAGATTTCTCTCACGTTTTATGAAAATTTTCAGTAGAGATCTTAAAATAAAAAGCAGAAAATCGGGAGCGCCCGAAATTTGAAGAACAGGGAGGAGAACTGTTGCAGAGTTTTCGGGGATTAAGGCAGAATCGGAAAATTGAATAGTGAAAATATTGAAAACTGGATAAACATTGTAAACGAATATTGAATATTTTTATTTTCGACTTAATACCAAAAATAATGAATAACTGTTACAGAGAAATGAATAATGACTACCGATCCGAAAATAGAGATTGAGCACTCGTTAATATTAAATGGCTACGAATAAATCTAGGCAAAGATTACGCATCCTGCTTTAACCCCGAATAAAGTCGAATGCAAACAAATCGCCAATTCTGTAAGAATATTTCGCCTCCGAGTAAAACTTCATATATGAAGAATATTTTGCTTTGGCCGTAAACACTGCGAGAAAATGCACCGGTAAACTTATATTTGTGCGCGAAACTGAACCTCGGAATTGCAGCATAACAACTAAGATTCCTGCTTAGTATCCTCTACGTTCAGGCAAAAAAGAAAAAAAAAAAACAGAAAGAGAGAAAGCTTCAGCTTGTGAAATAGTTGCGGAAAACCTTGCAAACCAATATAGAACTTATCAATTATACGAAAGTTTTTTTTTACCTTGAGTCGGTCACGAAGCGATCTGAAATCCTCCTGTACTCTTTTTAGCTCCTCTTTTGCTTGTCTATAGCGATCCTTCTGCTCTTTCATCTCTCGTTGTCTCGCTTTGTCCTTGAGCGTGATGGATTTTTCTAGATCCTAAAAAAAGCGTGAGAAAAAAACAGCTGGTTAAAACACTTCAATATGTATCTAGGTTATTAACCGAAGCGCGTGAAAGCTTTTCTTATTGAAACGTAAAATACATCTCCAGGAGGCTGGCAAGGTGTTTAAAGAGTTGCCATGACAACGCAAGAGAAAGGGTTATAAAAGTCATATTATTTTTTCAGTTTGTTCATTACTTTTGAAAGCTGCATGGCGTGGTTTCCTGAAAATTAATCGCATGCAGCTGAAAAACAAACGTAATACGATTTAATGAGCGAGCCATTGCGTTCCTTCTATTTTTGTCTTACATTTGTATGTTTTTTGCCATGCATGGCTATATTGAGACAAACATCAACCTAATTAATACGAGACATCGCAAAAATTTGGTATTTTTGTGTGCTTTTCTCTGATGCGCATTATGTAAAAAACATAATATTTTCCTAGTTAGCTTGCATTTTTCTATTTTCTCAAGTTTTTTTTTTTCATCGATCAACCGCCAGCAATGCAAGCTAAATGTCTGCAAAAATTATGATTTGTATGTTTTCTTAGTAAACCCCCACTTCTCTGTAACCTCTCTTAACATCTGTTCTTTATAAAAACTACCTTTACTGTCTTTCGGGTTCGGGGAAATCTGTGAATTTTGGCAAGATTTTTATTCTCTTGTGACTACACATGCACTGTACAGTGTATTAAAGGCCTGGTATGTATTCATTTGAAGTGCTCAGTTTAAGCATGTCAGAAATTCTTGTGAAAACTGAATCTTTTAACTTCCGCTGTATGAGAAGTACAAATTTTGACATTCAGTTTACTGGTACAGTTGAACGGTGGTCTGGACCCCACGAATCCTGATAATCAAGGTTCGACTGTAATTAACTATGAAATGTAAGGGACAGACCATTAGAAATTGCGGGGGGGGGGGGGTAAAAAATATTTGGTGCAGGTTTTTTTTTAAGTCCTACTTGTCTGCAGGAATTTTTTTCTCCTTTGCACAAATATTTTTTTAAGCCACAACCACTTGTAGGAAGTTTTTTAGCCAAGTTTCCCTTGCAGGATTTTTTTTTTTGCGAAAAGTCACCCCTCTCCGGTTATTTCTAATGGTCCGTCCCTAAAGTTGTGAAGATTGATACTTATATTTTACAGTATAGCACCCATAAATCAATTTTTTTTTTTTTTTATCAAAATCACTGTTGACCTGAATCCAGGCCAGTTGTTTGAAAGGTATTTCTACTCCCCCCATCCAGGGAGGAGTAGAAAATTTATACATCTAGTCCCTTGATGCTACTGAAACCAGGATAAGCTCCAGAGTGATACATTTAGGCCACTACGCTCTAACAAAGATTTACCTGCCTTAATTACCTTTACAATGTACTTATTTATCCTAACCAAGTTACACCCGCTTTCAGTGTTACGTGCATAGCGGCTTTCTGTCGACATCCATCTTTTGACGTGCTAAACAAACAACACGGATCGAAATCCACCAATCACAGCCCACTAGCATGACCTTCTGACCTTTTCGCACATTTGCATGAAACCAACAACGGTATGTATAGGTTTTGATTGGCTCATTTCAAACAGCACGTCGAAAGACGATGTCAAAAGATGATGTCGAAAGATGGATGTAGAAAGATAGCTATGCACGAAACACTGAAAGCGGGTGTAATACTTTTGATACCTTGCAAATAGAATTTAGTAACCAAAAAGGTATACATGTAGCTGAAACTAAAACTTTTGTATATACATGAACTGGCATGAAGCTATTTTACAGGCAAAGAAAACAAAACCAACAACTATGACCACTTACTGTTATCTTTTTGTCCTTTGCAGCCATTTCGTTTTCAAGGTTCTCTAACTTTTTCGCTAATGAAGCTCGTTCTTCCAGTTTTTTGTCCTCTGCTAGCTGACGATAGCTTGAAATTTTGTCCCGCAATTTCTGAATCTCACCATCCCGGTCTCGCGATTCCTTTTCTTTCTTGTGCAAAACCTCTTGATTTCTTCGTAGCCTTTCTTTTAGAGTGCGCATTTCAGCACTGTGTCTTTGGAGCAACATTGGCAAGCTTGCCTCCTCATGGTCAATTTTCTTAATTTGTTTCTCTTGTCGATGGCTCACTCTTTTCAAAGACTTGTTCTCATCCTTTAGTTCTTCAACTTCTTGTTGCAGTTCTTCCAAAATGTTGTGCATACGTGAAACTTTGTTTCTGTTTGCCGATAAAATGCGTCTCATCATGGAGCTCTCACCACCTGAGGTTTTGGTTGTCATCTTTGAACTGGCTGATTGACTTTTCTTGGTTTTATGTTTTGCAGGACCTGATGTGCAAATAGAACCACATTTTTATAAACAGTTGAACTTTAAACTGAGTCTGGGGCAGGGAGAGAGTTGTTATGTTTCTTTTGTTTGCATCCATGGCATCACAGAAATGCTGTTTCTCTCCCATCTTCATATAATACTCCCAGTCCTCCCAGTCCTGGCCTTGCCCCACCCCCTCTGCCTGAGTTTTACAAATGTGCAGGGACGGCGGGGCTTTAGCCCCCCACTTTTTCCGAAAAAATAAAGACTTACTAAGGGAAAAGTCTCTTAAGCCCCCCACTTAAAGTCACTAGTCAGCCCCCCCCCCCCCCCTAACCTGGAAAACTGCTCCGCCATCCCTGATGTGCCAGGCAGCAAGGCACGTGGGGAAAGGCATGCGAGGAGAGGCAGCAAGGCATTGGAAGCAGAAATCCCTACTCCAAATAAAAAACGCTAACCGCAAGCTACCTGAGCTATTAGAAGGCTAAGCAGAGTGCCGTTTAGGCTCACCAAAGTGCTATTCAGGCTAAACAAAATGGAGCACTTGGTGACAACCCCCTCCACCTCCCTAGACAGTACTACTCCAACTCCACTGTGAGGAAAGATTAACTCAAACATAGCTCTTTCTGTCTCACCACTTCTGTTAAACACCATTCAGGAACAAAAAAAAGAAATAGCCGCTGAATGATAAGTAACTTAAATAATTTTAACAGCTGTGTTATACAGCTGTCAGACTACATGAATACGAAGAAAATAAACTACATGTGTTCACACAGTTTGTCACTAAAAAAAAATGCTAGCTCAGCAGGGATAATACATGACTGTACTCTTATTCATCAGCTACCTGGCTTGTGCTAACAATTACTTCATGTAAGATTTTGAGTCATTAAGAGTTGATCACAGCAGGAAAATTTTCTTCACATGATGGTGCATAAATCATTATCTGCTAGGAGGTTTTCTTTAATTTTAAATGCAAGACATGAATGGTAAAATTTAAAAGAATTCTTATTACAGCAGTACGAAAACAAACTGGAAACAGCAACATATGCCTGGAGAGATCAAAGATCGCATTTTTTAATGAAGATAATATTATCTCAAAAATATGACCAAATATGTTGATTGATGCAATGAGTATAAGCTTACATGTGAACCGAAAGACTGAGATTTATCTTGAGGAAATAGAATAAAGCAGCATCGAATTTGTGCTGTTAGCCTGAGACAGGACAAACAAAGATTATATTAAAACTGTGCTGTCGCCTCGATGGACGCTAAGTGACTATAGGCTTAATTAATTATTTACATGAAGGTCTCTAATAACAGGAGACCAAACATGTTGTTAGGAGTAACTATGAATTTTGCAAAATAGACAACAAATCCTATTTTTCTACTACGCTAAAATTGCTCGATCTCTTTAACCAAAAGTACTTTTTCATCGGTTATAGTTAAGCCTGCATGCATGTGAAAACCATCAGTCTTATATCGAAATACATGTATTAAAGCCGAAAACCAATAGAATTATTAAATGCAGTTCTAACTGAACGAATGCTGATTTTCACCTCACTTTGAAAATAAATTTCGAAAGCTTAGGGGGATAAGATCTAAACCAAAAAGTAGTCGAAAACATGGTTACATGTTATGAGTAAGCTCATAGTATCTAATCAACTCCAATCGTACTTTGTACTCAATTCAAAGTTAATATTAGCTAATATTCACGCGACGAAAAAGTCAAACGGAAATTTACCTCTGGTTGTCCCGTAAGCACTTCTGTACGAAGCAAACGAATCTCGCCTTGAAGAGGCCTTCTTGGAACGAGATCGGTGTTTTGGTGGCGATTCTGTCGGGGATCTCGATGTCGATCGAACTCGCTCTGACGTTCGAGATTCACGTCTCGGGGAAAATCTTCGAGTACTGGGTTCTTTCGAGGGGCTCGGGCTGTCGAAATCATCATCATAGCTGTCGTAGTCGTCAGAGTATCTGCCGGACATTTCACGATTTTTCTGTAGTTTTTCCCTGGCAAGCAGGCTTTCCTTCCTTGTCACAGAAATTACTGAAGTTTTCTTCGATGTCAGTCGGTCCAACGCCGTGAAATCTGTCTCATTATCGTAGGACGAATTCAAACCGATGTTAGACAATAACGGAGGATTTTCAAATTCTAGAGTCATAACAGGACTCTAGGTCTGCTAGGAAAGTAATTTTTTGTTGAATATTTGACCGCACAACCGAAATCTTGCGAAAAAATCACTGTCTGTTGTTAGCACTACTCAAATATGGCGGCGATCGAATGTTATGTTGTGCGTGACGTCACGTTGCCAAAACACCTTGTAGTCACGGAAACCGGAAAATCGCCCCCAGATCACCGCGGAATTTGAAATTTTTCAGGAGCTTTTTAAAAGTTTTCACAGATTGGCATTTTTTGGTATTTTTAACTTTTGCAAAGAATGAAAATCTTTAATATTGAAAGTCTATTTCAATATGAAATAACAACATTTTCGTTTTTATTTGAATCACAGTCAAACTCCGTAAGGCCATCTCAATAAAATGTTTCGTTTCCCATCGCCCGACCGACCCAGTTTTTTCGAAATGTAAAAAAAAATCCAGTTTCACTAGTCAAAGAGGCAAGTGTTTTAATTTACAAACACACGATCATGTTTTATTAACAACAATTGGTCTGATGTGATGTCCTTGTCTTTAATTATCATCGATTCTAAGTTTTTCAAAGGCTGTCTCGTGTCTCAGCGAGATCGACTGAAACAAAATCTTTCGGTTCTGCACCTCCTGACTTCATAAATGTACCCAGACCCCTTAAAGTGTTCATTCTTTTTTTTTTTTGGCCCGACCGACCGCCCCACCAGTACAAGAGACGGGGCGATGGGAAACGAAACATTTAATTGGGATGGCCTAAGTGTTGATCTGGGCATAACGTCTGACGTCTTGTTTAACAAGCTTCTGTTAAGTTTGATACATTACCCCCCAAGTTGTCGCAATCATGTTCGCTCTTAGCTCAACCATATTCTAAAGTAAAGTCGAAAGGGGGCGCGAATCATGAAAAAATGCAAACATCGGACACGATTTCGCAGGATAATTGTTAATTATTTTCAGCTCCCCAGTAGAGGTTGAGACCTCAATTTGTCTAATGTATATGCCCACAATTAGCATCCGTCTGTCCGTCGACCATTCTAGAATCCACCTTAATTCGTAGAGTTTAAAACCAACGAAACAAATAACTATATATATAATTGTGGTTACAAGGTCTTACAAGTGTTAAATACGGATAATTGCCAAATTAAATTAATCTTATGCTGTTTGGTCAATACATGAAAAAATAAAAATAAATGCTAGAAAAGACCCGAAAAAGTTTTGACTATAAGAACATTTCAGAACGGTATTGTACCTTATTGTTACTTATTTTCGCGGGACTTAATCTTCGCGATTTTAAAGACCCGCGAAAATTAATTTTAAACGTTTTCCATTGTATTTTTTACGTTTTAAAATTAAGTTTACGCAGACTTTCTGAGCGCAGACTTGCGTATTTTTTTTCTTTATTAATCTGTGCCGATAACCCTGATAACTATTCTCTTAGTGAGCTCACTAAACTATTATCACTATTATCTGTACTTTTAATAGGCTTTCGTAAAATAGTCTTCGAATTATTTAAAACATATTTGTAAACATCCACCATGTAATTAGTGTTTAAAGATTTACATGTACGTTTTTACCACCAAAAATTATATTTGCATGTGACCAGAAAATGAGACTTAACAGAATTTTAGCGAACACGACTCAGCGAGCACACTTCCGTCAACGAAAAACCACTTTTATGTTCCTTTCAAGAACATTATTGTTTTCAATGGATGAATCGTCGAAGAAGACATACCAGGAATTGCTTCGAAGAAAAATGAAAACTTTATCCTAACAAATATAACAAATCCCTCTAAATCAAATACCATTCCCGTACAAAATACATCTAAAAACAAATACCATTCCCAAATACAAAATACAACTAGGTAGAGCAGTTTTCAATTGAGTTTCGTAAAACCAAAACCAAAGTAATTACTCTAGCCAATCACAAAGAACACAGACAATCCAGTAAACTAATCAAAACTCTAAGAAAATACATGAAGCTGGCACGAAGCGCGGGAAACGTGCGCGAGCGCGTCATGATTGGTTTTGGTTTTACTTCTGATGGGCTGAGAAAGTGGCGCGAGGGTTTTAAACCAATCACAAAGCATCGTACAGTGGAACCCCGATATAACGATCTTCGATATAACGATATTCCCGATATAACGATGAATATGTTATGTCCCGGCAATGGTAAAATGTATGGGATGGAACCCCGATACAGTGGAACCCCGATATAACGATATGCCAAGGGGGCAGTGAAATTATATCGTTATATCGTGGAATCGTTATATCGGGGTTCCGTCCCATGCATTTTACTATTGCCGGGACATAACATATTCATTGTTATATCGGGAATATCGTTATATCGAAGATCGTTATATCGGGGTTCCACTGTATAACGATTCCTCGATATAACGATATAATTTTACTGCCCCCTTGGCATATCGTTATATCGGGGTTCCACTGTAATGCAAAACCAATGCAAACGCAAATTACTTTCGACACTCAAGTGAAAACCGCTCTATATAATAAAGGATGGGTAACCGTAAGTACTTATTTCAGCTTTGCAGCATTTTAAATTTCATTTATCAAATCAAATATGATGCCCCACTTACCGGGTCGACGATGTGGCAGTGAAGGAAGTTGCACCTTCTTTCCTTGAATAACAGGTGGGTAATTGACAGCTGTCACTTGCTCAACAAGGGATGTCTGCCTAGAGCGTTGGCTTACCGACATGGAGCTGCGTGTGGACTGGGTCGTACTGGCAGGCCTCGGACTTGAAGTCGAGGCCCGTTCAGTTTCCACAGCGCTCCATCGACTGCTAGCTCTGTCGCTATGCTCGCTTTCTGGTGGCTTCGGGCTGGGTTGTTCTTCGCCTCTGCTCTCCGTACGACTTCCGAAAAAGGCAGAATCGCTGGTGACTATTTTTGTGGTGTTTTCAATGTTTGCGTTGTCAAATGAAACCTGTTTTACAGGTTTTCGCTTTCTACGGACGATTTTCTTTTGTTGTTTATTTGCTGTGTCAGAGTTGTCACTACTTATCGAGCTCTGTCTTGCCAACTGCCGTCTTATAGCATGAATTTTATCAGTTTTCTTTAATGTCTTTTTTGAAGCAGGCCGTTTTTTTAATTCGTCTACTCTCGATGTTTTTGTCTTTACCCCGTTAGGCTTATTAGCGTTACGTATTTTCCTGGTTTTTAATCGCTTGCCAGCCTTGGCTTTCGTCGGGGGAGCAGCAACTTCTGTCACGCCTTCCGCGTTACTAGTGACGTAATCGTGCCCAAATCCTGCCCAGTTTTTAATTGACACATCAGACTTTCCGTTGTTCGACGAAGTAGACAATTTATTCCGTGAGCTGCTTCCTTGCCGGCTTTCTTGTCTGCGATCAAATATCGTGCTTTCTACATCATCGAACTCGCTTACTACCACGGTCTTGGGCGTTGCGGATCTACCACTGACCTGCCTACTACCGGGAGAGGTGTAACCACCTTCTGTTATAGGGGGTTGTTCTTCTTCTAACGATACCTCCTCTTCTACTTTTGCTTCATCTCCTTCTGTTATTTCTTGGGCAGCAGCCTCAATGTCCTCTCGCTGCTGCTCATCCTCGTCGTTGCCTTGACCAGGGCTCACTTCGGTTGGCTCATCAGCAGAACTGTTCGGTGATTCTAGACTCGCTTCTCTGTCATCGTAAAGCGTTGGGATGCTACTCACACTTGCATTCAAGCTGCTTGAGTAATGAGTCAGTTCGTCTTCGCTTCTCATGCCTTCTTCTACCTCCTCTTCATCTTCCTCATCGTCCTCGTCGTCATCATCATCATCATCGTCATCGTCATCATCATCATCATCATCACTCGCAGGAGATGACGATCGAGTCGAGGCAGCTGTATCGTTTGGATCTACATTCTCTTCTCTATCGCTCCTATTTGCTTTAGTTGGAACGACAACGTCGCTGTCGCTTTCAAGCGAGCTCGAGGAGGATCCATCCGAATCTTCCTCGATTCCACTACGTTCTTTTTCCGATTCGTTATTGTTTTCGCTGTCGTAGCCTCCCCCGCCCTGCTCCTGATTAGAAGGTTCAGTGGCTTTCTCTTCTTCTGACAATTCTTCCTTTTCATTAGAAAGTGGTTTGCTACCGGCTCTCGAATTCGTTTCTGCACGCGTGGTGGTAGAGTCCGGTAGGGGATTTGTTTCTGTATGTTCATTCATATTTTGTAACGCAACAGTCGTCGTTGAGTCGTTTGGTAATTCCACCGGTGGAAATGTTTCCTTTTCATCACCTCTCTGTTCATCGAGGGATGCTTTTAACGTTTCGTCGCTCACAAACTCAATACTCTCTCCGTCGCCCGCGGAACGAAGGCTCTTTCCGCTTTTTGATCTTCGTCCTGCAGTCTTTTTCAAAAGAATGTGCTTGACCGTCGTTTCTTTTTGATGCTTCTTAAGATTCTCTTCTGTGAGAGGAGCAAGATGAGCTTGAGTCAGCATTATTCACTCTACTGTCTGTTTTACAAAGAGAATTCTCGCCTTTGAATTATTGTTCATCTTCTACACTTCTTCTTTATGGCATCTTATTGTCACTTGAGACTCGATTACTATTGGCTGCATTCACGGTCCTGTAAAATAGGTGAATAGAGGACAATCATACAGATTATATATTTTTTCTAAAACAAGCTCTAAACTTGCACCCTATATTAGGAGACAGTTGTAGCAATCGTGAGAAGTTAAGGAACGTTAGCTAAACGTGCGCGCGCTTTATCACACTAATTGTTACAGACATTTCTGACGAAAATAATCAACTGAAAATGTGCGCGTGCCACATAACGCTTTCGAAAATATAATATTTTTTTTGAGTGATCACTTTTTCTTTGCTCCTGGTATTTTTTTTTTGCAGGATTATTCACCTTTAGCAAGAAAGTAATCGCTAGCCAAATACTACAATTCCTGAGAAGCGTGGAAAAATAGCAGATGTCTAATTTCAACTCTCTGCGTTGCTAGGGTTATGCAATATTCTGTCTGTAATTTGTTAGGTTAGGGTTGATAATGTTTTTTGTCCCATAAACGCACAATGTATACTAATAGATACAGTAAAACCCGCGTATAAAAACACCTATTTTGGTGGTTCAGGCTGATTTGGTTCTTATATAAAGGGTTATAATCTGCAAAATCAGCCTGTAAGCCGTTCTTAAGTGTTTTTAAAAAAAAGTTTCTTAAAATAAGGAACATACTAGGCTAACAATAGATGAAATCAATATATATGCACACAATTGTATTTTAATTTTAATAAAATTGATAAATCAAGGCAATACTGTACTGTAATTGGGGTGGAACTATTATGTGTGCAATGAAAAGTAGTGTTGATCTTTGATATTTTTTCCATATAAGAACAACTTTCATTTTTCAGGCTGAATGTGTTCTTATATAAATGGTACTTTATTTCCTAAAATCAGGCCTGGGTGTTCTTAATCCATTTGTTCATATACGCGGGTTTTTACTGTACTAGGGATATTATAAGCAAGGAAATTAATTCAATTAAATACGATTTAAGAAAGCTAGAAAATGATTTTTTTCAGTTTTTTTCATTTTTTTCTTTGCTCGCTCAATGCGACGAAGATCACCCTTTTTTGAAATAAATTTTATTGAAATTAAAAACACTCGTGGAAATTTTGTTAATCAAGGCGTGCCAAATTGGAATACATTTTTACTGTAGGGAAGACTAGCATATGAAAAAGTACTGTTGTATGTTTTGGAGCATTTTAAGAACATTGATTTCCTGAAAGCTGGTTTTCTTTAATAATGCACGATACTCTTTTGTTTGACTGCACTTTGATGAACTTTCACCATAATGTCAATTAAGTTTCGCTTTTATTTAAATGTGACTTAATTTTCCCACAATTGCATCCGAAATATAAACATTTAAATCCTGCCGGAAAAATTTCTTTCATCATAAAAATAAACAAATATCAGTCGCAAGGCCTATGAAAATAAACTAGGTAAAGTTAAATAACGAAAAGGTGTTATAAACTTCGCTATTGAAAGTCTACGAAGGTACAAATGGTGAAATTCAACCTGAATTTAACCAAACTAGTACTGAGTAGCGTTCGGCAAAAGTTTGTTTATAACTATACTATACAAATGTGGTCTATCGAAAACCACAGAATGAGTGAATTGCTAGTTGAATGGTGGCTTTCCACAAAACATAACAGAAGTACGCATTTAGGTGCAAGCGAGTGTCGACGATTTTTTAACTGCATAACCGATATTTTTGAGCTTGAAATAGAAATTAAGTGATCCCCTCAGGGAAAATCGAATTAGCCTTTGTCGTACCTTTTGAGAATTTCCTGCTGCGCCAACTTTATTTCTAAGTTCTATGATAGCAAACAAACTTGTTTCCGTCGATTTGTTATGCAGTAACTTAGTTGTATCAAAACAATTCGTTGAAACCTAAAAACTGGTGGAATTTCTTTTCTTTTTCCGTAGTCAGTTTTCAACGAATTTGCGTGTTTGTAATTCGGTCAACATGCACACACTTTTGGCTCGGAAACATGCTGGAAATCTTTCTTTTTAACCGTACTTTTTGTTACTATTTAACCGTAACTTTTGCTAATACGTATTCTCCGCTAAAAGCGTGTGTATTGACCGAATTGCAAACACCGGCAAACAAAGTTTTGGCTTTAGTAAAGCCAAACCAGCGTACTGCAGAATTGCAGAATTGGGTGTTTAGAAGAAACACTTCAAAAAGCAGTATTTCGCTCGTATCTATCTTGTTGTCGAGCAAAATGTTAAAAGCTGTTTTTTCTTATTTTTTTTTTCTGCGTTATTATCGCCTTTGCAAAAAGGAAGACATAGAATTTATGAAGTGAGAAAAATAACTCGTATAACAAGGGACAGAGCGCATGTTTTCTTGATAATAAAGAACATTATAAGAGTAAAAACTGCAGGAGCTAGCGACATTCCAATTTATATTTCAACTATAGATGAGTTTCTAGTCATTATATAGTATCTTTTCGTTTACGATTTAGTAATATCACCATTAGAAAAAGGAAATTAATATGCTTTATAGTTTAACGCTTTTGGTCTCGACATATCCAAAAGCATTTTTACGTCTAAAGACACGGATTCAATAAGTCAGTTATTGCTCTCAGGACCGAATATAAACCACATTGGCCGGCATCAACCGCTTTAAATCAACTGTGGTGTAAACCAATAGCTTTGTTTGCCGAATGTAATACCGCAAAACCTATCGGAAGATATGATCCACAATCTATCGAGATAAAATCGGCGAGATTTTTTAGTAAGCCTGCAAAATGTTGCTCCGACAAAGTTGCTTAAATTATACAAGAAAAACAGAGAAAAAACTCATTTACGAGCTAAGCAGATATTCCATCGAAATTATGCATTATCTCGTAAATATCCTAAACACGATTACATTCCATACCTTTAATCCAAGGAACTATCGATTTCAAGCGATTCTTCCGAACTTGAACCTTTCTTCGCTGGTTGGGATTTAACACCGGGGACCAGACTTGAAGCCGACTTCGATTCTGACAGATTTTTGCAGAAAAAAATATAATTATGTACGTATTGATAGTCCGAGCTTAAATATGCACACGCCGAGTTTCTCTGAGTTTCCACGGTATCCAACAAAACATCAGACAGCGAAGAAATGCGCAAAGCCTGTTAGTCGCGGATCGCTATTGGTCAACTACCACGTGCCAATCAGCCAACGAACGGCCATTCTCATCATCTCAAACATAGCTCATGTATGGCTTCCTTCAACAATCTTTTTCGATGTGTCTTGCTGTTACGAGCTCCGTATGGTTTCTGGCTTTCTAGCAGAAATAAAATAAAGTCTATTCTTAGGTTCAAAGCATCTGGTTTGTTATCAATAAACATGGTGTTAAATTTTCTTGATGTAAACACGAAAGTTAATTAGTGCAACTCACGTTCTGACAAAATAGACTGGCAAAAAAGGCTTTTTCGAAAATTCCGCAAAAAAGGCAAAATGAATTTGTAAATGAAGACGATTCCGCAAGATTAAAGTGGTATCAATGAATGATATAAGCACAAAAATGGATAAGATAACTGTTTAAACACATTATTAATAATTGACAACATTGCTGACTAAGATGACTTAATTTAGCGCACGGCATGAATCTCATTTAGAACGGATGAAGATTTTTGTAATGAATAAACGATTGAACAGCGAAATCATTACTAGTGTAAATTTAGTGAGTGCAATCAGGAAAAGTAGTTTTTTTTTTTATGAGCATTACAAATGAAAAACTAAACATCTAGTTTACCGCATTCTTTCAAGACATCGAATTTCTATTTACGCAGTTCAAGAGGGTAAAAAGTTTTCTGTGAATGTTATGTTTACCGATCAACTTTAAATTTCTCTTTACGATAGCAAAAGACTGCCAAGCGACTCGTGATGGGAATAAAGGAAATAATCAACTGAATGATAATGTTCTGTAGTTATGCCATGAATTACATCGCCCTTGAGAAATGTGACTGTGTTTAGAACTGTGTTAGTGACGCAGCGCTTTTTAATGGCTATTATAAATGCTAAAAACATGGCAGATTTAACGGCTATTATAAATGCTAAAAACATGGTAAATTTAACGGCTATTATAAATGCTAAAAACATGGCAATTTTTGTCTTGAATTATGCTGCAGGTTTTCACCGAGATAATTATCCAGATGTTTTAATTTCCAGTTGACGCTCTGATAAGCGACCACTCAGATATGGAAAACTTCAAATTGAAAAGAAAGTTCTGCCAGCAATTTGACTGCCTCCTGCAGTACATTTTTCTAGAAGACCTTTGTTTATGTTAACGATGAATAACGTTTTTAAAAGGATAGTCAATCAATTACAAGACTCGCCAAGATCCAAAGCACATTGGGTAGATTGAGCGGCAATTTGTTGATCGAGTCAATCAATGGCCACCAATGGGGAAAAACGGGAAAAGGTGGCTCGCCGGCTTAATGCTTATCACGTTGGACTCCAAATCGAGCAAAGCGGTGCGGCAACAAGCGTTTTCCGGTACCATTTAAGATCATGTGTTAGTCTTGAATTGGCCAAGACTAACACATAGTGCCTCTCCACTCACGAGTATAAATGGGTTACTGTTACGCGTAATTGATTCTAGCGCGCACAGTCGCGTTCATAAGTGCGCCAAGAGAGGATGAGGGGCTCTTGGTGCGCGATTCATTTAAATTTGTATTTTTCTTTCACGGACCCAGCCCTAAGGGTCTTTCAGGCGCTAAAATCGCAGTGTGTCCGCCATCTTGCATTTGAATGCCTTAAAGACACTGTGGCCCAGCCACGGTTAGCTGGGGCCGCGCAAAGAACGACGAGTGAGGAAAACAAGAGGGCTTTTTAGGCTTTCACAGGTAAACATTGGGCACCGAAACTGCACCGAGATTCCGACCACAGCTACATTCCTCAAACGTAAATTTATTCTTAACTTTTTGTCTTTTTTTTGCTCTTACTCTGCTTCTAGGCTTCGCGGCTTATTTTCCAACAAGAACAACAACGACGACAGCCCATTACACACTTTATTTAACAACAACAGCATTTTTTTTTTTTTTACTAAAACAGACAATAAGAGAAGAAGTTTAAAACTGCAAGGAATGTTTAAGTTTGACTTCTTAAGAAAACTGAAACACAAAGCGCAGCTGTAGTTTATTTGTACTTTAACGTTCCTGGTCCTCAAAACTATTTCCACCATTTATCGCTTCACCTACAACACTAAGGTTTGATTCCCGTCGGGCACTCAGAATTGCATAACGCAGAGGGTACATGTAACCATGGTAGAAACAGCACTGAAGAGTTATCAGTGATATAGAACCGCATCTGCCTGTTTTTTGCAACTAGAAGGCAACGGGCACGAAGACGGAACTCGCAAGGACAGCTGGACGGGTCCTCTAGGACTGGAGTGAGCAGGGGGTGATAACCCACTCACTATAAAATCCGATCTTCTTGGATTTCGATTCGGTGGCTGTCACCGTCACTGGTGGAGTTCGAGCGCGATGGAAAGCCAGTCCTATGTTCCACACCACCAGGAGCCGGGCGGTCTGGCGATGGAGAACGTTTTCCCCATCGGTTGAAACAAAGGCGTGTTCGCTCAGGGTCTTGGCAAGACAACATCCGGGAATGTGTTCTCTGCTTCTCTCACTGCCTCCTCAGGGAAAAAGGCCGCCACGCACAATTCTGTTGCCTTCACCCAGCCCCGGTCAGGCATGCTATCATTCTTCCCTACAGGGGGTAAAAAGGATTATGAACAACTGACCATCATTTAAAGAGTCGAAAAAATTCCTCAACCTACCTACAGAGGAATATATAGCTGGATTTAGGAATTCTAGTATTATTTTCCTCGGATTTTAACAGAAGTATGGTATTATCGGTTAATCATTTGAAGATTTCTAGCGAAACGTTCTCTTATGGCGAATGTAAGTAAGACAGAATTGATGAAACTGTTTAGCACGGCGGCATCATTTCATTTATTCTGTCATCTATTCCTTCATGGGAAAAAATAGAACCCACAAAAATCACTTGGCTCCCAGTTGCTTCATAGTGAAAGTTGGTGGAGCATCGCACCGGTATCGTGGAGGTCACGGATTTGAACCCGGTGTTCAAAGCCCTCGAAACTTTTTTCAGGCATTTCCCCACGGTTGATTAAATGTATCATTGCTTGCTTCTTAATGTAAGTTACTTACAAAATACTTGTTTAAGATCCACTATGAGAGATGTGGGCGTATTATCTTCCATAACTTCTGCACTTCCTTGTAGGACTACAAACAGGGTACCGCCTTGAGACCGAAAGCAAAATACATGCATCAGTAAAGAACCAGGGCCCGGTTGCATAGAGCAACTAAGATTAAGTGAGATTTTCTGCAACCATTCCCTGTGTTCCAGAGGATTTTCGCGGCCCGTGCTATTATGGATGAATTGGGCAAAGACGGACTAAAGAGTAACGAAAAACCCATGACGCTGCCAAAACATTCAGCGGAACGCAAGGAGCAGTTGCAGAAAATCCCACTTTATCTTAAGTTGCTTTATGCAATTGGGCACAGGGGGGATCAAAGATTTTTCTTAGTAGGGGGTGAACCAATAAACCACATATTATTTCTTTGCCGAATACCAGTTGTATTTGAAAGTCACAGGTCATCTCAGGGGGGAGGGGGGGGAGGCACCTTTCCGGGCCTCGATCCGCACCTGAGAACTTGCCAATGTCTAAGATGTTTACTTGTGTTGAGTTGCTTAAAATAAGGATTTTATGACGTCGCTTACAACCTGATCATTTATTTAATTATATATGAACACGATTCAGCATACATACATACAGCATAAATTCCTGTCAATCAGATGGGGATTTAGACTGGAAATGAAAGGTGTTGTTGAATTTGCAAACTGAAAAAAAACACAACCAAATGTTTTCAATCCATGAGCTGTAGTTCCCAGGGTCTCTTCTTAGGGGACAGGGTGCAGAGATCCTGGGAGCGATGTCGAGAGCTGTTCTCTTGTTTAATGCTGCTTGCATTGCATCTGCGATTCCAAAACAAGTGAACCACTCACAGAACACTAATAATAAGATAAAGTAGACTAACCTTCTTGGTACTGTCTGGTTGACAACATGACATCATCAGCTTGCACTTCCTTGATAACCATGGACAGAGCAAGAATGTACAAGAATCCTGGTGGACAAGCTTTGAATTCTTCTGTCTGTCAAGAAAATCGCATGACTTGAGTGATGATTATGATAAGGTGAGGCATGTTGGGTGAGGGATGAGGGATGTGGGATACCGAGATGTAGGATGAGGGATGTGGAATGAGGGATCTGTGGGATGAAGGATATGGCATGAACGATTCGGGATGAGGGTGCCACAGGCTGATTAACACTGATCTTTCTTTCATACAGTTTCTACTTGACATTTCTTATGCTATTACTCACCTGCTTCAAAGTCATCCTCAAGATCTGAAAAGGAAAAAAGATAATGAAAGAAGGAACATTATAATATGACATTTTCTGCTTTATTGAAAAGAAGCATTCTGCATGGGGAAATGAGTTAAAATGCATGCACGAGTATGCTAAACGTTTTCTGTTATTTTTGATCATCCATCTCTGAGGGTAGTTGCAGTGGCCTAATGCTTGTTCATAGCATGCTGGCCCCGGTTGTTCGAAAGCTGGATAATACTATCCACCGAATAAATCACTATCGGGTGGATAGCGTAGTATGTTTCACTAACACTTATCTGCTGGATAGCAATTTATCCGGTGGATAGCTTTATCCAGCTTTCGAACAACTGGGGCCTGGACTTTATATTGTGTAGTCTGGGTTTGAGCCCTGGCTAGGGACATTGTGTTTTAGACTGGGGCAAAATTACTTCACTTTCACAGTGCCTCTCTTCACCCAGCTGTATATAGGTACCAACAAATTCTGTGACAGACTAGCATCAG
Source organism: Oculina patagonica (assembly GCF_052425735.1). Taxonomy (NCBI): domain Eukaryota; kingdom Metazoa; phylum Cnidaria; class Anthozoa; order Scleractinia; family Oculinidae; genus Oculina; species Oculina patagonica. The sequence goes on from NW_027558036.1 coordinate 21,435, forward strand.
GGAGGAGGGGAAGGGGAGGGGGGGGGGGGTGGTGTAGACATACTCCTCCTCCAAATTGCTGGAAGCATGACCCACTTGGCCTAGTGTCCACTTTATCTTAGAGGAAATAAGTAAAATGCAGGAATGTGTTCAACATTTTTAATCATCGACCTGGTCTGACTGTTTTCATGGACTCATGTGCTTGCACTTAAAGTTCAGTGAACTTGCATCATTAGCAAAATGCAGGCTTTACAGATTATTATTCAATATCCACAGATAAAAAACAGGGTCAAACCTCCAAATCCAAGGCTCCTCCATACTTTGAGTACAGCCTGCTATCTCTCTGAGTGACCTGTTGTTTCCACTTGACACTTAGCTCTTGGAGCAATGTTGCTTCTGTTGTGAACTGTGCAATGAAATTTGTAATAAGCATGTGTAGTTGTTGTTGTTGTAGTTAATGATCTCTAGCAACTTAATCTGTAAGTGTTAATAATGCAATAAAAAACTTCTTGTTTATGATTGGTTCTCTACAAACCTATTATTTTTTTTGTCAAGGAATTGACACAATGATCATGTGAATGCCCAATTTTAACATTATCATATTTGGCTGATCATACAACTCAGAAGTCAAGTGACTTTGCTCATCATATAAATTGTGCAATTTTTCCCTGAACTGTACTCCACTCAATCCAATTTATATAATTACTGATTTAAACAATGCCAATTAAACTTATTATTGCATAACAATGTTTTCAGTGATACAAAAAGATCCATGTATTTTTTCTGCTCATAAAATCAAAATCTTTAGCAAAAAAGATGCAAGATTACAAACTTGTATAAAACAATTTGAACGTGCTTGTAGATCTGTGTCTAGCACTTACTCTCCCTTAAAGCTAGACACACACTAGGGGACTAGTCGCAGGGAATAGTCGCAGGGACTGGTCCCTTAGTGTGTACACACTAGAAAATTGACCGATTTGTGGGACTATTGGTCCCTGCAACTAGTCCCAGAAATCAAACCAGCTTAATTTGTGGGACTAGTCGCAGGGACCAAAAATGTGGTCCCTACGACTAGACTTTTGATGCAAAATACGAGTACACACTATGGGACTGGTCCCCGAAGCAAGTCCCTGCGACAAGTCCCTGCAACTAGTCCCCTAGTGTGTGCCGGCCTTAAGATAACACTGTGTACAGCAAATACATGAAGTGCAAAGTGTTTAATATATGAAAATAATAAATTATACACACCTGACTAACAGCATCATGGAAGTTTTCCTCTCGTAGCATAATAACCTGGCATGGCCCAGCTGCCCTGTGGAGTACATGTATGTACATTATATACCTATAATTGTACTACAAGCTCTAGGTTTTTATCAGATGGTAGTTGAAAGTGGTGAAACCCAGAGTCTGCTGTCAAAGTCTACAGAAAACAATGGCAGGTGATCTTTATTGTGTTAGCAGGCGGCTTTTCTAATAAGCATGTACTCATTTATTAATGGTTACTTTACCGTTTACATGTTTTGGGAGGGTGGGGGGTGGGTAGGTGACGTGAGGTGAGATGAATCTCCACAGTATTTAAATAGAGTGTGCAAGATACCTGATCTAAAATAGAGCTTGAAGAAGAATCCAATTACAGTCACAGCAATAATATGGATCCAATGATCACATTTAGTTTAAGTATTCAGACACACTGTCACAAGACTAACTGTAACATTCACTTAAGATCACCAAGTAGATTATTGCTGTAACTGGGAACGATTGTTAATCTTTCAAGCACCAATTATAAATATAGAGATACATATATCACCATCAAAATAATGCTCTTTCATGCTGTGCATCTGTCCTAACCTGACGGTGGATCTCCTCTCAGTTCCAGTGAAGAAACCTGCACAGCAAAAATAATATCATAAGAAGGTGGGCATGGCATAATGGCTGATTAAAATGGCAGTCTGAAACATATATAAATTATGCATCTAATGTCCCAGCTTCAAATGTAATAAATAATAATTATATTGCTAATAAAATCATTGACTATAAAAAGAAAAAGCCTGCTGAGGGTGTTAAGCTAGTTAAAGGCACCTTTTTACAAACTTGGACCTTTTTTGAAAGGCTTAAACAGCAAATAAAAGGTGCATGTTATATATTTATATCAATAATTTCTACATTCTATTAATTGGCACTGGTACCTTCCTCTCCAAACGAGAACCCTCTGTCTCCAGCATCAAATGTAGCAAGCTCCTGATTTCCAGTTGAGAACTTCACCCTGCATACAGAGCAAATAACTTGATCATTGATCAATTCATACATTAATACTGACTACTAATTAAGGAGAGGGGGTAGATTTCAAAAAAAGAAGAAAACAAACAAACAAACAAACAAACAAACAAACAAAAAGACATGATTTTATGGCAGGAGTGGGTTGGGAAGAGGGGTTTGACAATGGGCCCTTTTCTTGCCATGTTGAGTGCTTAATTGAAGAAATATGGGATTTGAAGTTAAGCCACTGTACAACACTGATTATGACCTGGATTTTTCGTGCATATGACCCGGGGGAACATCCCCTGGTAGATAATTTTAATTTGCGCACCTCCAACCAATGTTGTTAAGGCTAGCTATTTCTGTGTACATAGAAGTTAGTTCTCTAACTTACTGTCCATGAACTAGAACAAACATTTCTTGTCCTTTCCATCCTTCTTTGAAAATGATGCTGTCAGTAGGATACAGTACAATAATTGCTGCAAAAAATTAAAAATTAATTAAAAGTAAAGGAGTTAGTTTTCCCTCATAGCATTTCTAAGTGAAACTGTCTGGTAAATTCTTTTTTCCTGAATTATTACATGTAGTTTGGGGTTCAGAAAGTTTTGAAGTAACAGTAGGCATGCAGCTTTATTATCAAAGTAGTTGGCCAATTTTACCATCATTTACAGTTGTAGTAAAGAATCAGAGGATATCCCAGCAGAGTAGATGGCTTATTCGAGGCTGGGCACTTACTGTATTAACTTTTCCTACCTTCAGGGTGGGCGCTTAGTCAAAGAGGGTGCTTATTCGAGGTTGCGCGCTTAATTGTATGAATACGGTAGATTTTGACTAAAAAGGTGTGAAATAAATCCCATCCACTAGAGAAAGCTAAGAATACCTACTGCATTATATCTATATTTTTTAAAAACATAATTTTAAATTAACTGACCTGGCTTTATGGTGGTGACCACAGATGCTAAAGACTCTTTTCTCCAGCTGTGTACCACTGGGGACTAAGAAAAAGAAAACAGTAAATTTTATAATTATTATAATCGTGTCATTTCAACTCAGACATTTGGGATCAATAGTAACAGGGACGGCGTAGCATTTTTCCAAGTGGGGGGGGGGGGCTGACTAGTGACTTGAAGTGGGGGGGCTAAAAAGACTCTTCTCTTAGTAAGTCTTTATTTTTTCGAAAAATTCTGGGGGGGCTAAAGCCCCCCCCCAGCCCCCCCGGCTCTGCCGTCCCTGAGTTACTATGGCAAACACAGTGTAGTTACGATGTGTGTCTACCAACCTTTTGAAACACATCTATAGCAATCCCCCCTCCCCCGGCTCCGCCGTCCCTGCGTAACTATGGCAAACACAGTGTAGTTACGATGTGTGTCTACCAACCTTTTGAAACACATCTATAGCAATCTCCTTTGACAACTGTTGATTGTCAAACAGTTTACTGGTGTCAAGGTATCTCCTACAATTGACATTGAAAACATTGGAGGAAATATCATTTATAACATCTGTTACAGAACAACTTTTCTTAATTGCAGTCACTGACACTGAAGCTACCATACAGTAAACAAACTTAAGCATCCCATCCAGCAAATGACAAGTGCGTGATTAATTGAGCAGACTAAAGAAAATGATTATCAAGAAGAAGAAGAAAGTGCCCTGAATTAATGCTGCAAACAGAATCTTAAAGTGTCTATATAGCCTACAGGTTTTTTGTGGTTTTCGTATCTCTATAATGCATTAACAGGTATTCAAAAAGATTTTTTTGGATTCCGCCACTTTTTCGGTGCAAAATCGAGCTTTAAAGTTCCCGCTTCAGCCACGCCCAAAGAAGTTGACCGCGTAATCGAGGATTGGTGATGAGTGACGTCATGTCAGGAACCGCTCGAAGCGTTTGCATTTGTTTATTTGCTTGACAGCCACTACATAAGGTTTGTTTTTCCCAAGAATTCTTCGAGTTTGGATGAAATACTCGCCTGACAGCGATTTATTATCTGAAGAAGCCGAGACTAGTAGTTCATCTGATTCGAACGAAGAGATCGAGTCCGGGGAACTCGAATCGATCGCTTGCACTGCAGTAGAAGATAAGAGTGACAAAGAAGAAGGCGCTTACTCTCAAGAACCTCTGGCGGACAATGCATGGATAGAAGAATATCATCGAGAGAGGCAAATTATTGAAGAGAGGGAACGAGAATTACAAAACTGGCTAAACAGAGTCGTTGAATTGGACACATACCGGTATATAGATACTTTTTCCTAACACTCACTCCGCGCGTTTAATTTGCATTTTCAACGCAAATTTATTCCAGAAAGCTTTGAATGGAAACTTGACGTGTCGCAAAACTTACAACGATGGACGGAAATCGATCTACATTCTCAGGCTGTAAAACTTTTAATTTTCATTACAGATGTAAAACGAAAATGAAAACAATATTACGAGTAGACGGTAAGCACTATTATTCCCGAAAAATTGTCCTTGACACTCACACAGCACATTGAATTTGAATGTTGTATTCTTGCAAGCTTTTGTTTGTTTTGAATCGAAACTTGTCGCGTCGGTAGACTTCAATTTGGCGCGTGGGCTGTTTCTTTAGGCGACCTTTGTATACAACAAAGAATTATAGTCGTCGCATTTGCCTGTTGAATTTTCTATTGCTTTTTAGCTTGAAAACAATAAAACAATCCAACGGGCAAATGCGACGGCTATTCGCGTATGTTGCAAATAAATGTGGCCTAAGTTGATACGCACGTGAACAAGCGGAACTCGACTCAAAGATTAATGTTAATAAACATGTTTATAACTTTTATTAGTCCTTCTTATAACAGATTAATAAAAATACGAGCTACTTTAGTCCTTCTTGTTACAGCCTAATCAAGCGACTTTTCACGCGTTTGGAAATGCCGACAACACACGCCTATGATACGTGCGACTGATTGTCTCAAAAACGATTAACAAACAAAGTCAACCTATCGATTTTTTACTTTTATAACTTAGAAAAACCTTTTCTTTTTGTTGTAACAATGCTTACTTTTCATTGTACGCACTTTAAACAAACAATAATGTCTCTCGAGAAGATAAACTCAATCAAATGAATAATGAGTAATGAATACCCGATGACGACTTCGATTGGACAACTCTTCTTCTTCGAAAGTATTCCGGTGAAATCTTGGCACAGAAACAACGCCAATATCATCTTAGATCAGCGACCGTTGGCATTTGAGATTTTCAATGGAATGTCTTCTTGTAAAATCCCTGGAAGCGAAGTGGCAAGCGCAGACGGCGGACGAAGCACTCGGATTCCACTTTGTAGGTTTTAACTTGACGAAGTCCATCTACTTTTTCCTTCTAGCCTTTGCTTCTGTTTTCACATCACCCCAAAATGCAACACAATACCCTTTTTGCGTTTGGAGTATTCGAGCATACCGCAACAACGCATCTATCTGGTATATTTCTACCGTCAGTATCTCCTCGCGATAACAGAAGAAATGCTGACTTCAACTGGCGGCAAGATTTCGCGGTTCCTGACTTGACGTCACAGCCGGTCTGGAACCCAGACTCTTTCTTGTCTTGACTCCCGGTCAACTTCTTTGGGCGTGGCCGAAGCGGGAACTTTAAAGCTCGATTTTGCAGCGAAAAAGTGGCGGAATCCAACATTTTCTTTTAGAATACTTGTTTATGCATTATAGAGATACGAAAACCACAAAAAACCTGTAGGCTATATAGACACTTTAAATGTTGACCATGGAGCATAATTAACTTTGCTTGAATGTCTGTCAACATAATTCAAGTGCTTTATCAGTACTTATTAGCCTGGGAACAGAAGCTATGAAAAATAATATTTTGAATTTGGCCACATAAAATTTCGGGCAGTGTTAACAAGAAATAAATTATTTCACATACTAACCCTGAATTCAGATAGGTAAGTTTAAGTCTGATTTTGAGCCAGTAGAGGCACATCAGGCCAGAGCTTATTTTGGTTTCTGTAGCATTGTGTGACTAGGAGTATTTCTTCTTCCCCTTAGATGGGATGCTAGTCCATCACAGATACGAGTTATGCAAAGCATTAAGACAGTTTGTTGGTACCCATAATTTACATGTATATGTTGCAGTTAATTTTTGATCTCAGTTAATTTTTTATTTTAACTAGTTAGTTTTTTCTAACTAGTTGATTTTTTTAACTAGTTAAATAATGGGGTTAGGGTTAGGGTATCATATATTTTAAAAAAATAGTGGTTCACCCAACATTTCCTACGTGGCAAAGTGGTAAGGGGTTGGACAGCAAATCCAGAGGTTGAGAGTTCAAATCTAGTGCAGGTTAGTAAAAAAGAAAAATAAATAAATGATAGTACTTAGGGGAGAGGGATAGTAGCAGATAGTAGGAGAGGGTTAGTAAGGATGGGGGGGAGGGTATGAGATATCAAGGGGGGGGGGAGGTGTTCTACTTTTTCTACTTATTAACCAAGAATAAAAAAAAAAACTAGTTAGAAAAAAACTAACTAGTTAAAATAAAAAATTAACTAAGATCAAAAATTAACTGCAACATATACATGTATGTACACCTGTGGGGTTCTTACTCTTTTGAGCTTTTGAAATTCCATGACTTCCCATGACCTTTTCCATGACTTTCAAAGTTTTCCACGACCTAAATTTTACCATTTTTCTTGGAAATTTTCAAAAATTATCTTGATTTCTGGAACCTTCATACCCTTTTCTTCACGAATAATAAAGTATTATTTTGTACAATCAATACAATTTTCCATGACTTTCCATGATCCACACTTAAATTCCATGACTTTCCAGGCCTGGAAAATAAAATTCCATGACTTTCCTGGTTTTCCATGACCCGTATGAACCCTGACCTGGGTGGTGAGAGGCATTAAACAATATAGTGAGTTTCCTACATGATTATCTTGGTTCAGTTGTCAAACTCGCTCTACTTTGTTACAAAGGAACAGTGTCCAAACGTTTTAAGTTTCATAAAGGTCATTGCCCCGAAATAAAACTGAACATAGATTTTTAACCAAACTTCGCCTACTGGTTTATTACTTTAAGGTAAGGTAAAAAGGGGGGTCACCAGATTCGTTTAGGAGCTGGAAGACCTTGTATATTCCATTTATTTCCCCTAAAAAATCCTCTGCGAGTACTAGCAAAGTACACGTGTTTAGCGATAATTTATCTTTCAAACACAAGAATTGATCTGTTTTTATTTTACAGAAAGAAATTGAACACTACACCCAAAACATGAGAAAAAATTGATAGGTCACCAGACTTGTTTACGAGAAAGCGACAATTTACTTATCTCGCGGACTAAGCCGCATAGAAAAAAGCCGCCATTTTGTTTATGTGCGCGCGCTAATTACGCGTGAAATTGTGCGCAGTAAGGATGCGCAATGCAATACAAGGCAATGACCTTAAATGTTTTATGGTTTTGTTCAGTGTCATTGGACACTATTGCTGTGGAAAAGAAGACTTACTGTTAAAGCAGACAAGTAAGTTTTGACAATATTTCGCGAAATAGTCCCACGAAATATGCCTGTTCCTTTTTCATAAAATTAAGTTCCCACAAAAATAAGTAACAATAACTAACTAAAGGTAACTTGAAATTGCTGCAGAAAAATTCTGTATGAAGTTAACACAGTATTTTCACCAACCTTTGTTGAAACCACTGCAGTAGAGTTATCTCACTGGGAAATGTGAGCAGCTGGCGAGCATCAGAGGTCTTCAGAAGTAATATCACACACCTTGTTAAAATATAACAATTGTACAACACATTTTAAAAATATTTTAAAATTTGTTACTATTGCCATTATCATGCATGACATTGAAAAGTGACTTGCCAATTTAAGACATATCTATTTTATACAATTGTAGTTTTATTAAAATTACTGTACTAGCGCAATGTATCCATGGGAGGCGCGGTGGTCTAAAAGATAGCTTGCTCGACTCTGAGTTGAACAGCCCAGGTATGAGGCCTGGCCGGGGCGCTGCGCTGTGTTCTTGGGCAAGAAACTTTACTCTTTTAATAGTGCCTCTTTCTACCCAGGAGTATGAATGGGTACTGGCGAATTTACTGCTGGGGGGTAACCAGGGCTGCGATGGACTAGCAACCCATCCGGGGGGGGGGGGGGAGCAATACTCCTAGTCGCTTAATGCTATAGAAACCGGGAAAAGCTCTGGCTGTATGGGCCACTTGGCTCGGACACAGACTTAGCGCAATTAATCTGTTGAAGAGGAAAGTTTTCAGGGTTATACACATGCACAAGGTTTTGTTCTTAATATAAAATGTCAGGCAGACTTTTCAAACTTTGCTCATTTATCCTGGAAAATTGGGTAAAACAGATAACAATTTTCACAACCTTCAACAAATAAGTAACTTCACCTCAGTTAGGGAAACCTAATAAGCCTACGACTAGAACCGACATGCACGTAATAATATGTACCTGTTAGATGACCACACATCAGCTGTGCACTTCATATTATACAGCACAGAAACCTCCCCAAAGCAATCACCCACTTGAATTTCCCTCAAGACAAACTTCTGGTTTTCACTGAAAACAGTTACATTCCCTGACACCAGCACATGAATTCCAGATGCCTCTTGGCCTTTCCTAAGTAGAATTTCTGGGGCATCCTCTGTCTCTTTCAGTTCTACACGACGTATCACTTCATCCTGAACACTTTTGTCAAGAGCAATAGGTAGTCTGTTCAAGCAGTCAGTGAGTCTGACAATAGCTTCTGGTGGAAGTAAAGGATTGATGGATGATGCAAATTGTGGACGTACCAATTGACTTTCCCGTCTTCTACCACTCTGTTTGTTACCCATTTCTGAGTAAATGGAGTCAGGAGTGTTTCTAATCCTGTTCAGTCTAACATGAAATTGGAAACAAAATCAAAGAATAGGATAAATCAAGACATAATATTAAGATGTTTACAGGCAACTCTCTCTAAAACGGACACCGTCGGGAACGGCTCCAACTGTCCGTGTTAGAGAGGTGTCCGTCCGTCTTATAGGGAGTTTAGTTGCAGTAAAATGACTGAAAAACGACAGGGACGGGGCCAACACCAGGTGTCCGTCTTAAAGAGGTGTCCATCTTATAGAGGTGTCCGTTAAGAGAGAGTTGACTGTAGTTTGTTTTTGTTCTATTTTTGTTTTTAGTTTGCCTTTGATTCTTTTTTTTTTTACAATAGAGATGTATATGGATAAGGCCCTTGTAATAGGTGAACCTATTCTGCGGAATGGTAGTTATGACAGAATGGCATTAGTTTGCCAGTGGCTAGCTTCACCCCTGTTGCTTGTGTTTAGCTTCACCCTGGTTTGCTTGCAGTTAGCTTCACCCCCATGGCTTGCTTTCTTTTTTTTTTGTTGATTAGGACAATACTACATGTAAATGTTGCCCTAACCAAGAAATAAAAGCTAACCACGTACAAGCAAAGTGAGGTGAAGCTAACCGCAAGAAAACCAGTGTGAAAATTAGTGCCATTCCATCAATCCGCCATTCCACTGATTATGGTCACTGATTCCTTTGCAATGACATTTTACAAGCAATACTTCATGTCGCTGCCTACTTGAACTGGCTTGATTGCCTAACTACTGTATGAAATTTCACCACTGTGAAGCTCCTGAAGATCATGTGTACTTTAACGTTCCAAAGTGATCTTAAACAGAACTTTACTTACAGAAACAATTGGAAATAATCGATTAACCAGTACAACAAACTTTAACATACAAGCTGCCCTAATGTTTGCTTTATACAAGCCTTATTTCAATTAATAATTATATACAATTAATTAATTAATTTGACTATATTATTATTTGAAGTAATTAAAAAAGTAATTGCATTGCCAAGTAACCCTATTTGCGATCTGTGTTGACCAGTCTAGTCAACCATGTAAATAGTCCACGAAAAGCCAGCCCAGGTTGACATTTTGACAAAAATAGCCACGTTTGTTTGCTTTTTCCTTTCTTTATAAGCCACTACCGTTCAGTGAGACAAAGGTTTGTTAAAAAAAGTGGTATTTTTTTTCTTTATAGTTACCATTTCCAGTTTTTGGTGACAACAAGCTGACCTGGGCCAGCATTGTGGTACAGAACAGAACTTTGATACAACCAGGCAACTCGAGTTCATGTAAACATTGTTTTTTTACACTTAACTTGCCAAGCAGACCCGGGCTAGTTGCCAGCCCAGGGTCGTGTAAAGAGACCTGATTCTGACGAGGGTCCCTGGGTGAGGGTTGCTACTTTCCAGTACTTTCGGAACTTAAAACTAGGCTACCAATATGTATGTTATCTTAAGGACGTTCGCGCTTATTGTTTATGCATGCACATCCTCACTACATGTGCAAGTAATTCAATGTTGCAACGTCATGCCATGCCATATATTGAGCCCACGTGCTGAAAAACGTTCTAAGGACATAGGGTGGGTGGCTGTTCTGCTCACTTCGCTTGCAGTTTGCTTTCTTAAATGGTGGGTGACCCCTTTTTTAGGCCCTACATTTTTCTTAACAGATTACTTTTGTTAATATAGATCTATGTTTTGCAAAAAAATTAAAAAAAAAAAATACATGGAGTGGGAGTTTGTTTTTATTGTCACACTGACGTTTGAATTTCATGTTTTGAGATTTTCGTTTTGCCGTACGACAGTTTTAAATGCCTTTTTCCAGAGTAAAGTCTCACAAAAAGGATATCAACACAAGGAATAATAACCAAAATGGCAGTCGCTTTTGCCAACATCTTTATGGCAGAGGTACAAACACAAATTCTTGACCAAAGCGCTCTATTTACGTAACAGATGCCCTTCTACAAAATGTGACTAAGATCGTTTGCCTCCGTTTATTTATTCATTTTTGATATAGACCCTTCCACGGTTTCTGCTGCTATCTTGGTTGGAGGGCAAACACAGGAAAATGTGTTTATTGATCAAATTTGGGGAATGTAGTCTCGCAAGGAAAGCCGCAAATATTTTTTTTTTCATTTTTACATACATTTGTCTGAAATCTGAGCCGCCATTTGCGCGGAAAATTATAAGCATTTGTATGAAAAAACCAAAAATGCAATATCTCGTTTCCCAGCATAGCTGTGTCCTTCAAATCTCATCAATAAAATCTTTTGCTAGATATCTTTACCTTGTAATTCATAGGAATTGCAGAATGTTAATTTTCTTTATGTCATTGGCATCGAACTCCTTGCTTTTCCCATACATTTACTGTAAATTCTGCCGTGTTTGCCCCCCAACCTAGCCTCCCACGCAGTCGTTCTTTGGGGCGATTAGGGAGGAGTGAAACACGATCGCCCCTAAGAACGACTGCGTGGAAGGCTACCCCCAACCAAGATGGCGGCAGAAACCGTGGAAGGGTCTATTTTAGTTATTTTCATAGTTAGCCTTGTAAACACTGCTGAAGTACGTGCGCCAATTTCAAAAATCAGGGTAATTTCTCACACGCTTTATCTCTGAAACGAAGTTGGTGATCGCAACTTTGTGTTTTGCATTTCTGACACTTTATCTGGCCGCAGTAAAAATAAACAAAAGTCTATCGAGTAGAAAATTTTGGCGCGAACGTCCTTATAAGCTTAAGCTTACTTGTTTGATGGCTGACAGAACCCTCACTGTGATCAGACCGAAGAGTGTAAATAATAGAAACGCAGTAATAAGCTTACCTCACTCCAACATTATAAAGATGTACGCCTAACCTAACCTAGTCTACTTCGTGACGAGACCAAACTACGGAGTTCAGCAGCCATCTTTTTTTTAAGGCGCGTTGCATTCTGGTCAGTTTAAGGATTGCACCCAGGCCCCTGTTGCGCCGTATAAATCCTTCTTTCTTTCTTTCTTTCTTTCTTTCTTTCTTTCTTTCTTTCTTTCTTTCTTTCTTTCTTTCTTTCTTTCTTTCTTTCTTTCTTTCTTTCTTTCTTTCTTTCTTGCTTGCTTGCTTGCTTGCTTGCTTGCTTGCTTGCTTGCTTGCTTGCTTGCTTGCTTGCTTGCTTAATTGCTTTCTTAATTGCTTGCTTGCTTGCTTGATGGGCCGCAGTTAGGCATAAATAGATTGTGCTAGGCAACTTTTGAGCAACTTTTAGCGTTTTGAGCAACTTTTTCAGCAACCTAGGGCAACTTTTGCGTTCCTTCGCATACTTTCAGCAACAAATTGATATAAAACCGATCCAAACCATAAAAGGTCATTTACGGATTTGATTAAAACTGTTTTAATCAAAACTGATTTTAAAACTAAGGAAATATGATAAAATGACAATAAAGTAACACTTGCTTTACGCCTACGAAATCTAGACAGCGGCTATCTATCTAACGGGCGCTTAAACCCAGCGGTTATTCGCTGCAACATAGAGCCTGCCACCGGCCATCTTGGACCATTTTGGTATTAACTGAAGTGCGAGTCACTTATGGCATCGCAATCAGATGAAATTTCAGACGAGGAAAATAGACATTATTTAGACATTGACCACATTGAGGTTGCCATAGACGCTGTGGCAACTCTTAGTAAACCTGCAAGTGCTTCAATTTTCTAAAAATCGCAAAATTCACTCTAGAGAGCAAGCAACTTTTCTAAATTTTGGTGGCAACTTTTTGATATTTGAGCAACTTAAGAGCAACTTTTGGGTATATTGTGAAGCAACTCTTCCTGAATTTATTAGCACAATCTATTCATGCCTAGCCGCTGTTCGCAAGCGCGAAACGGAGGAATTATGTTTCACCCCCCCCCCCCCCCAAAAAAAAACGGCAGTGGAGAAAAAGCTAGAAAAGTAGAAACCGTAGCTCACTAACTGCTGTCAGTGAAAGGGCACATCAGTAAGATCTGACAAAGGTGTAATCGAAGGATAGTTAATCGAGGGTACAGGAATAAGAAACTTAATCGCCACCGTGGAATAACCGCTAATCGCGGGTTGTTTCAATTGGCTGGGCAGCTGATTTTAAAATCATTATGTTCACGTTGTAGTTAGAACAAAAATGTTGAACTCTTTATGAAATTTAAACGCAGTAAGTTAACTAATCTTGACTAGATAGATCAACTTTTTTTATCTTTTTTGCCCAAAAAAGTATTCGCTTTGGCGCCTTTAATATATCCTTGTTTTTCGTTTTGCAAACAGAACGTCAGGAACCAGACATTAACGTCAACTTCAAGACATTACTCAGTTGACAAATGGAATTCGTAATGATGTAAAACAAAACAAACAGTAATTTTCCCTAAAAATTAGAATGAAGAGCAGCTGTAAGGCATTGCAACTGGACTTCTCTGTGTGGAATATTTCGTATTTCCTCCCAGTTAAGTGGTTACGTTCCAACATTACAAGACAAGGAAAAGTTGCCATCTTCAGGTAATTTCAACTACATTTCTCTTTTTTTGAATAAGAGTTTAATTTCAATTTATATAGGAAAACTAGACCGACAAAACCGTTTAAAACAAATGCAAGGCTGGTCAAACAGCTAGCCCTGATGAAGCTAGATTGGAGTCAGTTGTCTTATCGAAATAATCAGATGGAATAAAGGGGTTGCGAATAAGGTATCAGCCTTACATAATTTCTTTTGAAGTTTCATTTTTAATCCTAATCTTTGCAAGGATTCCGGCAACTATTTGATGCTGTTTGTTCAATTAGCCCTTCGTTGCATAGCAGAAGTGTAAACTTTATCCAAACATTCAATATATAACGCATTTTCAACATTTTTAATTTATCTACCGCGCACAATACCGTCGCAACCGAATTTTTTCCACACTCAATCAAGAGAAACTTTGAAAACGAGCAAATAAAAATTCAAAAGGAGAAAGAACTGAGGTTTGCCAGTTCAACACATTCGCCCCTTTTAAGTCGAAATGGCTGATCATGACATACCTCAATACACAAAGAAAGAACCACTCCTTTCGCCCTTTAAAGCATTCAAATTTTGTTTTTGCGAGATTGAAGGTGGCAAGTTATGAGTCTGTAAAAATGCTTCACTGTTAGACAAGCGGTGAGCTGGTTATACAATGAATGTGGGCATTCTGTCGATTCATAACAGCGTTTAGCATTAGTTTAGTACCTGTTAAAATTCAACATGGTTTTGCTCAAAACAACCTGTGATATAACGGAACAAAATGTGAAAATGGTACTTTTGGAAAATAAAATTAAACAAAAGGAAGACTTTCGAGTAAAGGGCTAATTAAAGGGAACACAAGAAACAGATGTTGAAATTTTAAAACCTAGAGCGAGCTAGTCAATACTTTAAATTTGAATAATAAGATCGCGAATAAGGTCATTCTGACAAATTAAGCATTTTCACCTCTCATATGCACCTTCCGGTATTTGCGAAATATAAATTCAAACAATGCTTTATGCTTGCAAAGCCTGCAGTAAAACAAGAAACACTGACCTTCGCCAAAGAGTAGGAAGAAGAAAATCGAAAAGGCGCACATTTAAATTTTTGTTCCGAAAAGGACACCAACGAAAGTCCTCGGTAATTTTTTAAAACCATTCCTTAGATATGCGAAAACAAAAAATTAATCACTAGCTGGCCAGGCTCATGACTGCGACACAATAAAATGAGCTAAAATGAAACTCAAGAAATTAACACCGATAGAAACAGCAACACCGGTACCTGCTCTGGAGAGTTTAAAAAATGATTGCTTTTGTACCGGACGTTTTGTAAAATTGTCCATTAGAGATGGATTGAATTTCAGCCATTGCAATATAATGACGTTGAAAATTCACGACAAACTACTTCACTAAAAATCTAACTATATTTTCTAAGGTTCATTCCAACAGCTTAATCTTAACTCGAGAAACTGTTTGTAGCACAGACTACATCTTTTCTTTGTCCGAACATATTTTTTTAAGTATTCAGCCTCATCGCACTCTCTCATAGCCGTACAGCTGGTACAGGCAAAGGGAAAGTGTTTCTTTCTTGCTTTCTTTTAACGATTTGCAAACCAGGCTACTTACAGCAGCTATTAACTGCGGATAGTTCTGAATTTATAATCATTGCATTCAGAAAAGACTCGACAATTAAGAAAGTCGTTCTAGGCCGGAAAGGAAATAGACGCAAAACGGAGTATAATTTGCGGTTGGAAGGCATGTGTTATTTATAGTGACAGCCAGAATTTATGCTAGTTGCATGTTCCCTAACATTATTGGTCTAGCAAAATGTGGGTTTAAAATATAAGTGTTTATTGACAAAGAGACTGCGACAACAGATGTCTAACACTTAATGGTTGCTAATTTACCCCACAAAACAATGATCGCACCGGCGGGGGGTGGCCGAAAAAACAAAAACAAAAAACAATAAAAAAAAACAATAAAAAACCAATAAGTTTTCTCAAGAATTCGGACTTTTTTCAATTTTATTTTTGGCTCCAAATGAAATATTGAATTATCGAATTATTGTAAAAGAAAAACAATGCATTTTGTATAAAGACTGCAGGCGCGAAAAAATGTCGCGATTAACTCGAGTAGGTCGCTTGTTTATTTAAACAGATGTTAAACAAATTCTCCAAATTCACAACATTTGTCGTAAAAGATGACAAAAAAAGTGTGGAAATTACGTGTTGTGAAAATCGCAAAATTAAGTTGTCAGCTTTTTCCTCAGATCCTACGCACGAGCAAATCAACGGTTGAGAAAGAAAGAGGAAGTTCTTGAGGTTTGCGTTTCACCGCCTTGCTATCAATTTGTCGCCGCTTTGCTTTCTTGCACCACATGAAATATACTGTTCGTAGCTTGGAATTAGAAGTTAAAAGGCTGTAATCTAATGCAATCTTCAACAAAAGCGTGGGCGCTTTTCCCGTGAAGTAGTTTGTCGTGAATTTTCAACGTCATTATATTGCAATGGCTGAAATTCAATCCATCTCTAATGGACAATTTTACAAAACGTCCGGTACAAAAGCAATCATTTTTTAAACTCTCCAAATATTTTCAAAATCCTACAAGACATGCACATCAAGGTTTTTTTTTAAAAGACATCGTCCGAGGTGCTTATAATTCTTTCTCTCTGTGGCCCAATTCTTGTACGTATGCCATGTATAACGTCACAAACAAAACAAACATGCCAACAAAACATCATAAATCAGACATGAACGTCCAAGGCATTGACTGACAAGTTAATTTATATGTAAAATGGAACGCATATGGTAAACTTCCCTAAACTTACTAAACTTACACTATTGCATAATGACCGGCAGCCGAACAAGATCTCAAAAACACTAAATTACCGGCAGTACGATCACGACGATGTTTTTTAATTCTTGTAAATCAAAAGAATTTAGCCAATCTAAAGTATGATATATCGATTCAAACGAAGAGCCTACTCTAGCTTTTTTTTATTCGAAGTGATTGATCAGCCTCCGAAGATACTCCGAATGCACTCCGAAGATATTCCGAAGATTTTTCGAAAATTGTCCGAACTCCGAATATACTCTGAGTCATGGTTGTCTGACGATTGCAGAAAGAAAATCCGAAGATCCCCGAAGAACACTCGAACCTGAAGGTGAAAGAAGAACACCCGAGGGATGCCGAAGAAGGCAGGACACTTGAGAAGATTAGGGAAGGCTTTCAAGGATTCGTCTGAACATTTTGTTCGTGGGAACATTCTTTCATTTAGCTTCACTAAAAAAGGAAGGGTTGGAGGATTCGGGAATGGTGACGTGCCTTGAATTCCAAGTTTCGGATGCATAACATTTTTTTCATGTCGCTCCGTTGTTAAGTTTTTATTCACAATGAAAGAAAAGCAATCATCACTAGTCTTTGGGTGCACTTTGGGAGTAAGAGATCCGATTGTCTTAGGTGAACTTTAGCCGGACTTAGCTGTCTCGCCCTGCTCCTAACAGGCGTAAGTCAACCAAGCGTGATATTTATCTGAGCCGCGAGAAACTGACACGAGTCTCGGAAAGGTAAGAGGAACAGTGCTCACTGTTTGGAGCAGTCAGGGAGGTGAACATTGCAAGCATTAGCCCGTCGATCACTCGTGATCACTTAATAAACAAAGTCTTCACAATGCCTTAGTTCTATTTTTTTTCGGGTCATCATCGGCAGTCCTCAGTAGTCCTCAGTAGTCTTTGATTCTTCCTTGGGAATCTTCGGTTGATTTGGGTAAATAAAGAATAAAGCTGATTTGGTTGAATTCTTCTCTAACATTTTCGCTCAGTATTTTGGCAAACTTGCTGCACATACACTGAATTAATTTTGGAAGCTTCTGTAAACAATTTCAGGCGGAAAAAGTCGACCATCAAGTACCTTTTTAAACCGCGCTGTGTTCCCTTCACGAAGTGAAAGTTCTTCTCGGAGCGTCGGAGTTTGTTTTGAAATTTGTCAATTAAACAGCCGAATTCTGCCAGACGTCTTTCTCTCTCACATCCATTACTGTTGTCCTTTTTATATAAGGCCTTCGCCGCCCTTTGTTTTCAAAAATGTTCTTCAGAGATGCAATTTTATAGCGACAAAAAAATAATAATAATTAATGAACTTATATTGCGCAAGTATCGAGAACGGATTTCGGGAGCCCAAGAACTCAAAAGCTTCCGCTCCCATCGCTTCGCAATTTGACACGCAAGTGTTGACAACGTGTTGACATCTTGCTGTCAACGCTCCAAGCGATAGCTAATCATATTTTTGCGTTTTGAGAGCAACGCATATTTCAAATGCTGTGGCTTTGCCGGTTGTCCCAATTTTTTTTCGCTTCTCGCCTCGTTCTCGTCCTTGGCACGAGAAAACGAAGGGCTCTGGGGACACAGGATTTCCAGTCCTAGATTCTAGGACTTCCGGTCTTCATGTATGCAGTCATGACGTTTCGAAAGAATGTATGAGAGAGTAGTTACGTTTTCGACTTCCGTTAAGGAATTCTTTGTTCCAAAACAGCCAATAAAAAAATGCGAATTTATAATTCAAGAATCCTATGTCCCCAGAGCCCTTCGTTTTCTTTCGCCAAGCCGGCTAAGAGAAACGAAAGGGCTATGGGGACGAGAATGTTCTCGCTGAGTTCTTGCCTCGCCCCGCCTCGTCCCCATTTTTCGCGCGGTCATTCATTTTTTGGCTTCACGCTCGACGGACTCTGCGAAAAAAAATAGGGACTGCTCGTAGTCTAACCGCACGTGGTAAGGAATTCCAAAGGGTAATAGCGCTATATCGTGCGTTGTCCAGAGGCGGATTTATAACCTGGAATATTGAAACTGTTCTTCTTTCTCGTGTTACGGTCATGCACAACAGAACGTGTTACAAAGCGATCGCACAAATAATTGGGCGCTAGTCCCTTGACACATTTAAACGCAAGAATACCTACCGTATACATCAGATAATTAACTACTCATGTTATATGGTCGAACGGCATGCTTTGCAAGCGTTTGTTCTTACTTTGCTTCTGTCGCTAAAGGAAAGCGTTTGAAAATCGAAAATATTTGGGGCATTTGGCGGTCTAAAAAAATAATATTTACTGGAAGTAACAAGTACAAAATGTTTGCTTATGGGGCCAACTAGGTAAGCACTACTGTTTTTGAAATTGTGACTTCGCGTCGTAGGGTTGCAACTTGCAAAAGATGCTCGATGCCCAGTCCACTCGCCTGATGAAGTTTAGCGATGCCGTCATGACGTACGTCATAACTTGAAAAGGAGTAAGGGCTCGCGCTTCCCTCTTGCCTTTCGATATTTCCGTCACTTCGCTCGTACTCTGATAAACATGTTCAGCTGGAAATAAAAACTTAAAACAATAAATGTTATACTCTTATGAGATTTAAACTAAACACAGTAAGGTGCATTAAACTCAATATACCCTATTCAGACCGGGGGGGGGGGGGGCTTTTGAGGCCCGCGCTGATTTTGAACTCTTAAAACTTTTTTAACTTTCAACCAAACGCTGTCAACTTTCTGAGTTTTCCTAAATTTATCTGGCAATAATTTGGCAGGGTTGGATGATGTGTCAGGAACTTGACTTCACCATGGCAACGGCATTTTGACAGGCATGTTTTCCCAAATTTGTAATTTTGCGTGTTTCTATTAATAAAAATTAACTTTAATGGAATTTTTTTTTCATTTTTAGGTTTTAAAGCACATTTTTAGTGATTTTAAGTACTTCGCAGTAATTTTGGGTGGTTTTCTGGCATTTTGGAAAAAATTTGAAATCCAAGATGGTGGATCCAAGATGGGGACTGTGTTGACATCATGATGTAGTTGTCACGTGATATTACGTCACCATCCCACGTGACGTATACAAGAAGAAAGATGTTCGGACATACAATACATCCTATAAGTTTCGTTGTGATTGCTTAAATATTCTGGAAGTTACATGGGGGGGGGGGGGGGGGGCGTACAATGTGAAACCGTTAAAAAGCCGTTTTATGCCATGATAACAACCGAAGAAGACCGAAGATTCTCGGTCGAAACGTCTTGAGCACATTATGAGCGTTGTTTACGCTCAAATAAGTCAGCGTCAGAATTTATAAAGAGTATTAGATGATGTTTATTTTGATGTTTATGTAATAATTTAATGTTTGTATAATAATAAAATCTAGAATTTATCTGGGTTTAATATTTATGCGATGCTTTTATCTTTTGTTTTTTAGTTTTGGTTGTAATAAGGATCCAATGCATAATCATGGCGAAAAACCATAATCATAGCAGAAGGAGGGAGTTTTAGTACCAGCGCTTAGTCGAAATATATAGTACCAGGAGCCATAATTAGGAGCCATAATCCCCGAGATTATGGCTCCTGATAATACTGGAAACAGTTATGATTTTTTAAGAGCATTATATTGAATGAATTTCACGCAGTATGTTATGAACGACAAAAAGAAATAATCCAGTCCAAAAGTAATCATTTCAAATTCTCTCATGCAATATTTCAAGAATCGACTTGATAGGTCAGCGTTTTTTTTTTTGCAAGGAAAGCATTCAGTAAGACACTACCTCTCTGAAACCTCTATTTTCATTCGCCCGCTGTAATTACTACCCCTATTGTTATTCAGGGCTAGGGGCATTGTTGTCACCTGTTACCTATTGTTTTAAGAACCAATGAATTAACTCGTTCCGAGAGGTAGTGAACGAAAGCATCTGCTGAGGCTAGGTGACTTTCTTTATTGGAACCTGACATGAATGTCCACAGCAAGGTAGTAGCTGACAAGATGAATTCATAATTATGTTAAACAAAACAAAAACAGTTAACATCCACAAAAATTAGATGGAACAGCAGCCGCCAGAGGTTGCACTCTATCGGTGTGGTATATTTCGTTTTTCGACCCAACACTACACTGAAGAAAAACGTTTCCACTTTCAGGTAATTTAAACTATAGTTTCTTTAAATTTTCATTTAAAATAAAATTTTAATTTCAATTTTTATACGAAAACAGACAAACCTAGTTAAATAATACAAGACTGGTTAAACAGCTAGCACCTAATGAACACTGGTGTTTGTGCTTTCGAAATAATGGGCTTGGATTAAATGGATGGCAGAAACATTCCTTGCATGAGCTTCATTGCTGATCCAGATCTAAATAAGGACATCGATCCGGAGACAATTAGCTGTTGTTTTTGTGACTGGCCCTTGAGCTCCTAAAAACTATATATAACGGCTCAAACTTTCCCCAAACATGAAGTATTTTGCGCTTTTTGAACCTTTCATTATGTTTCGCGCCTCTCAGTGCTCGCGCACAGCACCGGTGCAGCAATTTTATCCAAGTTTAAAAACTCTGACTTTAAGTGGAAATAAACATTCAATAGAGAATAGATGTTTCGTCAGCTCCACGCAGATGTTTTTAAGTCGAAACGAAATTGCTGATTATGACTTACCACAATATAACACAAAGGAAGAACCAGTCCTCAGGCTCTCGTTTTTACCGAAGTACTGAAATTTTGTTTTTGTGAGATTGAAGGTGAGAAATTACGAGTCAGAAACAAATGCTTAAAACCGGTAGACAAGCGCGCGGTGAATTTTGCAATAAATGTCGGCATTCTTTCGATTCTTAAAAGCGTTTAGCATTATCTTAGTAACTGTTAAAGTTCAAATTGTTCTTCTCAATGAAGTCTATTATATAATTGTGAAGTTGGTATTTTTGGAAAATAAAAGTTTTTAGGAGCGAAATTTATTTCCCTTTCGTGTATAAAAGTGGACAAAAAAGGAAAGACTATAAACAGATCTAGGAGATTAAAATTAAAACCTGCGAGCTAGTCAATACTTTAACTTTGAATAATTATATCATGAATAAAGTCACTCTGACAAATTAAACATTTCCACCTTTAATACATATTTTCTTATATTCGCGAAATAAACATTCAAACAATATCTTTAGCCTGGTATAATATTACAAAAACATTGCCCCTATCACTGTTTTAAACTGAAACCGAATACAACTCAGCAATAACCAACTTCGTCAATGTATGATTTGTCAATCCCTTATGGAAATGTGCCAGCGCATCCTACAGAAATGTTAATGGTGTCAGAGAATTAGAAAAGCAGGAACTCAAAGAAAAAAAAAATCGTGCGCCAGATATGAAAAAAGAAAAAAACAGAAAACCGATCGCCAGCTTACCAGGTTCATGACTGTCGCACAATAAAATTGAACTCAAGTAATTGACACAGAAACGACAACACCTACACTTTAACAAAATTTAACTATGAGTGAAGTATAATTTGACGGTTCCAACAGCACAATGTCATCTCAGGAAATTATTCGTAGCACATACACATATTTATATTCATGTATATTATCATTGTTATCCTCCTAATGGAGCGCGGATATATATTAAAAAAAGGTGTCCGCTACGGGGACTTTATTTTTGCCGTAATACTCCAAAATGTTTAGACGACATTTTTCTTCGGACGAAGAAAAATTCAAAAACCGTTTTTGCTCGAAAGTTTTATTATCCGAACATTTATTCATCCTCATCGCTAATAAATCGCTTGCTTTGCACGCACTCTAAGGTAACCGTACAGCTGCCACTGGCAAATAGAAAGTCTTTTCCTCTGTCGCTGTCATTTTTACTTGTTTTCTCACGATTTATAAACCAGGTTACTCACAGCAGCCTTCAACTGCTGATAGTACTAAAATTATTATCTTTATGTTCAGGGAAGACTGGACAATAAGAGAAGTTGTTCTAGGGGAGGAAATAGGCGCAAGCCGGAAAAAAAAATTGCAGAAGTTCGAAAACATTTCTTGTTTATAGTGACAGCTAGAATTTATTCTAGTTGCTCCCAAACATTATATGTCTAGCAAAATGTGGCTTTAATAAACAGCAGTGTTTGTTAACAAAGTGACTAGGACTGCAGATGTCTTTAAAAATATATATATATATTTCCACAAAAATAAGGACTTTTTCTATTTTCTTTTCGGCACAAAATGTAAAAACCAAAAAAATTCTCAAACCAGTTGTTCCCAATAATTGTAAAAGGAAAACAATGCATTTTATATAATGATTACAGGTCATGACATGAAATTTTCGCGCCTTTTAATTTTCAAAACAGCGAAAAATGTAGCGAATAATTCGAGGTCGCTTATCTATTTGAACAAATTTGAAAAAAATATATATCCAAATTCACAACACATATGTCGAAAAATGACAAAAAAGCGCGAAATTATGTGTCGGGAAATAGCGCTCTTCAAAAATCGCAAAATTGGTTGTCAGCTTTTTACCTCAGACTCCTACGCACAAGCAAATCAACGGATCATAGTAAAAAAGACAGAGGAAGCTCTCGAGGATCACGTTTCGCCGCTTTTCTCTCAATTTTCCGCTGTTTCGCGTTCTTAGCGCCACATGAAATATACATTCCGTATTCTGATTAACATGTCCAGTTTAAAATTAGAATTAAGTAAAAGAGTATAATTCATGCCATCTGCTATGGACAATTATACAAAACGTCCAGTACAAAAGCAATCCTTTTTTTTAAACTCTCTAAACATTTTTAAAATCCTTCAAGACATGCAGATCAAAGTTTTTTTAAGACATCGTCCGTAGTGCTTATAATTCTTTTTCTTTGTGACCCAATTCTTGTACGTACGTCAGAAACAAAACAAACATGCTAACAAAACATCATAAATCAGACATGAACGTCCAAGGCATTGACTGACAAATTAATTTATATGTAAAATGGAACGCATACGGTTAACTTCCTTGAACTCAGTAAACTTACACTATTGCATAATGACCGGCAGCCGAACAAGATCTCAAAAACACTAAATTACCGCCAGTACGATCACGACAATGTTTTTTTAATTCTTGTAAATCAAAAGAATTTAGCCAATCTAAAGTATGATACGTCGATTCAAACGAAGAACCTACTCTAGCTTTTTTTTTATTCGAAGTGATTGATCATCCTTCGAAGATACTCCGAATGCACTCCGAAGATATTCCGAAGATTTTTCGAAAATTGTCCAAACTCCGAATATACTCTGAGTGATGGTTGTCCGACGATTGCAGAAAGAAAATCCGAAGATCCCCGAAGAACACTCGAACCTGAAGGTGAAAGAAGAACACCAGAGGGATGCCGAAGAAGGCAGGACACTTGAGAAGATTAGGGAAGTCTTTCAAGGATTCGTCTGAACATTTTGTTCGTGGGAACATTATTCCCTTTAGCTTCACTAAAAAGGAAGGGTTGGAGGATTCGGGAATGGTGACGTGCCTTGAATTCCAAGTTTCGGATGCATAACATTTTTTTTTATGTCGCTCCGTTGTTAAGTTTTTATTCACAATTAAAGAAAAGCAGTCATCACTAGTCTTTGGGTGCACTTTGGCAGTAAGTGATCCGATTGACTTAGGTGAACTTTAGCCGGACTTAGCTGTCTCGCCCTGCTCCTAACAGGCGTAAGTCAACCAAGCGTGATATTTATCTGAGCCGCGAGAAACTGATACGAGTCTAGGAAAGGTAAGAGGAACAGTGCTCACTGTTTGGAGCAGTCAGGGAGGTGAACATTGCAAGCATTAGCCCGTCGATCACTCGTGATCACTTAACAAACAAAGTCTTCACAATGCCTTAGTTCTTTTTTTCTTCGGGTCATCATCGGCAGTCCTCAGTAGTCCTCAGTAGTCTTTGATTCTTCCTTGGGAATCTTCGGTTGATTTGGGTAAATAAAGAATAAAATTAATTTGGTTGAATTCTTCTCTAACATTTTCGCTCAGTATTTTGGCAAACTTGCTGCACATACACTGAGTTAATTTTGAAAGCTTCTGTAAACAATTTCAGGCGGAAAAAGTCGACCATCAAGTACCTTTTTAAACCGCGCTGTGTTCTCTTCGCGAAGTGAAAGTTCTTCCCGGAGCGTCGGAGTTTGTTTTGAAATTTGTCAATTAAACAGCCGAATTCTGCCAGACGTCTTTCTCTCTCACATCCTTTACTGTTGTCCTTTTTATATAAGGCCTTCGCCGCCCTTTGTTTTCAAAAATGTTCTTCAGAGATGCAATTTTATAGCGACAAAAGAAGTCTCGAGAACGGATTTCGGGAGCCCGAGAACTCAAAAGCTTCCGCTCCCATCGCTTCGCAATTTGACACGCAAGTGTTGACAACGTGTTGACAGCTTGCTGTCAACGCTCCAAGCGATAGCTAATCATATTTTTGCGTTTTGAGAGCAACGCATATTTCAAACGCTGTGGCTTTGCCGGTAGTCCCAATTTTTTTTCGCTTCTCGCCTCATTCTCGTCCCCATAGCCCTTTCGTTTCTCTTAGCCGGCTGAGCCTTGGCACAAGAAAACGAAGGGCTCTGGGGACACAGAATTTGACCAGTCCTAGATTCTAGGACTTCCGGTCTTCATGTATGCAGTCATGACGTTTCAAAAGAATGTATGAGAGAGTAGTTACGTTTTTGACTTCCGTTAAGGAATTCTTTGTTCCAACCAAAACAGCCAATCAAAAAAATGCGAATTTATAATTCAAGAATCCTATGTCCCCAGAGCCCTTCGTTTTCTAGCGCTATATCGTGCGTTGTCCAGAGGCCGATTTATAACCTGGGATATGAAACTGTCTCTTTCTCGTGTTACGGTTATGCACAACAGAACGTGTTACAAAGCGATCACACAAATAATTGGGCGCTAGTCCCTTGACACATTTAAACGCAAGAATACCTACCGTATACGTCAGATAATTAACTACTCGTGTTATATGGTCGAACGGCATGCTTGCAAACGTTTGTTTTTACTTTGCTTCTGTCGCTAAAGGAAAGCGTTGGAAAATCAAAAATATTTGGGGCATTTGGCAGTCTAAAAAATAATATTTACTGGAAGTAAAAAAACACAAGATTAAGATATATTTTTTGACAAACATGATCGTAACCTTTTGTCGCGCACCGCCATAATTCTGAAATTGAAATTGCGCTGGTTTCCGAACGAAGCCCGCTGAAAAGTTTCGAACAGACGTAATTTTAATACCTCTTATGCCTGATGCGGATAAACACGTTAGGGACTCCTTAGTTTTGTATATTATATAGTATATTATACTATTAGTACGCAAAAACGATCTATTGAATGAATTTCCCTTCCTACGTTATGAACGACAATTCAGTCCAAAAGTAATCATTTTAAACTCTGCCATGCAATATTTTAGAATTGACTAGATAGATCAAAGTTTTTTTTTTCTGAGGAAAGCATCTGCTGGCTGAGGTGAATCTTTCATTGTTCTTTTAGCCAATAAAACGCCATAAATCAGACATGAACGAGGGTCTGAATGGGATTTAGTGTTTAGTGTTATTTGCCCATAGTTTTTAATGTTTGCTGTTAAATTGGCCAATTTTTTAATGCTTACTGTTTCGGGAGAAAATGCCGTTAAGTGTTTAGAGGGTATTTCGTAAAAAAAACATAGTCTTTACACTGTAAACATATATCTTTTGCATGTAAATATAACGACGAAAATATGGTCGAAAATTTTCGGATTTCTCCTCGGAAATTTTTGGTAGTCTTCGGACATCTTTTGTAGTCTTCGGAAATATTCGGTATTCTTCTGGAATCTTTGGTAGTCTTCAGAAATCTTCTGAAATGATCGGAAATCGTCTGAAAATGGCCGAATACTTCTTGATATACTAAAAAAAATAATAGTGGCCTTTTTGGAGCCGTATTTGTTTCATTTCTGGATAAAATTCACTGCCAGTGTTACAGTGAATTTTTTATTGTTAGTGTCAAAATACCTAAAATATAACTGTTTAACGTTACGGAGCCAAAAAGGTGAGTGTTAGGTGTTATCGAGGTACCCCCATTCAGACCCTAAGCTAACAATTTGAATTCATAATTATGTAAAACAAAACATAAACTGTTAACACCCCCAAAATTATGAATAAAGAGCAGCTGCTAGACGTTTAACTTTCTCGGTGTAGAATATCTCGCCTTACCGTTGGAAGATACGACCCAACACTACAAGAAAAAGGTTGCCACCTTTCAGGTAATTTAAACTAGAGTTTTCTTTCAATTTTCATTTAAAATAAGATTTTAATTTCAGTTAATATACGAAAACAGAAACAACTTTAAAACAAATAATGTAAGACTGGTTAAACAGCTAGCTATAGCACCTGATGGGAACTGGTGTTTGTGCTTTCGAAATAATGGGCTTGGATTAAATGAATGTCAGAAACCATGTTAGCCTTCCATGAGCTTCATTGCTGATCCAGATCTAAACAAGGACATCGATCCTGTTACAATTCGCTGTTGTTTTTGTCTCTGCCCTTTCCCGCCTAATAATTATATATAACGGCTTGAACTGTCCCCAAACATGAAACATTTTACGCTTTTTGAACCTTTCATTATATTTCGCGCCTCTTGCCCGCGCACAGTACCAGTGCAATAATTTTATCCACACTCAAAGAAGTTAAACTCTGACTAAAAGTGAAGATAAACATTCAATTGAGAATAGATGTTTCGTCAGCTCCACGCAGATGTCTTTAAGTAAAAACGAAATTGCTGATCATGACTTACCACAATATAACACAAAGGAAGAACCAGTATTCTCGTTTTTTACCGAAGAACTAAACTTTTGTTTCTGTAAGATTGAAGGTGGCAAAGAAAAAAATGCTTAAGACTGTTATACAAGCGGTGCGTTTTGTAATGAATGTCGGCATTCTTTCGATTCTTAAAAGCGTTTAGCATTATCTAGGTAATTGTTAAAGTTCAAACTGTTCTTCTTAAAGTAGTCTACTATATAATTGTGAAGTTCTTACTTTTGGAAAATAAAAAATTTAGGTAGCGAAATTTATTTCCTTTCGTGTATAAAAGTGAAATAAAAGTACGGACTAGAAACAGGTCTAGGAGATTAAAATTAAAACGTACGTGCTTTCAAAGCTTTAAATTTGAATAATTAGATGAATAACGTTACTCTGTAAAAACATTTCAACCTTTTTTAAAAAATGGCCCGGTAACCAGGTGGTTGATTCAGGATTGTAAATGAAAACGTTACTCTGGTTTAAAAATGTTGAAAATGTTCAACGTTTGTCCCAACGTTTCGGCTAAAACTTCAGCCTTCATCAGTGGGAAAGTGATAAGGAATTTGTAAAAAGGACGCTTTTATGCCATGCAAATCGGAGCTAAATCGTTCTGTCCCTCAAGGCTTAATTTAAAAACTCGTGCGGCAGATGCATGCCACTTTTACGACATTTTAACAATATTATCAACATTTCTAAACCAGAGTAACGTTTTCATTTTCAATCGTTTTCACATTTGATATATATTTTCTATTATTATTCAACACATACGCGCGCTGCCCAAATATGGTCAAAATGTTAACGATATCTGTCATCCGTACATAACAGATATCCTGCGATATTCGTAGGTTGCGAAGATTCGTCCGAAATCTTGTAAAGCGCCGCATAATTTCAGTTTTTCTAAGTGCAAAATGTGTTTCGTTGACAATTTGTTGAATAATAAAACAATTATCCTGCTCAATCTTG
Source organism: Oculina patagonica (assembly GCF_052425735.1). Lineage (NCBI taxonomy): Eukaryota > Metazoa > Cnidaria > Anthozoa > Scleractinia > Oculinidae > Oculina > Oculina patagonica. The sequence continues at coordinate 49,478 of NW_027558036.1, forward strand.
CGGAATATCGTCTGATTTTAGCCAACTCGGCCTACGGCCTCGTCGGCTAAGTATCAGGCGATAATCCGCGCGATTTCGCAGGATAATTGTTAAATATTCGTTTTGAGCGAGAACAGGTATCGTAAATAGTGGCTTGTTTACCTGTAAAATATTTTGGCGACCTTTCGGCGAACTTAACGTTTCTCTTACCCTAATTTTACGTTGTTTTTATTGTTTTGAAACCCTAATATTGCTTAAAGTGGGAATTCGCGTTTTCTAGCCGAGGGAAATGCGCAAACGTAGGAATAAACACTAAGCTCTCAATTCGTCCTTTTTCAGTACGTTTACTGTCTATGGGTCAAGGATGTTATTTTCCGTTTGTCTTCTTATTCTCGAGATAAAACGGTGAAGCCATAGATATTTATATGTTTCCTCAAAGCAACTCCTTTGCGTCTTCTTTGCCGATTCTACCCAAACAATGCTCTTGAATGGACCATGACAGTGTTTTTTTTTGTTGAAGCAAGTACTTTCGCTGGCTCGTGTTCTTTAAAATTCTGTAAAGTTTGACACACTTTTGGAGAGTCCCATTTTCTGGGCATAAATTATGGCGTTAAAAACGTATACAAATAACGAAGTAACATTTATTAAGTTTTAACCCAGTAAGGTATATTAAACTCAATATAATTAACGAGCGCTAGCGTGCGTTTTGTCGTAAGATATAATTCAGGAAACAGTTATGAATTTTTAAGAGCACTATACTGAATGAATTTTACGCCATAGGTTATGAAAAACAAAAGAAAAACAGCGCAAAAGTAATCATTTTAAACTCTCTCGTGCAATATTTCAAAACTTAACTAGAGAGAGCAACGTTAATGATATACCCTTTATCAATAGTTAACGCAGTAAGGTACACACAAATCAATTTTTTATAACGAGCGTGCTTTTCGTCGTAAGAAATAATTTAGAAAAAGTTATGAATTTTTAAGAGCATTATATAGATCATTTTCACTGTCACGCAATTACAAATCGAAAAACCAACTACTGAATGAAGTCATTAAAAACGGGATATTATAGGAAATTACTAAATAGTCTTTCCTCCAAATATTAGGTCCGTGCGATATCCCACATTCCAGTTAATCGTCGAAGTGTTTTGCACAAATTTACAGAGCCCAGAAAGGAGCCGCCATATCCGAAAATAGCGTAAACATCTGTACCTTACATTGGCTTATTTAGGCCACTGATTATCTGTACTGGAAAAACAAACATTTACATGATCAATCTCTCAAATGGCTAAAAATCACAAGATTAACATATAATGTTTGAAAAACATGATCGTAACCTTATGTCGCGCACCGCCATAATTCTGAAATTGAAAATGTGCTGGTGTTTGAACGAAGGCCGCAATTGTGCTGAAATGTTTCAATCAGACATAAGTTTAATACCTCTTATGCCTGATGCTGATAAACCCGTTAGGGACTCCTTAGTTTTGGATTTTACTACTTGACGACGTCACGTAAAAACGATCTATTGAATGAATTTCAAGCCCTATTTATGAACGACAATTCGGTCCAAAAGTAATCATGTTAAACTCTGCCATGCAATATTTCAGAATTGACTAGATAGATCAACGTTTTTTTGCCGAGGAAAGCATCTGCTGGCTGAGGTGAATTTAATCGTTCATTGTTCTTTTAGCCAACAAAACGCCATAAACCAGACATGAACGAGGGTCTGAATGGGATTTAGCGTTTAGTGTTATTTGCCCATAATTTTTAGTGTTTGCTGTTAAATTGGCTAATTTTTTAATGCTTACTGTTTCAGGAGAAAATCCTGTTAAGTGTTTAGAGGGTATTTCGTAAAAAATCCATAGTCTTTACACTAGCATGCAAACATATATCTTTCGCATGTGAATATAACGACGAAAATATGGTGGAAAATTTTCGTATTTCTCCTTGGAAATATTCGGTAGTCTTCGGACATCTTTTGTAGTCTTCGGAAATACTCGGTAGTCTTCTGGAATCTTTAGTAGTCTTCGGAAATCTTCCCAAATGATCGGGAATCGTCGGAAAATGACCGAATACTTCTTGATTTACTAAAAAAATAATAGTGGCCTTTTTGGAGCCGTTTTTGTTTAATTTCTGGTCAAAATTCACTGCCAGTGTTACAGTGAATTTTTTATTGTTAGTGTCAAAATACCTAAAATGTAACTGTTTCATGTTACGGAGCCAAAAAGGTAAGTGTTAGGTGTTATCGAGGTACCCCCACTCAGACCCTTAGCTGACAATTTGAATTCATAATTATGTTAAAAAAAACATAAACTGTTAACATCCACAAAATTAAGAATAAAGAGCAGCTGCTAGACGTTTAACTTTCTCGTTGTAGAATATTTCGTCTAACCGTTGGAAGATACGACCCAACACTACAAGAAAAAGGTTGCCACTAGCTTTCAGGTAATTTAAACTAGAGTTTTCTTTCAATTTTCATTTAAAATAAGATTTTAATTTCAGTTGATATACGAAAACAGAAACAACTTTAAAACAAATGTAAGACTGGTTAAACAGCTAGCACCTGATGGACACTGGTGTTTCCAGTGCTTTCGAAATAATGGGCTGGAATTAAATAAATGGCAAAAAACATAGCTTTCCATGCGCTTTATCGCTTATCCTGCTCTATACAAGGGCGATCTGGTTACAATATGCTGCTGTTTTAGTAACTGGCCCTTGTCAGCCTTTTGAAGGCTTAAAATTTCCCCAAACATGGAACATTTTACGCTTTTTGAACATTTCATTATATTTCGCGCCTTTTTGCCCGCGCACAGTACCGGTGCAGCAATTTTATCCACACTCAAAGAATTTAAACTCTGACTTAAAGTGAAGATAAACAGTCAGTTGAGAATAGATGTTTCGTCAGCTCCATGCAGATGTCTTTAAGTCAAAAAGAAATTGCTGACGATGACTTACCACAATATAACACAAAGGAAGAACCAGTCCTCTCGTTTTTACCGAAGTACTAAACTTTTGTTTCTGTGAGATTGAAGGTGGCAAATCATGAGTCAGAAAAAAATGCTTAAGACCCTTAGACAAGCGGTGAGTTTTGCAATGAATGTCGATTTTTAGCATTATCTTTGTAATCGTTAAAGTTCAAGCTGTTCTTCTTAAAGTAATCTATTATATAATTGTGAAGTTCTTACTTTTGGAAAATAAAAGTTTAGGTGGCGAAATTTACTTCCTTTCGTGTATAAAAGTGGAATAAAAGGAAAGACTAGAAACAGGTCTAGGAGATGAAAATTAAAACGTGCGTGCTTTTCAACGCTTTATATTTAAATAAATAGATCATGAATAACGTCACTCTGACAAACATTTCCATCTTTTTTAAAATGGTCCTCAATGATTGTGAAACAAAAACGTTACCCTTGTTTAAAAATGTTAAAAATGCTCATAAAATTTCGTAAAAGTCCCAACGTTTCGGCTAAAACTTCAGCTTTCATCAGGGGGAAAGTGACAAGCAATTTGTAAAAAGCACGTTTTTTATACTATGCAAATCGGAGCTAATTATGTTCTGTCCCTCAAGGCTAAATTTAAAAACTCGTGCATGCCACTTTAACGACATTTTAAGAACATTTTCAACATTATTAAACCAGAGTAACATTTTTATTTTCAATCATTTCCACCTTTGATATATATTTTCTTATGTTTGCGAAATAAAATTTCAAACAATATCCTTAGCCTGGTATAATGTTACATAAACATTGCCCCTATCACTGTTTTAAACTGAAACCGAACACAACTCGGTAATAACTAACTTCATCAATGTATGATTTGTCAATCGCTTATGGAAATGTGACAGTCCAACGAACAGAAATGTTAACGGTCTCAGAGAATTAGAAAAGCAGGAACACAAAGGATGGATTACATGTCATCGCTGAACATTTTTTTTCCCGAAAGTTTAACCGTCCGAACATTTATTCATTCAAATCACTAATAAAACGCATGTCGTGCACGCACTCTACGGTAAATCGTAGAGCTGGTACAGATAAAGAGAAGGTCTTTTTATCTGCTGTCCCTGTCACAGGGGGGTTGGGGGGAGGGGGGTGGGGGTGGGGGGGCAACTTCCCATACTACTCCTATATGAAATCTGAGCGATGCTCTCACAACTTGCAAAGCAATCATCGTGGCGGTAATCAGCGGATGTCTCTAAGGCGCATGAGCAGCTCCTTTCTTTGTGAACTTGCCAAAACAATAACAACATGGGACCAGTGGGAGAGTTCGATATTTTTTTTTATTGTAGTAAAAAAAAGGTTTTCTAAGTTTTGTCTTTAAATCAGCGAAAATTTCTCCGGAAAGGTTCTTGGTGTCAATGTGTGGTGTTTGTTATGAAATAAAACCATCACGGAAATGGTGATGAAAACGTGGCGATCGAATATTCCCGCGCCGGTCGGAGCATGAGCTATAGGATAAGTCGAGTTTTTCTAAGTTAAAAGCTAATATTTTACCACTAAAGTCTTTTTTTATCACTCTGTTTACTTCTTTCGTTGTTCGATCACAATACATGGGTAACCAGGCTTTTATTCAACCGAGAAGACCTGGATGCTAAACTAGTTTGCATTTGGAGTTCCCCTGGCCACTCCCCGAAAAAAAGCACCATTTCATGCCTTTGGGGGTAGGTATTCCTACATGTGGACCACTAAGCTAATTTGCATTTGGGGCTATGTGTATAATACCATGGGTAGGAAGATAATCCCTTCTTTCGTGTGAAGCTCGTAAGATCCAAAGGTGTCCATTTTCCTTATAAGGAATGTAAAGGTGGCCCACCTGGGGGTTATGCAAAGGAAACCATTCATTCACACAGGGAGTGGGATGAGGTGAACGTGGGTTTACCCGAAGTCGTTGGAGTCTTGCTTAATTAAATGGTTGAATTTTGCGACTATGAATTGGAGATAAGAACTATTAACATCACCTTTGAAGTAAATTGAAATAATACGGGCTCGCCCGCGGCCCGCTCTTACTACTTTTCTTTATTTTACTGTCATAATCTGACGTTCTAATGTCGAGAGAAGTAGTGAGTGGAGAAAATAAAGTTTTATCGGCTACATTCCAGAAACAGTAGTGGACTCTCCGACGATAATAAATTGCCCGCCGCATGTAAATAATAGTCCATTTTACAGTTGGCAGCCAAGTAACCTGGCCTTTGAATGGTAGTGAGGCTGGAGGTGACCTTGCATTGATACAAACCTCTCTGCATTATTATGTAAATACAAACTAGTTAGCATCAGAACAACATGATTAACAAAACAAAAGCAGTGAGGTCTGTATCAAAACAAGGTCACCTTCAGCCTCACTTCCATTCAAAGGCCAGGTCACTGAGCAGACAACTGTAAAATGGCCTATTGTATTATATATACGAGTCGAAAACATTAAACAAAGAAGCGCTCTTACAAGCTTAAATTCGTCAAAAAACCTGCATAAAAACTAACATACCCTATGCGGAAATTTTTCTTATTTATTTTATTTCAAAAACTCAGTCATGAAATCCGATTTTTCGAAGCTTAAATATTCACAACAACAATCAGTGAATAGTTTTGAATATTCATATTTATAAGTTGTGACCACACAAACACACGCATGGAGTTGAACGCCTGTGTTTTCCCGTTCATGCTGCACCGGTAAAAAGTCACTCGTTGGTTTTTTAGGCAATTTAAGACAACCCCAGCTTACTCCATAGCCAAAGCCTTCAAAAATAACGAAAACGACCACAAAACTATCCGAAATTTACATTTTTTCCACCGTTGAGTTGCGAACACTTCCAAAATAAACCAAAATTCATTTCCGGTTGCCAAACCTTTTTTCGTCCATGTGGGGAAAGCCTCAAGTTTGTCGCCTTTTTCATTCCTCACTAGGGGATTGAGAGTGCTCGTTGATCTTACGAGCTCAACACGAAATTGAAAAACAATACCCATTGTTTGTTCGGTTTAGTGATTGGCCAAAAACCAAAATCTCCTAGCAACAGTAAAAGTTTTTCCTACCCAGTGTTTTTATTACCGTAACACCAAATGCCAATTACTTTAGCATCCAGGTCTTCTCGGTTGAATAAAAGCTTGGTTAACCATGTGTTGCGATCGAACAAACAAAGTAGTAAACAGAGTCGTAAAGAAAAGACTTTAGCGGTAAGATATTGGCTTTTAATTAAGAAAAAATCTCGACTTATCCTATAGCTCATGGTCGGAGCTATTGTTCTTGCTGTATTGTTTCGAGGTTGTTTGTTGACTTGGTCGTTCTTTGTTTTACCTCATTTACAATCCCCATGTGGGCCAGTTGAAAATCGTGGTGCAATCATTTGCATTTCAGCACTAAAAAGTAGCACGGCATCACAAAATTCTGCGTTCTTATAACTGCACGACGATGACGAAATTTTCGGATAAACACACTGCTTTTAGATTTTTAGTTGAGAGAATAGAATCCCTTTATAATAAGTAATTTCACGGCATGGTAGTCGTGATTGCCATAGCTTCCATTTCGCGGGAAAAGATTGCCTGTTGCATCATCGTCCAAAAACCGCTGAGTACATCGTGAATTGATCACGTTGCAAGTTGTGAGAGCATCGATACTCGATCCCAGTCCTCGTTTCTATCCCCCCTGCCCTGTCATTTTTCCTTGTTTGTCTACGAGTTCAAAACCAGGTTACTCACTGCATCCATTAACTGGTAGTAACTGCATTCAGAGAAGAATCATGATGAAGGAAGTCCTTGTAGGGGAGGAAATAGGCGCAAGCCGGAAAATAATTTACAGTTCGAAGACATTTATTGTTTATAGTGACAGCCAGAATTTATGCTAGTTGTTCCCAAACATTATTGGTCTAGCAAAATGTGGGTTTAGTAAATATCAGTATCTATTGACAAAGAGACTTCGACTACAGATGTCTTAAAAAATATATTTTCCTCAAAAATACGGACTTTTTTCTACTTTCTTTTCGGCACAAAATGTAAAAACCAAAAAATTCTCAAACAAGTTGCTTTCAATAATTGTAAAAGAAAAACAATGCATTTTATTTAATGATTACAGGTCAACATGAAATTTTCGCGCCTTTTAATTTTTAAAACAGCGAAAAATGTAGCGAATAATTCGAGAGGTCGCTTATTTATTTGAACAAATTAAAAAATATATATTCAAATTCACGACACATGTGGAAAAATGACAAAAAGCGCGAAATTATGTGTCGGCAGAAGTATATAATCCAGAAGTCTACATCTCTAGTAATGGGTCTTGTGCTATCAGATTCGCGTGTAGGCTATTTTTAGAACAAGCCTCGCGCGAGAAGCTCGCGAGAAAATTACCTAGACGGCTTTTGCCGCGGACTAGTAACCAATAGCGTCAAATTATTTTTTTACAGCACGCCTTTGATTGGTTGAACAGATTTTTGAAGTTGAGCACGAAGAGCCGAACTGCTGAAAACAGGCGAACGGCACCACGAAATTTCTTGCTGTTCAAGTTGTTGTTTATCAAAACGTGCATTTAGTGAGGATTTAAACCTAACGGATTCGAATCACTGGTCTCCTTTTCTGTCGATGATGACAGCATTGAAGTCGCTAAAAAAATCAGAGCATCCAGTAGAATGTGTTGCGTTTTGGAGTCAGTTTAGATGAGAGATGGCAGCGAACCAAAAAGAAACTGACTGCTTCGACTCAAATTCAAAATGAAAAGACACTTTAGATGAATGGAATCTCAAGAGATAAAGACAGCTATTACATATTGAAGATGTCTTTTACATCTTGCCACAGGTTTATTGCGATTGTGGAAAAATTCCGGCTGTCCCAGGAGCGGTTAAAATCGAGCGCGACGACTATATACAAGTTACACCAGTTTAATTGATTGATGTGACAACAACTTTCTGCTTCACGATCAAGCCCTTTTTCGAAGTATAAGGACAGGACGGCTAGACAAGAAAAAGAAAGACTTTAGTGACTATTTCTGTGGTTCTAAAGGGTGTCTTTATAGACCTTATGCGTGCAGGGTAGTGAAAGCATAATTTCTAGACCTGAACTTAAACAATTGCAAGGGAAGTTCGAGTACCGCATTTTAGAAATGCCAACCGAATGCCCTGCTTTTCGGATTTGGAAATTGGAACTTTTTTTCGAAAAGTAAATCTCAGAACTTTAAGGTAATGTACTTGTTTATATATAAATGAAAATACGAGTTAAATTCACTGAACAATCATGATTTCATTCATGCTTTTCGAATATACTTCATAGTGTGCTGCTAGTTTATTTCTTGTCTTGCTGCCGGCGCCGCAAATAAATAAATTATAAATTTTCAATTTATTGTTCTGTAATCAAATACGATGAAACTTAATAAGGACATACTTCCCATATGAACGTTTAAGGTACTTATGTTCAAAGCTCTCTCGTTAAATTACGAAAGTTCCTCATGTTTGTTTTGCGAGCTCGTCTATGGAAACCGGCGACGGGTTGCCTTTTTACTTGCCTACAAACTTTAAATTTCAACCGACGGTTGAAATCACTATTTAAGACTTCTACGACTGTCAAAACGTTAGAGTTAAAAAGAATGGCCAATGAAAATGATATGTTTTCAATTGTTGTATCGCTCACTTTCCAAAAATATTCCCAAACAATTTTCAGTTAGCAATTTATCGAAATTCAGAAAACGAGTTAACCGCAAACACTCTTCGAGTCGTGGTTATTTTTGTAGCTCAGGAGCAAGACACTATAATTTTGTTGATGTAAAGACGTTCAGCAAAGCGAAACATACTTTCTTTAACCAAAACTAAATATTTTATTCTACCAAAGGTTCCTTTTTCAATGGTTTTTTGTTCGCCCTTCGAGCACGCATAAATTGCCTATGTAATATTAGATTTAGGGAGTTTATCAATGTAAACGGAAAGCAACTTTTTTCCAACTTATAATCGGATGTTTTTCCATCACAGACCTCATAAAATTAGGTCGTTGATTTGCCTTTATTTCGGAGTATTTTTGAATTATTTTTTAAGTTTTAATTGTTTTCTGAGTGGCAAGTTCACACAGCACTTTCTCGCGCGCAAGGATGTTCTAAGGTAAACTTCCCTGAACTCAGTAAACTTACACTGCATGCATAATGACCGGCAGCCGAACAAGATCTCAAAAACACTAAATTACCGGCAGTACGATCACGACCATGTTTTTTAATTCTTGTAAATCACAAGAATTTAGCCAATCTAAAGTATGATTCGTCTTTCAAACAACTCTAGCTTTTTTTTTATTCGAAGTGATTGATTAGCCTCTGAAGATACTCCGAGTCATGGTTGTTCGACGATTGCAGAAAGCAAACCCGAAGATCCTCGAAGAACACTCGAACCTGAAGGTGAAAGAAGTACATCCGATGGATGCCGAAGATGGTCGGACACTTGTAAAGATTAGGGAAGGTTTTCAAGGATTCGTGTGAACATTTTGTTTTTATTCCCATTAGCTTCACTAAAAAGGGAATGGTTGGAAGATTCGGGAATGGTGACGTGCCATGGCGTTCCGGATGCATAACATTTTTTTATGTCGCTGTGTTGTTAAGTTTTTATTCAGAATTAAGAAAAGCAGCCATAACCAGTAACTTTGGCAGTAAGAGATCAATGACTTAGGTGAACTTTAGCCGGACTTAGCTGTCTCGCCCTGCTCCTAACAGGCGTAAGTCAACCAAGCGTGATATTTATCTGAGCCGCGAGAAACTGGCACGAGACTCTGAAACACGAAAATAACAAATTTGGGAAAACATGCCTATCAAAATGCCGTTGCCATGGTGATGTCAAGTTCCTGACACAACATTCTGTGCTACCAAATTTATTCCAGATAAATTTTAGATAAACGCACAAGGTTTGGCAGGGTTTGGCTGAATCGTGAAAAAGTTATAAGCGAATCCCCCCTAGGCCTTTCTCGATTATGCTAGTAAAACTGGCATTTAATGCTACTAGAAATTCTCGCATAAAGCCAAAAAAATGCTAAAATAATACCTGATTTCTTTAAAAAATGCCACTTGAATTCCAAAGAATGCTTTGTTTTATTTCAAACAAAACGTACAAACTCTTATATTATATGCTCATATCAACAACAGGTGATACTTAATAGTTGTTTGTTTATAAAAAAAATAAAAAAAAATGAAAAAAAATTATTTAAAAAAAATATTAAAAAAAAATTAAAAAAATACATTTTTAAAAAAACACACACAAGTAACACAACACAAGTAAACAAGTAACACAACGCACAAACAGTCGAAACAGACAGAAAACAATCAAATTAAGTAATCAAAATTGTGATTTCTGAGTTCTGAGTGCTGAAGTCTGGATCACAGTCATGAAAAATGACAAAAAATGCTAGCAATTCTTTTTCAAGAAAAAACGAAAAAAAAATGCTCGTTTTCCCCAAAAATGCCGAAAAAAATGCTAGCATAATCGAGAAAGGCCTAATCCCCCCCCCCCCCCCCCCCCCCTCTCCCGGTCTGAATAGGGTGTATTCCGCTTATTGACATTTTAGATAAAGAAAACAAATTAAAACAATTGCGATAAAACCATTTGCGGCACTGACTTAAATCGAGATACCTTATAAAAAAGCCTTTCGGGGCCATTTGTGACCCTGATTACGCGAGCATTACCAGCTGTCTGGTCAATGCCAATAAAAGTCCCTTCTAATTCACATGTTACGCATTTGCTGATAATGAAGCGCTTTTGATCTTCAGTAAGATCATAGGTAAAGGTAAAGGTAAACTTTATTTATGCAGGGTGGCCCATTCAGCACAGTGGCTGGTATCCAGAGGGGCCCTGCTAAATACAATTTATAAAAATATAATATATCTAAAATTTAAAAATAGTTATAAAAATAGAGTTAAAGCTTATGTCTAATACTTGAAATAGCTATATAAAAGAGAGTTTAAAAACTGAAACGGATTAGAAGCAAGTAATCAAAAGAGTCGTAAGTAATCATAAGAGACGAAAGTCAAAAGAGTCGTAAGGTCCTCGGAAATACTCTGATACGTTTTTCGACCACAAAACGTTTTCAATCCCAAAAGAAATGTTTGAGAAAAACAGACGACCCCTGGCCAAAAAAACACACCTGAACATTCTAAAACACATGGAAACCAACAAGAGACCGATACACCAAATGCAAGGCTGATTGTCCGAACAGCCTTGCATTCGTTTATCGTTTTACTCTATATGCTGATCCTGATCTACGCCAAGATCTGGCTTCACTTCGCTGCTGTTTAATTTGTATAAGTGGGCCTTGCATTATTTTGGTACCGTTAACAAGAAACCTCTCAGACGTTTTTTCACTGGGCAACATAGTGGCGCCTTTTCTTAGGTGTAAAGGTCTACTTCTTTGAAGTTATTTTATATAACTGGTCTCTTGTAACCCTTCCTCCATTGACTTTATTGCTTATAACTGACTTTCTTTATGCACGTCTTATACGTATGCGCTTGGATATGGCGCGCCGTTTGTTTCAAATTTATTTATATTTTTGATTGTTTAGATTGTTATATTTCTCGATGACATTATACATATAATTCTAAATTTTTAATTTCATAGTCCGCAGAAAGCGTTTGTTGTTGTTGTTACATTGTAACGTGATCAACATGTGATGAACTCTTTTCTATTTTGATGTCATGTTTCTACTGTGATGAACTCTTTTCTATTTTGATGTCATGTTTCTACCGTGATGAACTCTTTTCTATTTTGATATCATGTTTCTACCGTGATCAACTCTTTTCTATTTTGATATCATGTTTCTACCGTGATGAATTCTTTTCTATTTTGATATCATGTTTCTACCGTGATGAACTCTTTTCTATTTGATGTCATGTTTCTACCGTGATGTACTCTTTTCTATTTTGATGTCATGTTTCTACCGTGATGAACTCTTTTCTATTTTGATATCATGTTTCTACCGTGATGAATTCTTTTCTATTTTGATATCATGTTTCTACCGTGATGAACTCTTTTCTATTTGATGTCATGTTTCTACCGTGATGTACTCTTTTCTATTTTGATGTCATGTTTCTACCGTGATGAACTCTTTTCTATTTTGATATCATGTTTCTACCGTGATGAACTCTTTTCTATTTTGATATCATGTTTCTACCGTGATGAATTCTTTTCTATTTTGATATCATGTTTCTACCGTGATGAACTCTTTTCTATTTGATATCATGTTTCTACCGTGATGAACTCTTTTCTATTTGATCTCATGTTTCTACTGTGATGAACTCTTTTCTATTTGATGTCATGTTTCTACCGTGATGAATTCTTTTCTATTTTGATATCATGTTTCTACTGTGATGAACTCTTTTCTATTTTGATATCATGTTTCTACTGTGATGAACTCTTTTCTATTTTGATGTCATGTTTCTACTGTGATGAACTCTTTTCTATTTTGATATCATGTTTCTACTGTGATGAACTCTTTTCTATTTTGATATCATGTTTCTACCGTGATCAACTCTTTTCTATTTTGATATCATGTTTCTACTGTGATGAACTCTTTTCTATTTTGATGTCATGTTTCTACCGTGATCTCTCTTTTCTATTTTGATATCATGTTTCTACCGTGATCAACTCTTTTCTATTTTGATATCATGTTTCTACCGTGATGAATTCTTTTCTATTGTGATATCATGTTTATACCGTGATGAACTCTTTTCTATTTTGATATCATGTTTCTACTGTGATGAACTCTTTTCTATTTTGATGTCATGTTTCTACCGTGATCAACTCTTTTCTATTTTGATGTCATGTTTCTACCGTGATCTCTCTTTTCTATTTTGATGTCATGTTTCTACCGTGATCAACTCTTTTCTATGTTAATATCGTGTTACTGCCGTGATAAACTCTTTCAATTTTGATGTTATTTTACTACCCCGATCGACTTTGTTCTATTTGGATACATCATGATGATGTTACTACTATGATGAATTCTTTTCTGTTTGATGTCTCTACTGTGTTCAACTCTTTTCTCTCTTCTTTTCTTCTTCTTTTTTCTTTCGTTTCCCATAAGGGACATACCGCCCGGTGGAATGCGAGGATTGATGCAAAGACGGCAGTATTGGATTTGAGGACGAAGACGGTGTAGCACCGCGGGGGGAATTAATCACACTGCTAACATCGTTTGCAAGGTTGACATCTCCTCTAAGGGAACGTATAAGCGAAGAGAGCGAAGGGGTTCCAGTCGTACTAGACCCTCCTGATGGCTGAAGGATATCGGGGTTATTTTGTAAAACTCTCCTCAGTTGATCTCTCAGCTTAGCGTCCGAGTTTAGAGTCATTTTTGCAAAGATTAAACCAAAAGAGCGGAATTACCGCCGAAAAATATTGTTATGTGGAGCGTGCATCCAGTCCACTTTTATAGATGAAGATAAAGGCTATAGTTGTGAAGGACATTTTTATTACATAAATTTCAGTGATAACCATCAGTGTTCCGTCTCATGCGAGGTAAATTTTGGGCGTCTGTGTGTTGTCATGTATGCACGAAATTGTTTATGCCCACGATGTTTATACAGTGCGGCTAGTAAAAGAGCAGATGCAAAAAACGACAAGCATTTACCCGACTTTGAAAAAACAGCAACTTTGCGCAAAACTTTCCAGGCTTTGCACGAACAAATCGTATGCGTGCGTGGCCAGCTAGTTTTCCAGGCGGCGACTTTACTGGTCCTGTCATACGTCATGGGAAAAGCAATTCAATGTGTCAACCGCGCTATGTGATGTATGCGATAATGTGCAAATAAAAACAAGCAGGGTAAGACGAGGACCAGGCGAGTACTTTAAATTATCATCGCAGCAAGTACATTTTTTCATTGAAACTGCAACATATATATATCAAGGCGACTTCAAATCAAACAATCATAATTGCAAGACTACCTGTTTAGGCATGATGGCAATAGCGTGATGACAGGGTAAAAATCACAACAGGCTATACCAAAATAGAGTAGACGAGTAAATCACGAACGGAAAATATGAAAGAGTAATGACTGAGTTGATCACGCTAAAGTAGAAACATATCACAGTAGAAACATGACATCAAAATAGAAAAGAATTGATTACGGTAGAAACATATATCAAAATAGAAAAGAGCTCATCACAGTAGAAACATGACATCAAAATAGAAAAGAGTTGATCACGGTAGAAACATGAAATCAAAATAGAAAAGAGTTCATCACGGTAGAAACATGACATCAAATAGAAAAGAGTTGATCACGGTAGAAACATGACATCAAAATAGAAAAGAATTCATCACGGTAGAAACATGACATCAAATAGAAAAGAGTTGATCACGGTAGAAACATGACATCAAAATAGAAAAGAGTTGATCACGGTAGAAACATGACATCAAATAGAAAAGAGTTCATCACGGTAGAAACATGACATCAAATAGAAAAGAGTTCATCACGGTAGAAACATGACATCACAATAGAAAAGAATTCATCACGGTAGAAACATGATATCAAAATCAGAGAAATGAGTTGATCACGGTAGAAACATGATATCAAAATAGAAAAGAGAGATCACGGTAGAAGTCGTAGAAACATGACATCAAAATAGAAAAGAGTTGATCACGGTAGAAACATGATATTAAAATAGAAAAGAATTCATCACGGTAGAAACATGACATCAAAATAGAAAAGAGTTCATCACGGTAGAAACATGACATCAAAATAGAAGAGAATTCATCCCGGTAGAAACATGATATCAAAATAGAAAATAATTCATCACGGTAGAAACATGACATCAAAATAGAAAAGAATTTATCACGGTAGAAACATGATATCAAAATAGAAAAGAGTTCATCACGGTAGAAACATGATATCAAAATAGAAAAGAATTCATCACGGTAGAAACATGATATCAAAATAGAAAAGAGTTCATCACGGTAGAAACATGATATCAAAATAGAAAAGAATTCATCACGGTAGAAACATGATATCAAAATAGAAAAGAGTTCATCACGGTAGAAACATGACATCAAAATAGAAAAGAGTTCATCACGGTAGAAACATGACATCAAAATAGAAAAGAATTCATCATGGTAGAAACATGACAAGATAGAAAAGAGTTCATCGCAGTAGAAACATGATATCACAATAGAAAAGAGTTCATCACGGTAGAAACATGACATCAAAATAGAAAAGAATTCATCACGGTAGAAACATGACATCAAAATAGAAAAGAATTCATCACGGTAGAATCCTGACATAGGAAAGAGTAGAACACGGTAGAAACACTACATCAAAATAGAAGATATCAAAATAGAAAAATGTTCATCACGGTAGAAACATGACATCAAAATAGAAAAATGTTTATCACTTTACAATGTAACAACAACAAATTTAAAATGACGTGTATAATGTCATCGAGAAATATAACAATCCAAACAATCAAAAATATAAATAAATTTGAAACAAACGGCGCGCCATACTTGGACGTGCTTTCGACCTTTTCGGACTTCTTCAAGATTTGGCAGTGGTAGCTAGTCGTATGGTCGCTGTAATGTTCTTTGGAATGTTCCAGATTTCCTGTAAGAGATCCGAAGCACTCGAATGCTCTTCGTAAATAATCGCGCGAGACCGAAAGATAGTCCACACTAACAAAAAAAAAATCTGTAAAATTAAGGTGAGGTAAAACTAACTGCTTTCTGTCAAAATTAGAACCGAAAGCTGAGAAATAGGTAAGATGTTAATCGATGATAAGAAATGGCCGAGATCTTAACTGATAACTAATATCCAGCACCTCACCCTACCCTTAAGTTGAATTTTTACCTGGCACATAAATTAATAAAATGTCGTTTCTTTGTAAAGTGAAATGGCAACTTGGATAAGTGAAAGTAAATGAAGAAGCGTTCTCAAGTTGAATACTCGGAAAAAAGATTTTCCGAGTTCCCCCAACGGGAGTCGAACCCATGACCTTCCAGAGCGTCCAACCGGTATTCTGGAAGGTCATGGGTTCGACTCCCGTTGGGGGAACTCGGAAAATCTTTTTTCCGAGTATTCAACTTGAGAACGCTTCTTCATTTACTGTCGTTTCTTTCTTTTAGCAAAGTTTGGAAAGAACTTGTTAACGATGTGCAAGTGGATACATTTATCTCTGCTCGTGATTGTCGTGTGGAATCTTAAAGGTAAGATGTTGGATGATAAAATCATTGGAGACGAAAACATTTCTGCGGCATGAAAAGCTTATAATTGTCATGACATGTATAAACATGAAATTATTTTGTTTACAGTAAAAGGTAGATACAGTAGGTAAAAATCGGACAAACATCGTAAAAATGCCGGTTATACCTCTCTGGGCTTAGAATTTCGTCAGGGGTTTTGGCTTGGCTGTTTACAGTTGAGTTTATTTCTGAGCGGGCTTATCAGTAACGTCATATTAAAACCATTTCGCTAACATGCAGCGTTTTAAAGTATCTCATGAAC
This sequence comes from Oculina patagonica, assembly GCF_052425735.1. Lineage (NCBI taxonomy): Eukaryota > Metazoa > Cnidaria > Anthozoa > Scleractinia > Oculinidae > Oculina > Oculina patagonica. The sequence continues at coordinate 65,882 of NW_027558036.1, forward strand.
GATGTATTGCAAAAGCCACTCTGATGAAAAGATATAATTGATGTGCATTTTGTTTGCAAACTTGTTTATTGTCCATTTTACATTGAACTGCAATGTTCTATGAGGACGTTACTGGGTTTACATGGAAATTTTGGATGGTAGGGAGATTATATCCAGGGCTACAAATAATCGGAATAGGGAGGGTGTGAAACCAACATCGACGGATTGAACATTTGAAAGTCGGTTATATAATTTAGAGAAGACTTTCACGTATCTAGCAGCAAGAAAAACTGTCCACTTGGCGCCGAGTTTGGATTTTTTTTCCGCTGCGAAAAAAAAAACATTGCAATTTTGATTGGACCAACGACCTTGCTTCCAAAACATAAAAGAACATCACAAGGAGTAATCTGGAACAATTAATCTTCTACTTCTTAACAATATGTTCGTTATTTTTGCTTCCAAGTTATTTGCTTTTATTTTGAAACAGCCTAAACAATATCACGTTTCTCATAACAAGTTGACTGTTTTGTATCTTACAAGTGTTGCTATTTCATTTTTATACATAACCGCATATCTGACATTATCGCATTCTATTTTACAGTTGTGTATTGCACACAATGCGACTTTGACTTAGATGTCGCCAGAAGGACCATTCACTTCGATTCATTGGGGAAGGATCCGTGGTTCTGTGCATACCCATACAGACAGTATTGCAGCTGTGTTATCACGGCCTTACCGGGACATCATATCCGGTTAGGCTTTGATATTTTTCAACTGGCGGATTTTCTCCTTTACCGATCTACCACGATACAAGACTGGTTGTCTATATACGACGGAAATAATACACAGAATACGTTATTGGGAAGTTTTACCGGAACAAAGCAATCATTCACAGTGCAGTCAAGTGGCCGTTTTATGATGATACAGTTGAAAAGGGATCGGCGGTCTCGCAGTATCTTCAAAGCCTCTTACAATTACAGTACAACAAAAGGTAAGCAGTGTTTATCGTCGTACAGAGGGTTTATGTCAGAGGTTGAAACTGTTACATTCCGACACTTACCGATTTAACCGTCAGACGGACGTTTAATCATCATTGAGAAAAGGTTTAGTTGACGAACCTTATATTTTACACAGTTACTTTTTTATCCTTTAACAAACGCTCTGCACAAGGATCGGTAGAAGAGACGGAAATTTCTAAGAATAAGCGAGGTTAAGTTGGAGACAATTTGGATAGTATAATGCGATAGGGAGGGAGAATAAATATTTTTTGTTACTTTTAAATTTATTTATTTCCTGTTATCTTCATTGAAGTCATCGGCTTCTTAGTAAAATTCTGCTACTTTAATAATGCAAATGCTGTAATCTGCTTGGCTCGGCTACTGTACAGTACAGGGGCGGATCCAGGGGGGAGTGTATTGTGTGGCTAGCCATTCTCGATCCAGCAAAAACTAAGATAAATACAATGAAAAGTAAGTAAGTAGTAGTAGTACTTAGTAACGTGCAAAATTGTTGATATTGTTAGCTCAGACAAAGTTAAAATATTTGCTAAGATCCACTCCTTCCATAACAAGCCTGGGGCTAAAATAAAATAATAAACAAAATATTTGTAAACAGCCACCCCCTTCGAAAAATCCTGGATCCACCCCTGTACCATCAGCCATTGGTTTGCAGTGGCTGAAAGTCGTCAAGAGAATGGCGACATTTTCTTGTTTCTCGTAAGTTTTGATAGAACGTCTAGAAATATAATTGGAAAAGACTAAAAGAAGGAAATTTACAGTCAAAACGTCACCATTTACCGAAGGAACGGATTAGTTTCAAACCACAATTCAGTCCGCGAACGATTTCATAAAGCGTGAAGTTTAATGTTACTTCAAATGAGAAAAATAACTTCATGTGTCATAAGAAATTGTTATCTAGAGGGAAATGAGTTAGAAACAATAAGCTTATTTTCTCTTAATTCTATTTAAACAATATAGTGTTTCTGTCGAGGAACTATCGGTTGATAGTTGCCCCGCGGAAAATTGATGTTCTTAAAACAAATATTAGCCCGAGAAGCGTAGCTTCGAGGGCTAATATGCTAGTTTTAAGGTCGCGGGGGACACCTACAGCATGAATAAATTCATGAAGCGAAATTTTGCTTGACCTACATCATTTAAAACGCTTATTTCTCGGCTGTTATGGGTGCGATTAGGCTCAAATTTTACAGAGACATACAAAAATGATTGAAGATTATAAATGTGATCTTTTATTTGGTAGATTGCACTTAACGGCGATGTAACAGCCTCGTTAGTTTCAAATTGGGAAGAACTTGATTTTGGGGCTGAGTTTGCGGAACGAGTAGGAGACAGCACACTGTGATCTTGTCAAAAACTAATCAGTCAATACCTCTAGGGTGTCATAACAGAAGCGGATTTTTTAATTTAAAGTTTGCCAGCAAGTTATGGTGGTTTAAATGTGCAAATTTGAATACAATGCCTTCTCTCTCTTTTTAAAAGCGCACTTTTAGAATTCCGCTTCTGTTATGACACACTACAGTATGCCTAGTTTACCTCTCTGCAGTGGCAGCTCATGAAGTTCTGTATCCGCGCTGTATTCTCAGCCCCAAAATTGTCGGAAAAGTCCAAAATTTGAGATTTCCAAAGGTCTTCCGATCAAAACACGGATTCCAAATGGCAATTATGGTAATTATATTCCACGCTTTAATTGTGAGAACAATGCGATTTTTAACAAAAAAGACACGATTGTCTATCAGTGAATATAATTATGATAACTCTGAGTTACACGAATATTAGGCCATAGACTTCCTTCAATTTATATAAACGCATAAAGTTAAGCGTTGTAAATTGGATAAAATCTCGTAAGAGTTCAACCATTTTTATGTTTTAGAAATCAAATAAACATGGGAATTTTTCAGAGCCCTACTTTTCTTTTGAGTAAACATTTTTTTCACAAACAATTCCACACGCGAACACATCAAATCACGCACGCGTTCATATTTTTATGCAAATACTCGCTCGTTAAGTTGTCGATGTAAGTCGTTGCACTTCGTGCATACGCTTTAAATAAATGCATAATGATAAGCCAATATAGAGTCGCCTCGAGGAAATTTGATGTTCTTAAAAGAACATCAAATTTTCATGGGGCAACTATCAGACCGATAGTTCCGAGACAGAAACACTCTATTGTCTTCATTGTTTACCACTAATTTTTCTTCCGCGCGCCCATACAAAAACAAGCATCGTGAATTAGTTTTTTTACTTTTCAAGATAAAAAACTTAATTGAAAGCCGAAATTTAACACACGAAACAAAACCAGACAAGAAACCCACTAAATGCAGTGAATTTGGTTGGGTTTTTTTTGTCTGCAGGCCCGCTTGTTTACAAAAAAAGGTCACGAGCGGGCACTATCGATCCGGGCATTTTTCTTTCTGCGGGCACTATAGTGGTGAATTATAATTTAACAATAGAGTGTTTCTGTCGAGGAACTATCGGCTGATAGTTGCCCCGCGGAAATTTGATGTTCTTAAAACAAATATTAGCCCGAGAAGCGAAGCTTCGAGGGCAAATATGCTAGTTTTAAGAACATCAAATTTCCAAGGGGCAACTATCAGACCAATAGTTCCGAGACAGAAACACTCTATTGTCTTTATTGTTCACCACTAAATTTTCTTCCGCGCGCACATACAAAAACAAGCATCGTGAATTATTTTTACTTTTGAGGATAAAAAACTCAATTGAAAGCCGAAATTTAACAAACGAAACAAAACCAGACGAGAAACCCACTAAATGCAGTGAATTTGGTTGGGTTTTTTTGTCTGCAGGCAGCTTGTTTACAAAAAACAGTCACGGGCGGGCACTATCGATCCGGGCATTTTTCACGGGAGGGCACTATGGGCTGATAGTGCCCTCCGGCGGACGGGCACTATCGCGTCACGTGTTCAATTTAAACCAATCAGAATCGGAGAAAATTTAGTGGTGAACTATAAGGGCTGATAGTGCCCTCTGGTGGACGAACGCTATCGCGTCACGTGATCAATTTAAACCAATCTGAATAGGAGAAAATTTAGTGGTGAACTATAAGAGGTGATAGCTGATTCGGCCATCGGCCTCAACTATACATCACCTCATAGAAATTTCGAGCTCATCTAATTGGTAAATATTATACGCAACAGACTTTTATAATTAAGAAGCTGGCTGTGTAAGATCGGACCAGTCAATTTTTAGCGGAAAATGAAAATCTTTTATTTTCTTTACGAAAGTTAAACATCCTGTGCCACACACAATTTAACAAATCGTTAACGTCACATCGTGCACTATTGAGTTAAGGATGCACGCGGGAGATTGCTAGGCAAGAAAGAACTAAGAGTCGCTCGAGGCGACTCTATATTATTAAGTGTTTGACAAACCTCCCAAGTGCATCCAGTTTGTTTCCCATCAAGGGGAACATCGAAGGGAAACAAACTCACTGTTTCCCGCGGGACAGTCATTAAATGTTTTGTTATACCCCCTAACTGAAATTAAACGCTTTGTTGTCTTCATTTATTCATCACTAAATTTTCCTTCGTTGAAAAATACATAAATTTATTCACTGAAATTGTTAACACTGCACGATACTTCAAGCTGTCCAATTTGCATTGAGATGTATTCTTCTTTGAGCCAAATGAAATTTTTGTATGTACAAAACATTTTATATCTTAACTGTTGACTCCCGAGTACGAAAAACCACGACGACTGAAAGTTTACCGTGTATCCACAACTCCGATTTGCTCAGCGCTGATACCAGATTTGATACCGTGGTTTCCTGATCACATGTAAGTCCAAAGGTTCAACCTGTTGTCGCCCTAGGGAGTTAGTGAGTTTTCTTCGCCCTAGGGAGTTATACAGTTTTGACGCGAGTCACGTGATATGCTCTCGTCCAGGCGATAGAAAACTGCATTTCAGTTGGGGGTATAACAAATCTTGATAGTTCATGCTGTGGCGTTTGTTTTGTAGCACAATTTTATGCGCTGTACTGCAGTTTCTCTGTATTACAACTGCGCGGGCAAAAGTTACTCTCTCAATTCAAACTTTGAATTGGATTCTGAATTCTGAATTTTTGAACTTAAAGTAACATGTGTAGTACTCACCTAATCCCGGACAAAACCAAAAAGGAGATAAATATTTTTAATAGGTGATTTTTTTTCTGTCTATATCTTTCTCAGGTCGTTTTCTTCTCGTCAGATTTTTCTCATTTTTCTTTCTTCGCTTGCATCACTTCCTTGATCTTCTTCCTCCATCTTTTCTTTTGCAGGATAATTCTTTTTATTTTTTTTTTTATCCTTTTTGGGGGTAAATGATTCGTTAATCCACAAAGACAGAACAGAGATGCTTGAAGAGTTCTTGGAGCAATAATAAATTTGAGATTCGAAACGCGCTCAAAGCGGAGGAAAAAAACCGTTGATAAAACAAAGTGTTGTACAAAGTTGTCTTGTGTGGAAAAATAATTAAAAAATGTTGATCGAAAACATAAAATGCTAAAAGTCGAGAAAAACCAGAATGTCAATCAAGAAAGACAAGAATAAAATGTTTAACCAAAAATAATGTTTTGTCGTCTTTGCGCGTTCAAATCACAAATCTTCAAACTTTTTGAAAATGGGTCAAATAAAAAAAATAGAAAAAAGGTGACCAAAAAAAAAGAAAAACATAAAAATGAGGTCTGCTGAAAACAAAAGATGTGGAAGAAGTGCTAATGTCAACGTCTCTGAAGAAGAAAAATAACAGAAGATTGAAATTAAAAAAACAAACAAACAAACAAACAAACAAACAAAACCAGTAACAAAGAAGGGACGACGCGGTAAGGGACATGAAGCAGTGGTGGCGCAGTGGCGAGAATGCTCGCCTCCCACCGATATCTCCTGGGTTCGATTCCCAGACGCGGCGTCATATGTGTGTTGAGTTTGTTGTTGGTTCTCGTCATTGCTTCCCGTTATCCTGATTCTGGAAGCCGGTGCACCAAGAGTGTTTAGAGGATTGGAAGAAAACGAAGAAAAGCACGAAAAAGGATCCGTTTTGTCCCCAACGCTGCAACCCGTTCGAAGGTGGGACATGCCTTTCTGTTGTATGACGAAACGAGTCCAGAAACATTTGACGATCCGTTGTCGATCATGGAGAGAGTAGTAACCATATGGGTTTTTCGTCCTGTCTGGCACTACCCGAACGGAGAATATTTCGGCTTCATTCAGGACGCGAATCGCGTAGACGCTGTTGGTATAGGAAGGACGAAGAAAAACAACAACAACAAAGTTTATTTGAACTGTAAAATTACAAAGAAATGTTTAAACAATAAATAAATTAAAAATACATACAGTTGCTGGTCACCCAAAATAACTAAAAAGCTAAACTAGTTGGGTGACCACCATTTATTAATTTAAAATAAATACAACGTCAGAAAAGAGGCATTTTACATTTTACAATTTTACACAATTAATTAAAGTGGTAGATTACAGAACAAATAATTCTTAAACACGTATGTACAACAACAACAACAGCAAAAGATAATAGTAAAAAGAAAAAGGAAAAAAAAAAATGAAAAATGGCAGAAATACCAAAACAGAGATAGCATGTTTGTTGTTACGATCCCATACAAATATTTTGCAATATTAAACGTTAAACATTATTATGCTTTAAACGGCAGAGGAAGTCGAGCGACACCTTTCCTTCTGGGTAGAAGAAGGAGAAAGCCGGTTCCGAGATATCTACAATATTAAAACCAGTAGAACAGAAACTGTCTATGTAGGATACTATCAAAAAGACGATGTACTGGAGTACGGATGGTTTACGAGAGGTGTTAAAAAGCCATTTATATCCATTTATAAACTTTCCTAAATGCGCACAGAGGCAGATATCAATTACCGCTCGTATGTAACAGCGTTCTGGAAAGCGGACTCAATCGACACCGCCCCGACCCCGCCAACTATGTGGTACCGATATGTTGACGACACGATGGCCAAGATTCACGAACATGCTGTCGATTCTTTCTCTGATCACTTGAACTCGATTTATCAGCACATTCAGTTCACTTCGGAACAAGAAAAGGAGGGTAAAATCCCGTTCCTTGACACCTGTGTACACGTAAACCAAGATGGTTCTACCAAGATCTCCGTGTACCGTAAACCTACGAACACGGATCAGTACCTGAACTTCCACTCAAATCATCATCTTCAACACAAAAGAAATATAGTCAACACCCTGATGCTGCGAGCTCAGACCTTGTTTACCGAAGACGAGGACAAAACAAGAGAAGCCCAACACGTGAAACAAGCTTTGAAAGTAAACAACTACCCAGATTGGATGCTAACAATACCGCATTCCAAGTCTGGAACGAAAGAGCCCGAAAACGAGAAGAAAATCTACGCTTCAGCGCCATACATCAAAGGAATTTCTGAACGACTACAAAGAGCATTTAAATCACACGAGGTCACACTTATTCATAAACCAGTAAATTCCCTGAGGTCGCAATTGGTACATGTCAAGGACAAAACGTCCAATCTAAAGAAATGCGGCACTGTGTACCAGGTTCAATGTGAACAGTGCAACAAGGAGTACGTTGGCGAAACGTCCCGTTTACTGGAAACCAGAATGAAAGAACATCAGTCGAGGAACTCGTCAGCCATTCATGAGCATTGTCGACTGGAGGGCCACTCGGTAGACTCAAGCAAGACAAAAGTGTTGGCCACCGAAATCAACACCTTTAAACACCGGGTAAAAGAGGCGATTGAGATAAAACTCAGAAAACCTTTGTTAAATAGAGACAATGGTTTTGAATTAGCTCCAATTTATGACAGAATTTTTAACTCCCCCGAGGCATTGAAATGTCTTCTTAACATTCATCTTAAAAAGACACCACCTCATTGACTGATGAAGTTTGAACGATATCAGACGAAATATTTCACGCTTTTAAATTTCATTTGCGCTCCGAGTTTGAAAACATTTTGAACCCCTTTTAACTATGTATCCAGAGCAGGAAACCAATATTTTCAATTGTAAGATTATAAATGTTTCTCCGCGAGGGAAGGAGGGCTAAATTCCTATACCTTTGATATCTGTTTAATGGTCCTTCGTTTCTTTCATATGTCACGATTTACTTGCAGAAAGACCAAAAATAATTGTTCCATCGCCAGTTGTGAGGACAGTACCAAGTCATGTCGTGTGGTGTTCTGCTGAGGGGTTTCGACCCATTAACATGACGTTGCTTCGGAACTCTACATCCTTGGCTAATGGGATTGGAAGGGTAATGAAAAAAGCAGACAAGGGAGACAACTACACCTGTTTTGCTAGGAATGAGGCTGGCACTGACTCTAAAGAGTTCTCAGTAACATTTGTGGGTGAGTCTCTCCCTTTGTTTAGAAGTCATACCTAAAATTTACAGAAGTGAGCTCCTTCCTTTGATGATACAAATTTATAAATAGTGTGCTATTGTGCACTGTACGGTAGGGTGCGGTTAGTGTGATGCAGTGTAGTGTGTTGATCGGTGTGGTGTGGTGTGCTGTAGAGTGCTGCACGTGTGCGGAGAGATGCGGTACGGTGTGGTGTGGTGTGGTGCAGTTTGGGGTAGTGTGGCTCGGTGTGGTGTGGTGTGCTTCGGTGTGGTGTGATGTGATGTGGTATGGTTTTTTGTGTTGCGGGGTGGTGTGGTGCGTTGCGGTGCGGTGTGCCATGAGTTGTGGTGCGGTGCGGTACGGTGAGTGTTGTGCATGTGGAATGGTGTGCTATGGTGTGCTATGGTTTGGTGTGCTGCGGAACTTTGTGGCGCAGTGTGGTGTGGTGAGGTGTATTGTGGTGTGGTGTGGTGTACTGTGCGTCGCAACGGGTGTGATGAGGTGCGGCAGGTAAAGGCGTAGTTGAGTGTGGTGGGGTGTGGTGTGGTGTGCGGTAGTTTCTATGAAGGAATTTAAAAATATGCCAAGTGTGCACAATGGCTTATAATGTTGTAATGCACGCGACTGAAACAAACTGATATATTTTTGTTACACAGGCTCAATATCATCTGTTTTAACATTGCCTTGTTTTTTAGCCGATAGTAACCCTCATTATTTTTAAGTAGAGAATCCACTTCAATCTGAATGCTTGCGCCGTTATATATGGATGTTTTTCAGGTTGCGAGAATGCTTGCTCTGGCGATGGCAGCGTTGATGAAAAATACAAGGTTAACAATGACTTTAGTTGCACGAATATCGGCTCAACGATTGACCTATTCAAATGCCTTCCGACAACAGCGACAAAGTTGTAAGATTTTGCTATTCTTTATAATATGTTTTCCTCTGTTTCGGTGTCTGTCTGTTTGTCTCTCTTTGTTTCTGTCTAAAGCCAGTTTATACGAGCAATTTTGATGTGACAAAATTATTTGCTGAGAAGCTGCAGTTGTCCTGCACCGATTCAAAGCGGCTCTCTGATTGGCTGATTTTGGCTGATTTTTTAAATTCTGTACCGAGACGTACCGAACCAATCACACGCGAGCTTTGGTTGTGCAGCCAGAGTTGGTCTGCAAAACGGTTGGTGTCATTTAGCTATGTTCGTCTGTTCGACGAGATGCCTCGTTTTGTACAATATTTCAGTTGAGATTGTCAGTTTTATAAGCTTTGGACGTTTTCTTGTTATTGTGTTTGAACTGTTTGAGTTATATCGTGTTGTTTATGGTACACTCGGTACACCCGGTACACTCGGTACGGCCGGTACAGTCGGTACGGCCGGATGCACCGAGCGTACCGGGCGTACCGAGTGTACACACAGGAATCATGAAGCAAAAGATTGAACTCAATAAGTTGTGTAAAAGACGCGTTCCCTCTGCTTTATTAATTCTTTTTTGGGTTTGTGTTGCTGTTATAAACTCAACGGCACATTTCAGAGAACATCACTTAAAAGATCATATTAATCGTAGTGCAGGTATGAAAAACGGCATCTAAGCCGGATATAAACTCTGGAAATGGAAATTTAAAGATTTTGTTCGTTGGGTGCACACACCCGGTTCACCCGGTACGCTCGGCCGGTACCGTCGGTACAGTCAGTACAGTCGGTACAGTCGGAACGGCCGGCTATGGCCGGTATGGCCATAGTACGGTCATAGCCGTGCTTATCCATCCTTACCCATGTTTGCCCTTGCTATTATGAATCCTTATGATAAGCCATAAAGGTTCTTTAGATGGGATGTAAATTAGAGGAACTACTAACGAAGAAAGAAATCACCACAGACATATAAAGTCTTTATTTTAATAACTAATTTTCTATTGTTCTCGTGAATCAGCCAATCAGAGAGCCGCTTTGAACCCGTGCGGGACTAGAAGCTGGCGTGTTAGCTTTTATGTGACAAATAAAAGCAGTCACATACGAAAAATTGCTCGGGGTAGACGACTCGTCACATAAAATGTGACAAATATTGCGTTAGCACATATTTGGTGAAAACTAACCGCAAGCAAACCGGAGTGAAAGCTAACCGCAAGCAAACCGGAATGAGAGCTAATCGCTAGCAAACCGGAGTGAAAGCTAATCGCAAGCAAACCGGATTGAAAACTAACCGCAAGCAAACCGGAGAGTAAGTTTGGGTCCCGAGCTCGAGACCTGAGCTCGAGTCCTGAGCTCGATTCCTGGCTCGGTATTTAGGCATCCTCTTTTATTAGAAATTTATACGAACTTACACTAAGGTTTCTGAAAAGAAGGGGGCCATTATATGACTCAAAGGGGGAAATGAATTTTAAAGAACGGTCGATTATTAATGGAAATACGGTAAAATGGTGTAGGATTGTAAATGTGAACTAAACGTAGGATACTAAATTATATCTTTCTCATGCTCATTTTCAAATGGAAACAGGTCCTTACAAAGGAATAAGATCAGAAACCTTCCCACGGGTGAATTTCGTCATATGGCTGCGCTGAAAGTTCTGTAAGTTTATATAGATTAAGTCATAGAAAGAGCGACGTATGGAAAACGCGCAGCGAACGAGTGACGAATTTTTGCAGCGAGAGAATGAAATTAACTTATTTTAATTATACAAAACAATAAATAAACCATTGTAAATCTTTAAGGTGGTAGGTCCATTTTGGATGGAAACCTCTCCAAATCCAGAAACCTGGCTAAAGTAAAAATATTTCAGTCTAAGTCAATAAAAGTTAAGCTTCAGAAAAATTGATGTTCGAGGTGACAATTTTCACACCTCACCTGAATTGGGGATCAGGCTTTTTTTTTCGTTTTACGGCTTCAGAATTATACGAAAGTCAAAAAGAAATGCAGGAGTCTATTTCCATGTGATATAGGGGATATGTCATTGACATTAATCCCTTTAAGTATGAGGGTTTCAAAGTTGATAGGTATCGCTAGAAAAAAACTGGGTCGAGCCACCTTAAACTAATACATAAAGTTAAAGCTGAGTTGAAGTTGTGACAAGAACAAAGCACGTAAACAACAATGTGGCTTGATAAGGGGACTGAGGGGGGGGGGGGGGGGAGGGGGCAGCAATGTGGTAGGTTTAGCAAGATTTTAAGTAATGCACGCACTGAAATACCTCACTTATTCCTCCTGCGAAAGTTTGACACGACTTCGGTACTGGCAGAACTCACTTGAGCCTGCTATGGTGCTGTTCATAACTGATTACCACCAAACAATTATGTTGTCGCGATGCAGTGTATGTAATTCAAAATAGAGAGGGAAGTTGTGGGTTCGAATCGTTATCAGGAAACTTTTTTTCTCCTTCATTTTTACTCGTGAATGCACAATGAACGAGTATAGTGGGGGAAGTTGAGCCATCCGTCCATCCTTCCATCGTTGTTAACATTATGCAAATTGGGTATGCTCACGGGCGCTTTCTAAATTTCGTTTCCCTCGGCTGTGAATAAAAATACAGCTTTACAAAGGTATCATTTCAAAGAAATAAGTGTAGAAAATACTTAACCCCTGTAAATGAGAAACAATCGTTTCCCAAACGATGAAATATTGCCTTTTCTTATATAATAATCGCGAACATTCGGAAACGATGAGCAGTGACTTTACGTGTGTGTTATTAAAAGACTGGGAAGGTTAGAGCACGGCACGATTTATTAAAGGATAATCAGTAAAAGAGTAATGAAACTCTATACAAGACAGATATGTATGTAATATTCGTGGAAAAAAATAAGAAGAAAACAGAATCTTAGCCGGCCACGGGGTATGAGAGTCGACCCCGGGTCACACGCCTAAGAACGCAGAGCTGTACCACTGAGCCATCGGTTTGCTAAGCAATTAAAGAGAGAAAAAAAGTAATTCTTATACCTAGGCGACCTGTTATATGTTCACCCTCTTTAAATAGAGTTGATTATTATTATTTATTCCCTATAATGAATATTTTCCATCGATACTATACTGTTCAAAGAAACGATTCAAATATATCTAACGCATTCACGAGTAGGTCATTAAGACCTCTTTTTTTGTCCTCTTCTCTCTTTCTTTTCTTTTTGTTTCGCTACGAATATACCATTTATTGTACCGTCGTCTGCATTTTAGAAACCATTTACTGAGACGCAAGCATTACCGAAGTCGTTGTTTGATCTTTTGGAATTTTGGACGATACAATCTTATCAACATTCTTGACATGAAGAACTTTACGTTTACTTTTTATTTACGTCACGTGACTCAGAAACGAATGTTACCGGTTGGGGACGTCGGACATAGGGTACAGAAAGTAAAGTTCAATTGATCATTTCTGTGTGTAGTTCTCGAATCAAATACAACATATTTCTTCTATTTGGCGCATTGTTCTCGTTTACACTAGTGAAGCCAATTGTACAGATGTCTGTTTACTGAATCTAATAGAATTTGTCAAATATAATTTGTCTGATCTCTTTCGTTTATATCTTTTCTTAGGCCCTGTTTATACGTCGCACAATCGTCGAATTTAATTGGGACGAAAATAATTCAAGGACCATTTAGCAATTAAATTCGACCATTGTGCGACGTATAAATCGAATTAGATTCGTCTGGTAAATTAAATTCGCCCAAGACGTTGTATTCGTCTCGGTAGGACGAAAAAAATATCGATAGCGCGTCTTCAGTTTAGACGTCGCACAACAGACGCATCGAATTAAATGCATACATTATCATAATGTATCCCCGTTGAGCCCGTGGTAGATTCGTGGAAAGTTTCGTTCATGTCGCATGCGCACAGGCGTCTTCTCGCGTTTTTCGCACGTTGTTGAAGTATGTCGTCGGTTGTGGAGGAAAAATGCCGTCCGCTTGCATAAATTGCAACACGGACCACAAAATATTCATGCATAGCTTGTGGGAGAAGCGTGTGTGTTCGGTTGGAATGTTCGATTGCTAAAGAAAACGAAGAAACGGTGGGATGGGAGGCAAACAAAAGTGTTGGTTACTGTTTGCAGTGTGCCCTGGGGGAGTTTCTGACACGGTTTTTTTCTCAATGTCGGGTCGAATGTTCTTTAAAATAAAGTTGAATGTTTTTCTTGACACTCGAAACGCTTTCTCGAATCTTCCTTCATCATATGTCGCCCAGACCAATTCCCGCCATCATGTATTTCTGATACTGCGACGACAACTCCGGTGACGCTGAACGTCTTCATCTTGTAATTGTAACAGCAGACAAATCGATAAACAAACTCGCGCAAGAAACATTTTATTCATCACTACCAGTGTCAACATTCGACGTCGCAGCTGCCTTCTCTGCTGTCTTTCTCTGGATATTTTCTCCAGCAATAATGCCTTCGTAAACCTCGCCAGGTTGTTTTTGTGTTGAAAAAATTTCGCGATCTCCCGTTAGTTTTTGCAGGGATTATGTCAATTATCCCCGCCACAGGTCAGAAGTGCTGAAGACTCGGGTGAAAGATTAAATTCGGTTGAATTAAATTCGACGTCTAAATCAGGCGGCAATTAACGTCGAATAATCGACGAATTTAATTTGAATTAAATTCGTCTGAATTAAATTCGACGTATAAACAGGGCCTTAGTCCTTTCTAACTTCCCAGGAGTATTTTGCTTTGTGTTCTTCGCGGCAATTTCTTGTTGTGCTAAACTTTATCTTTCCCAGTCCTTTTCGGTTGTTCGATTGATCGGGACAGAACTGTTCGAAGTGCTCCAGCATAAAGCGTTGACTACGTCATCGCTTAAAAGGGATATTTACTGGACAATTCTTTCAGCCAAAATAAAATAAAAAAGTCATCTGAACAAAAATATTTAAATGAACATTGTAAAAATAGGAGGAGTTCGGGAATTGCAATGGGTAGTGTGATATCACAGCATCATGGCTGTGGAGCCTGAAAACAACAAGAACTGGTCACAAAATCAATATGACGGCAATGAATATTGAGGAAGACAAGGTCGATGTGGTTGTAAGAATCAAACGAAAACACGGAGAAAAGAAAGAAGAACCGCCATTACTACTAATCTGTCGTGTTTGACTACGTCATTATCTTCCTCATTACTCGTTTTACTTTTTTATTGTGAAAATTTAACTCGGTCAGTCGACACCAAACGGAGATAAAAGGTGGAGTGGCTCAACACTTCAAAGACAAGCTAAATATCACGCAAACATGTTTATACCGTTTTTCCCTCAAAAAAATAAAGACCAATGACTTGTTACAAACCGACTAGAGGAGTAAAAAAATAATGCAACTTCATGTTTACTTACAACGTGCTTTGCTGCAAATTTGTCGGCGTTCCGGTGAGTAATTGGTTAATATTGTTGAATAACTCTTATGACGATACCAAGCAGGAAAATAAATTTACACCACGGCATCTTTAACTGTTCTTCTTTATAGAAAACGAAAACCAGATTTCTGCATATTTGCTAATTCTCATTTTAAAGGATTATTACAAAACACGACAATGTGTTATTACAATTTACGACAGCTCGGAGTATTACAAAATACCGCAATGTGTTATTACAATTTGCGATAGGTGCGTTATTACAAATCACGACAACTTTTATTACAATTTACGAAAGCTATTACAATTCACGACAACTGTTATTACAATTTACGACAGGTATTACAATTCACGACGTTTATTACAATTCACGACAGTACATACGTGTCATAATAAATAATTTATTTCCTTCTAATGCAAAAAAAAAAAAAAAAAACAAGTGGCAGCTTACAAAGCAGACATACAGTGCTATTATGCAGGTCGACAGTTAAACAATATTTGTTTAAATTTTTGCTGCATAACCTTACCCTATTTCAAAAACGTATTAAGTGACGTCACAGACAAAGGTTGGACCAATAAAAAAATTACATATGTTTGTATCCTATAAAACTAGTGAAACAGAGGTCAGGTTAATTTTAAAGACTGACTAATGCTGTGTTCACACAAGGCCGAAGAAAGAGTAGTCTGATCGCGATGAAAACATGTTTCGCTATGAAAAGTGTTCACATCAGACTGCGCGTTGCGCGAATCATGATCGAAACATGTTAATTCTGAGTATGATTGAAACAACCTCACGAGGTAGTTTCAATCATGATCACACGAAACACGTTAGAAATGACGGACATGCGGAGAGGAGGCAAACCGATTAGTTGATTTTTTTTTGCCTTAAGTTGATTTTCTTTTG
Organism: Oculina patagonica; assembly: GCF_052425735.1. Taxonomy (NCBI): domain Eukaryota; kingdom Metazoa; phylum Cnidaria; class Anthozoa; order Scleractinia; family Oculinidae; genus Oculina; species Oculina patagonica. The sequence goes on from NW_027558036.1 coordinate 81,426, forward strand.
CCTTTGAGTTAATTTGCCATAACGCAGATTTTCCTTTGTCGTCAATCAGTGATTATATATTACCGTGCGTTGAGTTCCCTTTGCTGTGAATTAGTTATCGTTTGTTGTGAGGCGATTTTCTTTTGCCGTGAGTTGATTTGCTTGTCTCACAGAGAGTAATTCTGTTTTGCCGTGAGTTGATTTTCTCTTACCGTAAGCTGAGTTTGCTTTACCCTGAGATGATTTTCTTTCGTCATAACTTGATTTTCTTCATTTGCCGTAAATTGATTCTCTTTTGCATGGAGTAAATTTTCTTTTGCCGAAATTTCATTTCTTTTTGTAGCGGGTTTATTGTCTTTTGCTCGGTTCATGAGCTGATTATTTGGTGTGAGTTTTATATATAAGTTTATTTTCTTTTGCCGTGATTGATTTTCTTTTGCGGTGAGTTAATTTTCTTTTACCAAGAGTTGAATACCTGTTTTCCGTTAGTCGGTATTCAATTTATTCTATGGGCCACCGTACTTTAAATATTTTGTACGCTTAGTTACCACATGTACATTATTTATATTATTGTAAAGTCCTGTAAATAATGAATAACTGGCGAGCTCCGGTTTTAGGCTTGATTAAATCTGTACCGATCAGAGTCGAATCACTCTTGCCGTGATTTTTTGCGAGTTGTTTTCTTTTGCCGTAAATCAATTTTGTTCTTCTTTAAGATAACTGTCCAGTGAGCAAATTTTGCTGTGCCGTAAGATAGTACCATAACTTTTTTGTCCCTTAAAAACCAGAATGGAAAGTTAACACTATTGTAAATTCTACAATTAATAAAACTATAATTAATTGGGGTGCTTCAATTCGCTTTTAGGCTTGCATTATTCTAAATATTACTTCTTACGCCATACTTACGCTATTCGATATACTACCAATAATGGAAATACTGCGCAAAAATAAATTTAACTTAATTAACTATAACGTTCATGATTTAATTAGTCCTGAATCCGAATCTTATGTACTTTAGTAACATAAAAGACAACCAAATTTAAGGCATCCGCTACAATGAGTTTATTTTAGAAGATGTGGTTTTGCTGCGACTCATTCCGATTTATTCATTGTTTTTTTCTCTATTTTTTAACAGAGATCTACAGTTGAATGAAATCAGTAGTATATCTTTAGACGCCTTTGCTGACTTGAAGGGACTTCATACGCTGTATGTTAATTTATAAATGTAACAACATCAATCGCAAGTCCCTAATGTCGCCTTTCACCAAGATTAACGCTTAAAGTTTAGCCTCCATAAACGCTTTAAGTTTTGTCCCCCAGGCAAATTATGCAAAGTACGCGGTTGCATTTGCCATTTAGATACAACAAAATCAAGAAATTTGTACGCCTTATTTAACTACATCCTTACTCCCTGATTCGTGAAGGAATCCAAAGTATCACAATAAAACAAATACGGTAAACAGGAACAAAGGTTGCTTTTCCTGGAATGACCAAGAGTATTAAGTAATTTTAAATATAAACTCAGTTTTCTTTCACTTTCTTATTATTAGGTCTGGATAAGGCAGGTGTTATTAATATAAGTGAACGTGGACAATTAACAAAAAGAATAACATCTGGATGATTTTGTTGTTCGTATTTTGTTTTTTCTCCTAGAAACTTACAAAACAACCGTATTCAGAATTTAACAGCAGATATTTTCTCACCTCTCCTGGCCTTGCAAACGCTGTAAGTACGTCAAAATTAACAATCGCTTTTAACGAAGAAGCCAGCCAACTTCAAAGAAGTCAGCCAATTTTGATAACTCAGTTTTCTTTCACTTTCTTATTTATTAGGACTAGGATTAGGCAGGGATCAGTAAGTAAACGTGGAAATAAACAGAAATAACATCTGGATGGTTTTTGATTGTTTGAATGTTTGTTTTCTCCTAGAAACGTAAAAGACAATCAAATTCAGAATTTAACAGCCGAAATTTTCTCTTCTCTCATGGCCTTGCGAGTGCTGTAAGTACATCAAAAATCGTTTTGAACGTAGAAGCCAGCCAATTTTAAATTAATGATTTTCTTTTCCTGTAAATAAAAAGTTTAATAGTTCCTCCCCGAATTATTGCACATTGATTAAAATAAATCGGATCAAGGTGTAATGATTTGCACGGTAATTTGTTAAAAAGCCTGAGATGATAACGTTTAATTGCCATCCAAAGCTTTACGTGAAAGTGCTAAAATTGAGTATCTTCAGAAGCTTACAATGTATCTTGGTATGTCGGATGCACAGATACAATTAGCGCGAACATCCTTAATATGTTGTTAGTCAATTGTGATTTTGTGCTTTTAATGTAATGTATAAAAATGAAAAGAAAAAGATGCACGCACCGTTAAATATCAGTGACAAGTTAAAGACCCAGTATAAAAGTCGCATTTCACATCTGCCGAATTTAATACCCGAATTTGAAGAGTCGCAGTTAATCCATGAGCGAGTTTCATTCTCGTTACCATAGTCCTTTTCGCGTCTCTTAGCCGGTGGGTCTTGGCACGAGTAACGAAGGGCTCTGAAGACAAAGGGAATTCAAATAGTTTCAAAGTTTTTGATTGGCTGTTTAAAAACAAGTCTTGAACAGAAGTCAAAATGTTCGCGCCCATTGCGTACACGAAATTATAAACAGCCGTATTTTCGAAATGGAAGACATGAAGAATTTCGGAGAATATTCTCCCAAACTAATAGCGTTCAACCTGTTACTACTTTCTCCATCCTGGAGTCTCGTTTTTTTTTTCAAAACCCAAGCCCTTGATGCAGAATGGAAAAGCGCGTTTTAAACATGTGTATTTGAGAAAAACAAGAGCTGCACATCGCACCCGATTCCGCCATTTTGTTTCTGCCGATCCGCTCATAGCATTTAGGAAAAAATGAAGAATTGTGAGTTAAACATAATTTAAATCATTTTGGTTAATTTATGCATTCGATTCGACACATGTCAAGTTCGTCGTATAAAGCGACTGTCGAACCTCTGTCAAATATTCGACTTGCCCAGTCGACGATGCAACAGAAGTTGCATTTAATCGATTGAAACGTCGAAATTTGCAAACATTTAATTCCTGAATTAGATTCGGCAAACGCGAAATTCGACGTATAAACCGAGCCTAAACTCAGGCGGACTACTGCCTCGTCCCCAGGCGTCCTTCTCCTTGGTCGTGCACGGTTCGCTGGGCGTTGTGGGACTGATGTGCACGGTTCGCTTGGCGTTGTGGGACTAATGCAGACGGGAAAAAGGACACAACCTAGCCATCAACCCTCGCGCTCCCTGCTTTCCCGCCTGACCTTAACCATCCGGCTGATCAGCGCCTGGGGACGAGGCAGGGCGGACTATATAGTCGCTGTTACGTGACCAGCATCACGTCAATATGTTTTTGACAACTTTGATTTAGAATTAGCTTTCTTCATATTCAACATGGGTCAACATGAACAGTTCGTTTGCTCAGTTGTAACTGAGAATCCTCATTTATCGCGGAAAGGTCTGTCAAAAATATTACTCACACATGTATGAGAGTGGTTAAGGGTTTTATTATGATCGATGAAAGACCCTTTTTCCGTAAAATAAATTGTGTAATGTTTTTTTTTTTCTCGTTAGGCCATCCCCCTTTTTTTTTTTCGTTTATCGTCGTATGTGTTTTCTGATTTTGGGTCGGTCGGTCGGAATTAAAAAAAAAATTCAAAAAAAAAAAGTGGATAAGGAGTCTGGAACTAGGAGGCCCGGTACCTCAGCATAATGTCCGTGGAGCCTGGAAACAAGAAGACATGGTTACAAAGTCAACATGGCGGCAATGGAGGAAGGAAAAATCGACGTCGTGGTTAAACTCAAACAAGAACAGCGTAAAAAGGATAAAACATTATTTAAAATAATGTGTCATTGCCTTCTATACCTTCTGTATAAATTTTTTTTTTTGAAAACGCGAAAATCTGGGTCGGTCGGACGACGCTAAACAGAGAAAAAAAAGGGGATGGCCTTAAATGAGATTTGGTTACACTGTTGTGAACTGTGAAACGACTTTTCTATGAGAATTGCGAAATGACTGTTGTTATTTTTCGTTAAATGTGACTGTAAATCGTTTTATTTTTCTTCCAGAAGATTATCCAGTAAACGTTTGAAAACAAGACTAAACAAACTTAAAATCGTTTTTTTTTTTCCAGAAGATTCTCCAGTAAACATTTAAAAACAAGACTACGTGTGGTAAAATGCGTGACTAGGACTGATCGCCTGGCATGAATTTTAATCGAACTTTATCGAACTTATACCTTGGATTGAGTTCGATTGAGTTCGACAATCGAACAAAATCGAACTCGCACACACACAAAAAGTTCCACAATGGTCCATTTTCATTAAAAATTGCTATATTAAAGCAACGAATTTAACAAGCATTTTTTGGCTGCGGATGGCTAGGATGGAAATGGATTGCAATTGAAAAATCCAGTAAGGCTAAACTTTTCAAAGTTTTCAGTTTCGGGTGTCGTAAAAGATCGATATTTGTGCCGAAGTTTGATTATGATTATCTACAAGTTAAGGCTGTATCTCCCATTAGATCGATGTTCAAAAAATGTTTTCATGGGTTAAGTCGCTACCACTAATTTCGGAACAGTTTAGTTAAAAAATCTGCAAAATTCTCGTGTCGTACTGTAGCTCCTTTAAAAAGTGTGCTCAAGATCTATCGACGGGAGCAGTTTATAAAACTAACTGCAGAGACTGTGAGAGAGTTTATATAAGACAAACGTCACGAGCGTTAAGATCTAGAACAAGAGAGCGCAAAAGAGCTGTTTTTACTGTTGACAAGCTAGAACTCTCTATTGGTGCAAGAACTCTCTGTTGCATGCAAAACAATCGAGAATTCGATTTCGACGACGTAAAGATTATAGCCGTTGTTCTCAGTGATAAGACTGTTTTCAAAAGCGTGGCATTCTATTCGAAACCGAATTCAACTAGCAAACTGACATGTACACTCCCGACATGCACAGAATCCTGTTCTGAATCACTAGTGGGTTACGCCTTGTTTAAAAAAATAAAAAAATATTTACATCTGGACGCCCTTTTCAATTTGTGCTAAAGAAGGTTATAGAATTTTTAACCGAAAAGCCAGATATTCTTTACAGTTTTAGTCAGTGAGAACAATTTTTTTTAGTTTTTATGCATAAAACGTGAAATAGCCAATCACGCCGGGCCAGCAGAACGCTTGAAGCGGCACTCTCGGAAAAACCTTTTCCTGATTTATCCGATTGAGCTCAAATTTGGCACCATGATAGAACTTTTTATTCCAAACAATCGTATGATTTTTGTTTTTTGAATTTAACGGTTTTGGCGGGAAAATGACGTCACAATGCTGAAGGAAAATGTTCATTTTTTTGTTATGACCCAAAAAGTACATTATTCTGAAAGACCTCGCTGAGATAAAGTGAAATGCGAAAAAAATATTGAAAAAGCTCAATCCGTCTTGAAGATATAGAGTTTGAAAATTTGAATTTCCCGCCATTTTGTTATAGTCCGGGAGCTAGGAGCACAGAAATGATGTTTTGCACTTCAAGAGTACTGAAAAGGTTTGACAATGGATTTAAATAGATTAAAACCTCCTCTTTCACGCTAGGTAGTTTGTGGTTTCAAATTGTGGTATACGTTTTGAGTTATAGCTATGTTTTTGTCAGTCGGTACAGGTCAAAAAAAGGTCTCGCATGAGAACGAGGCTGAAATTGCCACTCAATTTATTCGTAGAAACTTATTCAATAAGAAAATAAATGTTATCCAGATAACTGATAGGACTCTATGAAAGTCGATTTTATGAAAAGCACCACGGCTTGCAAAGAAATCACGTGATATTTGATCTCATTTTGTGTGACGTGTCACAGCATTCTCATTCTTTGATACATAGGAACAGAAACTTTTCGCTCACGTTCACCTGCAAACCATTTACTCTTTCAATTTGCACTTTCCACACTGAAGAAAGGCAATATTTTTCAAATTCATCACTTGCAAAAGTTAAAAATTTGGTGAAAGCCGTTAAAGTGGCGCCTTTTATTGGAAGCCTCGCTTTGGTGCTAAAAGGAAAACGGACAGTGATAATAAACTTGGTTAGGAAAAAAATATTTCATAAATTTTTTCCTAACAGAAAATATCTAAAAACAGTTGTTGTCGATCGGTAACAGAAGAAAATAAAGTTAGAGATCGAAATTGGTGCTTAAAAAAGTTCTAAGATTTTATCATAACTTGTTCTCCATTTCGTTCGTTGATGACATCAAGAATGTTACAAATTGCAAGTAACAACTAGTCACATTTTGTTCTTTAAAATGTCTCTACTCGAAAGCGCGTTTGAACTGCATTAGTTGTTTAAAGGTTTGATATTAATTTCGTGTTGTTTTCCCAACACGACAACACGAAGCAATGATCAAATGAGGGAGAGAGGTGGAGGGTAAAAAAGAGAACTGTTGTACACTATTAAGTGGACATTTGGCCAAGTCATTGCAAGTGTCTTTACAGTGGTGTCCGAGATTACACGGGCTTGGCAAAAAATTTGCGATGTAGCTGCTTGTAAACTTCCATGCACAAACATACATTTCCTTGAAGATAGCTTTCAAGAAACAAAACATAAATGATATTCAAGACTGTTACGTTCATTACGAATCCTGCCTGCTCTATTCCCTCAGCCCTCGTACATGAAAGATGTATAAGCGACGTAGCCTCGAGATTTTTTCCAAAACTTTGAGAAGAAAATCTACTTTATGATACAAAAATGTTCATTATAGCAATTTTCCCCCGTGAATGTTTTGATGTGCCGAGCGTTTGCCTGGGACCGTGTTTAGTGACGTGTAGCCTCAGTTTCAGCTTTTTGATATAATTCTTCGTTTCAATCACGACGTTCCTGACTACTTTACAGGCACCAGTGAGTAGAGTGAGTAGATACAGTGAGTAGATTGTAGCCAGCCATTATCATTCGGGGATAAATTTTCCTTTATTTTACATTATTTTCTGACTTGGAGTCTGAAATAGTGACGTTTATGATGCAATGTTGAGGATATGAAAAAAAAAAAAAAGATATAATGCTGTCATACGTCGTCAAAAATCATCGAAAAATATCAAGAACAAAAAAAAAAAACAATAATGCAAAAGTTGACAAGATATTTCAGAATAAGTCTGAAAAAAGGTATTGTGCCGAAAGTTACTGTCAATTGTGGCTTTCGGCCCGTCATTGGGTTGCCCAAAACACACCCTTACCTTGTAAAACAAACTTAGCCTACCTGACTAAAGGAAGATAATTTTGATGTGTCTTACTAAATCAAGAACCTAAGTGGAAGATTGAATGACGCTTGTTGAAGAGACTTGCTATTCTGTTTCTTTCTCACATGAATTAAGGAATGACTCTAGTATTTATGTGATGTTTTGGTCATTTCTGCTATATGCGGTCTTTTCCTCAAAAACTTGGTTCTAATAGTGTTTTTAGATGGGAAATCAAACTTTCTGATGATTGGCTCAGCTTTAAGTGGTCACGTGACTGACCACGCCCTAAAATATAAGTATCGTGACCAGTGAAGTTACGAGATGTAAACGTACTAGAAATCTATCGGGTTTTCTCTCAAAACCTTTACTTCACCTTGCCGTACGTCGTTCTAAACGGGGATTCTGAAAAACATTCAATGCTTCTTCGTTATTTCCTATTTTTACCTAGTCCCAGTCCCTCTCCAAAGGAAAGACGTTGTAATCAAGACAAAAGAAATAAATTTGTAAATCCCCGTTTAGATCACTAAACTTGGTGGTTACAGCCATTCGTAGAAATTATAATTAGTCAATCATTATATCTGCAAGTTCTCGTAAATTTGGATTGAAATTTATGTCAACAATTGGGTGTGGTATGTCACGTGACCAAGCAGCAAAGTTCATTAATCCGAAAAATGAAATATTTTATAAAAATACTTCATCCTATGCAAGTTTTTAAGCGGTAGCTCCAATATATTTTAAATTAGACCACCCCCTCCAAAAATAAGTGGGACTCTTTCCTTAATTCAGTTGAGTTCTTTCTGTTTCTTTTGTTTCACAACATGTTAGTCAGCCCTGCTTGGAAAGAGATTAAGGCAGAAGCTCCTCCAGCAAAGTCCGTTTTCGGGTCTACCGTTACCCTGCTGTTTTCTACAACCATCCTAAGATTTCTTGATAAGCCTGCGTTAATACGTATGAGTTTCCAAGCTAGTATTTTGCTTTCCATTATCAACATCAAAGTTTGTAGAATCGCATCCCAGGAGAGACAAAGCATGAACTTTTCACAACTGTTTACCAAACATTGATGAAACAATTTTGTGTACTTGAGTGTATTTTGTTTGAAGTTTAAACACTGTCCGGAACGACAGCTCTTGGCAGCCAATTTCCTTGCATAATTAGTACCAGTACATTAAGGCTATATTACTCATTCAGTATCTGGCGATTGAATGAAAGCTCTCGCATTATCTTTCGCATCATCTTTGGCATCATGTTTGGCGTGTGATAGAGCCCTTCTGACGGCTTTCTCGTTGTTTGAATCTAATGGTCTCATTAATTATGGGCTTTCTCATTTTCCGAGAAACTACAAAATTTCTATTTTTACACTCAGTAGCAATAACAAGGTTCCTGTTTTAAGTACATTTTAAGAATCGGATTGGGAGGACACGAAGTTAGTCCTGTTTTCCGGTTTTAAAATATATATACAGTAAAAACCCGCGGGTAAAAACCTAACAGTTAAGAACCTGTTAGGCAAAAATTTGGAAATTAGACCCCATTTGTATAAGAACCTATTTGGCCTCAAATTTGGAAACAAGTTGCTATTTTCTAAAATTGATTACAAATGTTTTTTGGAAGTTTGGACAAAGCATAACTGTGCGTATAAAATTATATAATGTCACATTCTAAATGGCTAGTGCTTATTCCATAAGCACTTATGTGGTATGCAAATTTTATACAAGGAATTGGCCGAATATCACTAAACGTTAAGCATTAAAGAAAATTTTCTTTAGAAAATAAGAACTTATTAAGAACCTGTATAGCCTAAAATAATTTGTGTTACTAACATTTATAGAAGAACCCGTTTCGGCTAACCTGGGAAAAATTAGGCTATTACTCACAGGTATTTCCCTGTATTTAACTTAAGGAAGTTATGTATGTGGACCACTAATATCAATTTCAATGTTTTTTCGTCTCTTTTTTTGCTCTGCATCTTTGCCGGACGGATATTTGCCAATAAAGATCAAAGACAATGTTCTCCCCGCTCTATTTTACTTCTTTAAGTGAGAGGTAACACTATTGAAGTGCAAGGGTACCAAATGTTATTACTTCAGACGATTGGGGGCTTAAAGTAAGCCATAACGCCAACCAAGTAAGAGCTTAGTTTTGCTGGTCTTATTGGAAGGCTTGGTTATAATACAAAATGCTGCACTGTACGGGGGACCACGAGTGCCGAAACAGAAATTATAGAATGACTGTTTCATTAAGCGACTATTTGTGACCTGGTATTTAGGATATTCTAGGCGTCATTACGACCGTTTTTAACTTTCATACGAGACAAGTTTTAACAAAATCTAAGGTGGAAACTTTCTAAATCTTCTTCTTTAAATTGGGTCTGATAGGTCTTGTCAGAACTGACATAGTTTAACGTAATATTTATTTTCTACGCTACAATTGGCAGAACCTGTATGTATTTTAAATATTTTCTTGTGGGCAAATTTCATTAAACATCGCTTCTTTCCTTACCAAGTTTAATATTATTTTTTTCTTTTTCCATTGACATGAAAGCGAGGCTTCAGTAAAAATGCGCTACTTTAACGCCTTTGGTCAAGGTTTTTATTTCAGCAAGTGATGAATAATAAAAATATTGCCTTTCTTTAGTGCGAAAAGAGCAAATTGAAAGAGCAAACGATTTGCAGATGATCGTGAGCCGGAAAAGTTTCTGTTCCTATGTAACAGCGAATAAGGATGATGTGACACGTCACACAAAACGAGATCAAATATCATATTATTTCTTTGCAAGCCATGGTACTTTTCATAAAATCGACTTTCATAGAGTCCTATCAGTTATCTTATCTTATTGAATGAGTTTCTACGAATAAATTGAGTGGCAATTTCAGCTTCGTTCTCATGCGAGACCTTTTTTGACCTGTACCGACTGACAAAAACATAGCTATAACTCAAAACGTATACCACAATTTGAAACCACAAACTACCTAGCGTGAAAGAGGAGGTTTTAATCTATTGAAATCCGTTGTCAAACCTTTTCAGTACTCTTGAAATGCAAAACATCATTTCTGTGCTCCTAGCTCCCGGACTATTACTATTTTTAGAACAATTACAAAATTCAAATCTTTATATCTTCAAGGCGGATTAAGATTTTTGAATAATTCTTTCGCATTTCACTTTATCTTAACGTCTTCTTTCAGAATCGTGTACTTTTTGTGTCATAACAAGGGAATAAAAATTTGCCTTTAGCACTGTGACGTCATTTTCCCGCCAAAAACCGTTAAATTCAAAAAACAAAAATCATACGATTGTTTGGGATAAAAAGTTCTGTTATTGTGCCACATTTGAGCTCAATCGAATAAAACAGCAAAAAGTTTTTCCGAGAGTGCCGCTTCAAGCGTTCTGCTGGCCCGGCGTGAATTTATGTTTTAAGTGAAACGTGTTTTAGATCACCCCTTTTACCAACCACTTTTACCACCCTCATGCGTGTCGCATTGCAAAATACAAGTTTGTCTTGGAAAACATATAGGCCGTATTTTACTTGTTCTTTTTACCTTGTTCAATCAAGTAAATCGATCGTTTGGATATTCACCATTTAAAATTAATATTTTGCCAATTTGACAACAGCGGCGAACTTTCGTCTTTGCCAGCGCAAGCCTCATTTGCCCAGATTTTTTTACTTAATATTTTGATAGTATCTGGTCATTTTGACTTGACGTCCAAAACACCAAGATGCATATTTAGCCTCTGAATTTACCAAAGTTTTGCATTTTCGCACAAAACTTGGGATGGTAATTATTGAAAGAGTGTTGTTCAATTACAGCAGATTTTTAAAAGTACCATTGCTAGAAAGCAGAACAGCAGCGCTCTCATTAACATGTACAGTTAATCTTCTTTCATATTGTTGCAAACGAAGTGCTGCTTTGTAACAACATGTCTCTTTTAAAAGTTGTTTTTATTGCCCTGTGCTGACGATAATTTGTCTCCTTTTATTTCAGGGACTTGTCATCCAATAAAATTCCATATCTACCCACAGGGTTATTGACGAAGCAAACGAGCTTGACAGAGTTGTACGTTTGTCAGCATTTTTCGTTCTTTTCGTCGATCTTATTGTAATATAAAGGACCAGTGTCACGGCTTGGTTAAGTTTTGCCAAATACTCGCTATGAAAATGTCGACAAAGAACCATACCGCAATCCGTTAAGTGGTTTATTTTATGTTTCACTTAATTCTGTGGCCATTTTTTCATTTTTAAATTTGGCTTAAATTCATGACAAGTTCCTTAAGTTTAAGGAAAGCCGTCAACTCATAGAGAAGGTAGGCCGCTTTTCTACGCGCGCTTCTTGTAGGTTCTTGGCATTAAAAAAATCTTCCGGCAGGAAGATTTTTCAAGGAATTAAATTTGGAGCTAATCATTGTTGTTTTTGTCTTATGAAATTAATATTAGGCGTCTTTTCCAGAAAACATGTCAGAGTTTGTTATTTGGGCGATCGGTGTTTATCAAGTTAGCTTAAAAACTTTTTAAAACTGATCTAAAAATGTAAAAATGATCTTATAAACACTTTTCTGAAACTAAATATTTGGCAAACGTTCTGTTGCCTTCGTCAGACGTAGTTTGAAACAGTTTCACTGCATGTACAATCGGGTCTTATTAGTCTCTAAAGATGCAGACAAAGGCAACCGGCTAAACTTGTGGGAAATGTAAATGTTTAGGAGCGAAAGAATAAAGTAAGCACTTGCAAACCTGCGGCACAAAATAGAATTATGCAAAATAGAATCATTCTGTAAATGTTCGTTTACGGAGTTTCGGTCTCGGATGGAATGCAAAACGTCCAGAAAAAGGCGTTCTAGTCTGTACAGATTTCTTTCTGGAATTTCAACGTAGTCTTGGTTAATGTCGTAATCTGTTGCTCCCTCAGAGATTGGCCAAAAGTGATGTCAAGAAAAAGAATACTAAAGAATAAAAAGATGAAAATTTATAGACATAGCACGCCAATAGCACAGAGCTTAACATTGGCGACATTGTACGTTACTTGCTTATTTTCGTCATTCTGAAAAATGAAATTTTAATATCTGTGTTCCGTTATTTATTTTTATTTTTTTACACGTGAACTGTGCCAGAGACCGCCCTTGTAAGACCCGCTACGAAGCAGCACAAGAGAAAAAAGCAGAAAGCACAAATATACAAATCATCTTCGACGCTTCAGCTAACGTGTATCAAACTAGTTCCTCCTTAAACGATTGTAGATTGGAGACTGGGCCTCCACTCTAAAACATACTCTGGAGTGTGCTGGTTCAAAACCGTTTCAAAGCTAGCTGTTGCGCTTTGTGGCGATTTTTAGCAGTCAGTCTTGCAGGCACACACAGGTTTTAAGCTTTGATATTTACTTGTCCGTTGTTCAGTTCAACACAGTCACTGTTTCTTCTTGGTGGAACTCTAAAGCAACGGCTAGAAAACTTGAAAGCCAAATATCACGAAGATTTTGAGGATTGTTAGTGGAAGAATTACCACTGCCCAGGGGCACAATTTATAATTTGAAAAGGTTACAGTCTTAGTATATTGAGAAGCGGAGTTTAAACTACATACATGCCACTCTTATGTGGTGGTGGCTGACGCTGAATTGAGAGACGAAGGGAAAATATATGACAAGGAGAATTTGTGCATGAAAGCCAAAGAAGCAAAGTTACCGAGACTTTCTTGGAGCAAGCAGAAAGATACCATGGTCGTGATCTTTACCAAAGGTTCTGTGGAAACTAGTAAGAGAGAAATTCTGACTAGTTAGGCATTAGTATTTGACCCTCTTGGAGTGGCAAGTCCCACAGCCTAAGTAAGGGGGCTGTGGGGCCTTTGCTTCTTAGAAATAGCAAGTCCCACAGCCTGGGTAAGACGATCTATACTACAAATCGACTCACAGAGAGGTTTGCAAGCAACACCTACCAGGGGATTCAGTGCTAGAAATAGAAAAACTGGTAAAAAAGTATTGCAAGTTCAAGTAATACCTAATTAATAAAGTAAGAATTTCCTGCAGTCTAGCTACAACCAAAGAACCAGTCCTTTTTTTGTTTACATGCCTTCGGTGATAGTAGTGGCACAGTAACTGCGACGGCAGTATGCGGATTATTCTTTAAGAGTCGGGCGCAAACCAGGATCTTTAACCCGAACCATTCACCTCGAACTGGTACCATATTTAACGGATAATCTGTTCATCAGTATCCGCATATTTTGCATCGCAAAGGAGCAAAGTCCAAAATGATCAACACTTATAACGGTAGAAATTTTACAGGTACAGCAAACAGGTCGAGTAAGGTGATGATCCCAACTTCACTTAGACGATATTTTGCCAAAACACGCAATCAGTAACTATACAAGGAAATTTTCATATACATCAGATTTTTGACAGATCGAACCATATTTCAGCTTCGATGCAGACTTAACAGCACGATTCACTTTAACCCTTAACAATACAAAGAACGGAGGTTATTACGAAAATGTGATGCCTTTGTCAGACTGGAGGTATATCACTCTGTATGTCTGCTTGCCTGTTTTTCTGTCCAACTCCCTGCCTGCTGCATGCCTGCCTGCCTGCCTGCCTGTCTGCCTGCCTGTCTCTCTGTCTGTCTGTCTAGTCTGTCTGTCTGTCTGTCTGTCAGTCTGTCTGTCTGTTTATCCGACTGTCTCTCTGTGTGTGTCTGTCAGTCAAAATGTTGCTGAATTACAGAAAACTTCTTAAAAGTGGCATATAACAAATAATTTAAGTTTTAACTGCCGTGGGGCACATAATAATTGAAATTGGTGACAATAATAATTATTTGTGGCTTGATGCAAATAGGACAATATACCACTGTATAAAATTTGCTTATCCAGCTTACGCTCGATTACTGTGATAAAATACGGATTAATTTAAGTGCAAACGATCGTAAAGTTTTGAAAGTACCAACCATTGTTACTGCCACATTTAACAGTGTTTTCCTTTCATTTTTCCGTGGACGTATGCTCCACTGGGAGCGAAAGGGTCTAAGTCAGTCAGTCAAGTTCTTTCATTACTTCTTGTGGGTAGCTTCGTTCGAGGAGTCGATACTTTTAATCATCTTAAAGGTGTGGCATATAAGGGTCGATCTGTCTCACTGTAATCGTACAATATGTGATTTTGTTTTTTGCAGGGACCTTAGCCACAATAAAATAGAAGTGCTACCTGAAGGAATATTTGAAAACCTATCAAGTCTATTTGGTTTGTAAGTACATGCATCTGACAAGTATTTAATTAAGGAGGCTATCAACGGTTTCCAGCACTTTCCATCTCTTATACTTTGATGGATCAGTACTGCAAATCTTTTACAGTTGCTCCTACAATAATGGTACCAAACAAATGCCCAACAGTTTAGAACTGCTACAAACTGGATAATGATCAAAATATTAAAATACAACTTTTTGCAAAACTAAAAGGGCAGACTATAAATGAATATTGAGCTTGAACTCTAATGTTTATGCCGAATATTAAACCGACTGACTTTTTGACTTGAACGTACCAAATCTCGTTTCATAAACTAAACTGATTAACTGAAGGTTTATGCTTCGTTTACTGGTATTTTAAATTGTTCTTGTTAACGCGTCTCTGGCTGGCTGAAAAAAACTAGCTCATATCAAATAAATTAGTTTTAATCGCCTCAAAAACTAAATTTGAAAGTACTGCTTTGTGATTATAACGTTGCCAACTTTGGCTATTTTCGTGACTTTTAACAAGTTAGGAGTTACGAACAAGTCTACGTTGCCTAATCTCTCGGTATTTGCATGGATGATAAAATACTGTCAAAGGGATACCCTAAATTGGCGAAAAAGGGGTCATTTGCAGTGGGTGGCAGTGGGAAGGCTGTAGTGTATTACATGTAGCCCAGCGGTTAATCGTAACAGTACATCCGGGATGCGAAGAGTGTGTAGTGAACGGGAAAGCATGTACTGTGTGTACGGTCGTGTGTTCTGCTTTAAAAGCAGCTGTTAGCCTTTGTGGCTTGCCTTTGTGTCCTTTGAACACTACAAATTGGCGACAAGGATGTCGCACTCAGTTCAACGAGCGTTGCCGCCCTAAGATTTAACCGGTTCTTCCTTTCAGGTCGCCAAACGGTGGCGACCTGTTTCGACCGTTTCAATATATACCAATATTACATCGATGGCAAAGGAATTACGAACGCCTCTCGAAAGAAAGCTTAATTACTTCATTTAGCGAGCATGGAAGTCCAAGATATTATCGAAGTCCTTCCGGATTCAGAACCGATCAATGCCGAGGAGGATAATGAGTATGTAGTGTGTCTTCGTAAGCTTCATGCTCATTTTCGCGCCGTGGACAATGTGCCATACGAAGGCCATGTTTCTCCACAGCCGCCCAGACGTTGTATTCGATTTAGGTGATTATAAGACAATGTATGAGAATACTTTGAAAATTGCTCGAAATAGTACTTGTATGAAAGATTTGAATAAAAATGTCTTACCTTATGTTTATCTTGCGTTATTTTGACATTTCTGTGCCTCTGGAGTAGTTTTAAAGCCGTTTAGACGAGTTTTTCTTTCCGACGTTGTGCTTCCCCTAAAGAGAAACGAAAGGCAGGCAACCTAGTTCGCCAACGGTGCGCACTCGAAGCTCCATAAATACCACAAAAATGGTCGAATCTCGACAAAAAATCTTCATTACAGCCGTCGATAATTCTTCTTTGGATTTACTTCGTCTAAGGTTCCAAAGTTTATTTTAACCGCCCGAGAAACGGTCGTTTTCGAGCGCTGCGTTTTCGAACTTCCTGTAGGCTCTTGGCATTTAAAAAAAACACACAAAATCTTCAGGCAGGAAAATTTTCGGGGAATTAAATTTGGAGCTAATCCTATTATACGATCGTCGACATTTTTTTACTTTTATGTTTGTCTTATGATATTCATATAAGGCGTCTTTCCCAGAAAACATGTTACATTTTGCTATTTGGGCGATCAGTGTTTAACATGTTTACTTAAAAACGTTTTTAAAACTGATTTAAAAATGTAAAATAATCTTATAAACACTTTTAAGAAACTAAATATTCGCAAACGTTCTGTTGCCTTCGTCAGACGTATAGTTTGAAACAGTGTCATTGCATGCATAATCTAGTCTTATTTGCTGCTAGTCTCCAAAGATGCAGACAAAGGTAACTAAACTTATGGGAAATGTAAATGTTCAGGATCGAGAAAATTAAGTAGCCACTTGCAACCCTGAGGCATATAATAGAATTATGTGAGTGAGTCCATTTAACTTATAAACATGATTCAATTCTGTAAATGTTCATTTACGGAGTTTCGGTCGTGAATGGAATGCAGAACGTCCAAAAAAAGACGTTCTAGTCTATTCAGGTTTCTTTCTAGAATTTCAACGTAGTCTAGGTGAATATCGTAATCTGTTGCTCCCTCAGAGATTGGCCAAAAATGATGTCAAGAGAAAGAAAACGGAAGAAAAAGATGAATGGATATAGGCATAGCACGCCAATAGCACAGAACTAAACATTGGCGACAAATTATTAACTTATGAAATTCAAGACCAACTGGAGGAAGGAATCGTGGAGAGAGTTAATGATTAGCCTCCTGGAAAAAAAGAGAGAGTTTTGACCTTCTTTACAAGAGGGTGGTTCAGGGATATTTTTGTGATGTGTGATAAGCAGATTTGATTTTCCGTGAAACGCGAATGTGAATTTCTTTGCGTGACAGCAAGATAATAAAGTAGTACGTTACTTGCTTATTTTCGTTATTCGGAAGGATGAAATTTTAATATCCGTGATCCGTGATTTTTTTTTCACCCGTGAACCGTGCCAGAGATCGCAGAAGAGAAAAAAGCAGAAAGCACAAATATACGAATCATCTTCGACGCACCAGCTAAGGAATATCAGACTAGTTCTTCCTTGAACGATTGTAGATTGGAGACTGGGCCTCCACTACAAAACATACTCTGGAGTGTGCTGGTCCAAAACCGTTTCAAAGCTAGCTGTTGCGCTTTGTGGCGATTTTTAGCAGTCAGTCTTGCAGGTACACACAGGTTTTACGCTTTGATATTCACTAGTCCGTTGATCGATTCAACACAGTCACTGTTTTTTCTTGGTGGAACTCTAAAGCAACAGCTAGAAAACTTGAAAGCCAAATATCACAAAGATTTTAAGGATCGTTAGTGGAAGAATTACCCTTGCCCAGGGCGCAATTTATAATTTGAAAAGGTGACAGTCTTAGTATATTGACAAGCGGAGTTTGAACTACATACATGCCACTCTTATGTGGTGGTGGCTAACGCTGAATTGAGAGACGAAGGGAAAATATATGACAAGGAAAACTTGTGCGTGAAAGTAAAAAAAAAACAGAGTTACCGAGACTTCCTTGGAGCAAGCAAAAAGATACCATGGTCGCGATATTTACTTAAGGTTCTGTGGAAACTAGTAAGAGAGAAATTCTCACTAGTTAGGCATTTGTATTTGACCCTCTTGGAGTGGCAAGCTTTCTAGCCCACAGCCTGAGTAAGGAGGCTGTAGGGCTTTTGCTTCTTAGAAGTGGCAAGTCCCACAGCTTGGGTAAGACGATCTATACTACAAATCGACTCGCAGAGAGGTTTGCGAGCAACACCTACCGTCGGATTCGGTACTAAAAACAGAGAAACTGGTAAAACAGTGTTGCATGTTCAAGGAATATCTATTTTATAAAGTACGACTTTCCTGCACTCTAGCTACAGCCAAAGAACCAGTCCATTTTTTGTTTACATGCCTTCGGTGATACTAGTGGCACAGTAACTGCGACGGTAGTATACAGATTATTCTTTAAGAGTCGGGCGCAAACCAGGATCTTTAACCCGAGCCATTCACCTCGAACTGGTACCAAATTTAACGGATAAGCAGTTCATCAGTATCCGCACATTTTGCATTGCAAAGGAGCAAAGTCCAAAATGACCAACGCTAATAACGGTAGAAATTTTTCAGGTACAGCAAACAGATAGAGTAAGGTGATAATCCCAACTTCACTTTGACTGCATTTTGCCAAAATACGCAATCAGTAACTATACAAGGAAATTTTCAAATACATCAGAGTTTTGACAGTTCGTACCATATTTTAGGTTCCATGCAGTTAATATACAACAGACTTAACAGCACGATTCACTTTAACCCTAAACAATACAAAGAAGTTCAAAGATAGGAGTCCTTTCATCACTCTTGTTTCTGACGCAAGAGGGACTGGGTACACAGGCATCCCAGCGAAAATAACAACACTCACTCTTGGGGATGTGGGTAGGGATTACTATACAGGAGGTTATTACGAAAAGGGGATGCCTTTGTCAGACTGGAGGTATATCACTCTGTATGTCTGCTTGCCTGTTTTTCTGTCCAACTCCCTGCCTGCTGCATGCCTGCCTGCCTGTCTGTCTGTCTGTCTGTCTAGTCTGTCTGACTGTCTGTCTGCCTGTTTGTCCGACTGTCTGTGTGTGTGTCTGTCAGTCAAAATGTTGCTAAATTACAGAAAACTTCTTAAAAGTGGCTCATATCAAATAATTTAAGTTTTAACTGTCGTGGGCCACATAAAAATTATTTGGCGAAAAATGCAGTTGGTGGCAATTTGTGGCTTGATACAAATAGGACAATATATCACTGTATATAATTTGCTTATTCAGCTTACGCTCGATTATCTGATAAATTACGGATTAATTTAAGGGCAAACGACCGTTAAGTTTTGAAAGTAACAACCATTGCTACTGTCACATTGAACAGTGTTTTCTTTTCATTACTTCTGGTGGGTAGCTTCGTTCGAGGGGTCGATACTTTTAATCATCTTAAAGGTGTGGCATATAAGGGTCGATCTGTCTTACTGTAATCGTACAATATGTGATTTTGTTTTTTGCAGGCGCCTTAGCCACAATAAAATAGAAGTGCTGCCTGAAGGAATATTTGAAAACCTATCAAGTCTATTTGGTTTGTAAGTACATGCATCTGACAAGTATTTAATTAAGGAGGCTATCAACGGTTTCCAGCACTTTCCATCTCTTATACTTTGATGGATCAGTACTGCAAATCTTTTACAGTTGCTCCTACAATAATGGTACCAAACAAATGCCCAATCATTGGTAACAACAGTTTAACCTGTTTAGAACTGCTACAAACTGGATAATGATCAAAATATTAAAATACAACTTTTTGCAAAACTAAAAGGGCAGACTATAAATGAATATTGAGCTTGAACTCTAATGTTTATGCCGAATATTAAACCGACTGACTTTTTGACTTGAAAATACCAAATCTCGTTTCATAAACTAAACTGATTAACTGAAGGTTTATGCTTCGTTTATTGGTATTTTACGTTGTTCTTGTTAACCCGTCTTGTCTGTTTCTCTTTCTGGCTGAATTTTTTTGAATTACAAAATGGTAAAAATTGTTATAATGAGAATATTTAAAACTAGCTCATATCAAATAAATTAGTTTTAATCGCCTCAAAAACTAAATTTAAAAGTACTGCTTTTGGTTATAACGTTGCCAACTTTAGCTATTCTCGTGACTTTAAGTTAGGATTTACGAACAAGTCTACGCTTCCTAATCTCTCGGTATTTGCATGGGTGATAAAAGACTGTCGAGGGATACCCTAAATTTGGCGAAAAAGGGGTGATTTGCAGTGGGTGGCAGTGGAAGGCTGTAGTGTATTACATGTAGCCCAGCGGTTACTCATAAGAGTACATCAGGGATGCAAAGAGTGTGTAGTGAGCGGGAAAGCATGTACTCTGTGTACGGTCGTGTGTTCTGCTTTAAAAGCAGCTGTTAGCCTTTGTGGCCTTTGAACACTATATATATAGCTACAAATTGGCGACGACTTGATGTCGCACTCAGCGGAACGAGCGTTGCCGCCATAAGATTTAACCGGTTCTTCCTTTCAGGTCGCCAAACGGTGGCGACAGTGGAAGCGATCGCACCAATATTACATCGATGGCAAAGGAATTACGAACGCCTCTCGAAAGAAAGCTCAATTACTTCATTTAGCGGGCATGGAAGTCCAAGATATTTTTGAAGTCCTTCCGGATTCAGGACAGATCAATGCTGAGGAGGATAACGAGAATGTAGTGAGTCTTCGTAAGCTCGATGCTCATTTTCGCGCCGTGGACAATGTCCCATACGAAGGCCATGTTTTTCCACAGGCCGCCCAGACGTTGTATTAGATTTAGGTGATTATAAGACAGTGTATGAGAATACTTTGAAAATTGCTCGAAATAGTACTTGTATGAAAGATTTGAATAAAAATGTCTTACCTTATGTTTATCTTGCGTTATTTTGACATTTCTGTGCCTCTGGAGTGGGTTAAAAGCTGTTTAGACGAGTTTTTCTTTCCGACGTTGTGCTTCCCCTAAAGAGAAACGAAAGGCAGGCGACCTAGTTCGCCAACGGTGCGCACTCGAAGCTCCATAAATACCACAAAAATGACGAATCTCGCCAAAATTGCTTCAATACAGCCGCCGATAATTCTTCTTTCGATTTACTTCGCCTAAGGTTCCAAAGTTTATTTTAACCGCCCGAGAAACGCTCGTTTCCGAGCGATGGGTTTCCACTTTTGCTTTGTCTGAAAGCGTGAAAAGTTATCTTGGGCACAAGATTCAAAATTTTAGCTAAGCGACCGCTCCATGGCGACAAAAGTCACCCTCAACCGTGGGGAGGCACAGGGCAATTTGCGGCATGCACTTTTTTTAGCTTGTACGCTCGCTCGCTCAGCTGTACGCAGTGAGTTAACACGCTAGAGATTTCCCGCCTCTTCCCGTAAAAATTTCCCCAGGGACCATAGCACGGTGTTGGAGCAGGGACTAATGCTGTCGAAGAAAGGTCTGGGCGTGGATCGAAAGGTAAAAGGGTTTGTTTCAACTGTGAAAAAGAACGTCACTTGGCTAAAGACGGCAATTGTCCAGCTCGTTGACGGAAGTGTAGTAATTGTGGCAAGTACGGACACTATGCTAGCTGTTGCAAGGAGGGAAGGATTCCAAAGTTTGGAAAAAACAAATTTCACTTAACGACGGGGAGGAAGACATCAGAGTCGAGGAAAAGCAGGTCAGGCCAATCTTGTAGAGGGATTGTTGGAACCCCCCATGGCCAGGTGAGAATGATTCATTTGCCTTTACCGTAGAAGAGCAGACATGCAATTTGGCCGCTTCTGCTGAGCCAGTGCTTTGTGTAAGCATTTTGGCAGTAAACAGGGATGTGTTGGTTGACTCTGGACCTGGGAGCAATCTTATAAGCAT
Source organism: Oculina patagonica (assembly GCF_052425735.1). Lineage (NCBI taxonomy): Eukaryota > Metazoa > Cnidaria > Anthozoa > Scleractinia > Oculinidae > Oculina > Oculina patagonica. The sequence continues at coordinate 102,885 of NW_027558036.1, forward strand.
GGACACTGTTAAGGAGTTAAAACATCAGTAACTTCAGGCGCAACTCTGCACAAGAAAGTTATATGCTTATGTGGGTCGTGCGCTTGAAATCGAATGTCAGTTTCAGTCAGAAGACTCTGTTGGTAAAACGAAGATTGTGGCAGATTTTGTTGTTGTCAAAACAGGTCGTTGTTTGCTAGGATATTCGACTGCCATGCATCTTGGAATCTTTCGAGTGGATCCAGCAGGAACTCTTGCCACAGGGAACTGTAACACTGTTAATAGCACTTTTCAAGTCAACCGCAGACACCCTCAGAAGTTTGTAGCTTGTTGGGTCTCGTTGGATTCAGTGCCAGGTTTATACCCGATTTTACAACAACTGCTGATCCCCTGAGAAGACTTGCAAGAAAAGGAAAAGTGTTTATGTGGGGCGAGAAGCAAGAGAACTCATTTCAGAAATGGAAAAGTCAAGTTGCAAGTGCACCAGTCTTTGATAAGGACGCACCTACTCGTGTTATTGCAGATGCCACTCAACTGAATTAAGGAAAGAGTCCCACTAATTTTTGGAGGGGGTGGTCTAATTTTAAATATATTGGAACTGCTGCTTAAAAACTTGCATAGGATGAAGTATTTTTATAAAATATTTCATTTTTTGGATTAATGAACTTTGCTGCTTGGTCACGTGACATACCACACCCAATTGTTGATATATATTTCAATCCAAATTTACGAGAACTTGCAGATATAATGATTGACTAATTTTGATTTCTACGAATGGCTCTAACCACCAAGTTTAGTGCTCTAAACGGGGATTTACAAATTTATTTCTTTTGTCTTAATTACAACGTCTTTCCTTTGGAGAGGGACTGGGACTAGGTAAAAATAGGAAATAACGAAGAAACATTAAACGTTTTTCAGAATCCCCGTTTAGAACGACGTACGGCAAGGTGAAGTAAAGGTTTTGAGAGAAAAACCGATAGATTTCTAGTACGTTTGGATCTCGTAAATTAACTGGTCACAATACTTACATTTTAGAGCGTGGTCCGTCACGTGAACACTTAAAGCTGAGCCAATCATCAGAAAGTTTAATTTCCCATCTAAATACACTATTAGAAGCCAAGTTTTTGAGAAAAAGACCGCATATAGCAGAAATGACCAAAACATCACATATTTACTAGAGTCATTCCTTAATTCATGTGAGTGCAGTCCGGTGGGGCTTGGAACAGTGCTGGTGCAATAGAAGAATGGAGAAAGTCGTGCTGTCTGTTACGCCAGACGTAGTTTGAGCCAAGTGGAGGGCCGTTGTGGCCAAACCGAGAAAGAAGCACTAGCCTTAGTTTGGGCATGTGAACGCTTCCACTTCTACTTTTATGGGCTGCTACAGTTTGTCCTCGTAAGAGACCATGAAGCACTCAAAGTAATCTTTCCAAGGAAGTCCAAACCTTCAGCCCGGAAAGAGCGCTGAGGTCTGCTTATACAACCGTACAACTATCAAGTCTGTTAGGTGTCATCGAGAAAGAATATTGCAGATGCCCTTTCCCGACTGACAAATATACCTGCCTCAGATTAGTCCCCGGAGGACGATGGATTCATACGCATGGTAGCTCTGTAAGCTCAGTCATAATTTGCCTCATCGAAGAAAAATGGGACATTGTTCTCAAGTCATACTTGCCAGTGCGCAATGAGTTGACCTTTATCGGTCATTTAATTCTACTGGGAACGAGAATTGTTGTACCCCAAGCTCTTTGCAAGAGAGTTGTCAGTTTGGCTCACGAGGGGCAAGAAGGAGTCGTGAAGACAAACAATAGTATAACAAGTGCTAACTGCGCTAGCTGTACAACAGAACACCAAAGTGAACTGTGAATAGTTTGTTTGGGCTTTTATAGCTAAAGGGTTGTCTGCTGGAAATGCCAGTAGAAAGAGCTGTACTACAGCACAGCTTGGTATTACACGTGTATACTCTTAGCCACGAATAGTGCTGGTCGGCGTCGGGAGCGAGGGCCAGGAAGTGCTGCATCTGAAAGCGGGAGAGTGCATCGGCGATCTCATTTGAAACCCCGGGGACATGGCAAGCCCGGACTACAAAGTTGTGCTGCATAGAAAGGAGCACGAGCCGCCTGACCAACTCCATTATGCGTGGTGCTTTGGAACGCCCAGAATTTATATTAGACACGACCAATATATTGTCACACCAGAATTGGAGGCGTCTCCCGGCAAGAAAGGGGTGCCACATGACGCAAGCAACAACGATGGGAAAGAGTTTTTGCAATTCGATACCTATTCCCCGTTTTTGGTTCAAAAGCATGTTTGGAGGCCAGCCACCCTGGAACCACCTTCACTAGAAATAGCCCCCGAAGCCTAAAGAGCCCGCGGCATCGGTGTAGAGTTCTTGATTCTGAGCTGGGGTATGGGAAGACTCTAGAGAAAAGAAACGCCCGTTCCAGTTCAAGAGAAAATTTTTCCACATTTCAAGATCCTTAAAGAACTCCTTATTAAGCCGTATGTGGTGGAAACGGCTTGGGATCCCCTCCTGGTCAAATTAATCGCCCGCTGAAGGAAGGTTCTCCCGGGCACCACCACCTTGCATGCAAAGTGAAGAGTCCCAATGAGTGATTGTAACTCTACCAGGCGTACTGAGCGACGTATTTTGAATGAGTTCAACAGTTCATTGATCCTGGAGAGTTTATCCTGTGGTAAGCGGGCCTCCATGCGGACGCTGTCTAAAGCAATGCCCATGAACTCAATCTCCTGGGAGGGGCTTATTGTCTTGGACGCTACGACAGGGGCCTCAAGAGACATAAATACCCGTAGCAGAGTGCTAAAGCTAGATAAACATGCCAATTTAGACGGTTCGGCAATGAAGAAGTCGTCCGTCCACGATGTGAATAACAAGCTGGAGGCCATAGTTACTTTTAAGGATCCATTCAAGCCCGTCCGACAGCTGATTGAAAAGGAACGGGGAATTTCGAAGCCCAAAGGGTAAGTACATGTCTACATAGCATTGGGATAGCCAGTGACTACCCAGCAAGCTCTAGTCGTCCAGATGACTTGGTATCAGGCGGAAGGCTGATTTAAGATCAGTATTGGCCATAAAGGTTCCCCTTACCAGGGACTGGACAATACGGATGAAAAAAAGCGTTCTAGTCTATTCAGGTTTCTTTCTAGAATTTCAATGTAGTCTAGGTGAATATCGTAATCTGTTGCTCCCTCAGAGATTGGCCAAAAAGAGATGTCAAGAGAAAGAAAACTGAAGAAAAAGATGAATGGATATTGGCATAGCAAGCCAATAGCAGAACAGCACATTGCCGACAAATTATTAATTAATAAAATCCAAGACCAACTGGAGGAAAGAACCGTGGAGAGAGTTAATGATTAGCCTTAGGAAGAAAGGCAGTTTTGACCTTCTTTACAAAGAGAGGATACTTTTGTGATGCGTGATTAGCAGATTTGATTTGCCGTGAAACGTAAATGTGAATTTCTTTGGGTAACAGCGAGATAAAAAAGTAGTACGTTACTTGCTTATTTTCGTCATTCGACGAAAATAATTCTCATTATTATTATTATTCGGAAAAATGAAATTTTAATATCCGTGATTCGTTATTTATTTTTATTTTTTTACCCGTGAATCGTGCCAGAGACCCCCAGGAGAGAAACAAGCAGAAAGCACAAATATACGAATCATCTTCGACGCATCAGCTAAGGAATATCAGACTAGTTCTTCCTTGAACGATTGTAGATTGGAGACTGGGCCTCCACTCCAAAACATTCTCTGGAGTGTGCTGGTCCAAAACCGTTTCAAAGCTAGCTGTTGCGCTTTGTGGCGATTTTTAGCAGTCAGTCTTGCAGGTACACACAGGTTTTAGGCTTTGATATTCACTAGTCCGTTGATCGATTCAACACAGTCACTGTTTTTTCTTGGTGGAACTCTAAAGCAACAGCTAGAAAACTTGAAAGCCAAATATCACGAAGATTTTGAGGATCGTTAGTGGAAGAATTACCCTTGCCCAGGGCGCAATTTATAATTTGAAAAGGTGACAGTCTTAGTATGTTGACAAGCGGAGTTTAAACCACATACATGCCACTCTTATGTGGTAACATATAAATCTCTAAAGAAATTTCGTGCGACTGTGTAGCGCATACAACTAGTGAAATAAAATGTAAATGAAAATGAAAAATGCGCCAGATGGTGGTAAAAAGTTTCCATACGTTTCGGGGCTACTGCCCCTTCTTCAGTGGAAAATGTAAAATGCTATCTAACGGAAATCAGCACGTGCGCGTGATCAAAGTAATTGAAAGTTTACAAATCAAAAACGTACGCCACAAGCGCGCGCGCTTGTTAGAGTGAACATGAGAAGATCAAATAAAGCTGAAGTCCACATTTAATCCACGAGGTCGCAGGGTCTGGTGCCGGAAAATCAGCTTTGCCTCAAAACGCTTCCTTTCCATGGTGTCAGTTAGTCCGGCACGGAGCAATGACACAAGCATGTCGTTTGTGCTATGTCCTGGCAGATTAAAATGTTCAGCGACGGGAGCATCGCTTTCTATGGCGATAGATCGTAAATGCTCTCTGAATCTATCAGCCAGGCGCCGGCCAGTTTCCCCGATGTAACACTTGGCGCACGCGCGGCATTGAATTATATATACCGCATGCGTTGTGGTGCAGCTGTATCTTTGGCGAACATGGATTGATCCACCAGGTGTGTTGATAACAGGAGTCGCGTTGGTGTAATCGCATGTCTTACAACGGGGTCTCGCACAAGGGGATGTTCCAAAATCTGCGCGGTCGACAACAGTTCTTCCGTCTCCTAATGTGCTCCGAACCAAGGCATCGCGTAAGTTCGAGTCGCGGCGATATGCACCCAGAATTCAGACAGGCTGGAATATTTCACCTGTTTGAGGGTCGTCCTTCAGCAAGCCCAGATTCTTTGTCAAGATGTTTTTGACCCGTGCATTCGAGGGGTGGTACGTGAGTACAAGCGGGATTGTTGGTTGTCCAGATGCTCGACTTTATTGAAGGCCTGGTTGACAACATGTGGTGGATACTTGCGATCCAAGAAATAACTGACCATCTCCTTGCTTCTCTCATTGAAGTCATCGGCTTCACTGCAAATGCGCTTCAACCTGAGCAGCTGTCTGTAAGGGATCGATTGTTTGCAGCGGACCGGGTGAGAGGAGAAATAATTCAAGTATGAGTGAGTGTCAGTTTCCTTGTAATGGATGGTTGTTGTCAGCCGATGCCCGGAAGGTTTGATACAAAGGTCTAAGAACGACACCGCTTCTTCGGAAATGGACCACGTGAATTTCAAATTCGGATGGAAATTGTTCACAAATGATGCAAAAATCTTCAATCTCTCTCTTGCTGCATGAGGCTGCTCCCATGATGTCGTCAATGTACCTTTTGAATAGGTCTGGCGTTCTGCCCGGATACTGTTCGAAGATCTGTTCCTCTATATGACCCATAAACAAGCAGGCGTAGTTTGGACCAAGTCTACTGCCCATAGCTACCCCTCCGACCTGTTCGTAATAGTTGCCATTGAACGCAAATGTGTTCAGAGTCAATACAAGTTCAGCTAGGCGCAGCAGAGTATGCGTGGGAGGTTGAAGGACAGAACGCTTGTTCAGGAAGTGTTCAAGAGCAAGGAGACCATCCCGGTTGGGTATCACGGTGTAGAGGGATTTTACATCCATCGTAAACACGTAGTTGGTGAGTTCCGGGAAGCGAAATGACTCGGCAATTTGAAGCATGTGATTTGTGTCCTTTACAAAGCTGGGAAGATTGTGAACCGAAGGTGTAGTAATTTGGTCCAAATAAGTTACAATCAGCTCCGTTGGACAATTACAAGCGGATACGATCGGCCTACCAGGATTACCAGGTTTATGGATCTTGGGCAGTAGGTAAAACTTGGATGTACGTGGCTGGTCTACAATAAGATTAGATGCCGATGCTGGGAGTTCACGAGATTGGATCGCTTCCTTAACCACCACCTGAACTCTTTCGTTGTATTCGTTGGTATGGTCATGGCTAAGTTGTCTGTAGAAATTTGCATCGGAGAGATGTCTTTCTGCCTCCTGTACATATAGCTGGCGTGCCCACACAACAACTGCACCACCCTTGTCCGCCAGTTTGATAACAATGTCATCACGACGCCGCAGGGATGCGAGGGCGGCAATTTCTTCTTTTGTTAGGTTTGTCTTGTTGAGTCTCTCTTAAAAATTGATGCTGTTTACTTCACGACGACATTTGCTTATGTAGTAATCCAAAGCAGCAAACCTGCCAGGTGGTGGAGTCCAGTTTGAGGGTTTGTGCTTAAGAGACTCAAAGGATTTATCTTCAGACTCGTCAACTGAAGCCGGCTGGGAATCAACGCTACTAGGCTCCGAGGGATTGGCATCGAAATGTGCCGTGAGACGGAGACGGCGATAGAAGCGCTCACAGTCCGCCTTAGTATCGTATTCATCCGTCCAAGGTTTCACTGGGATGTATGAAAGTCCTTTGCTGAGAACGGATCGTTCTGGGTCTGTAAGTTGCAGGTCGTCTGGAATAGTAACGACCAATTTGGATGTTGTCGCTTCAGGTACAGAGTCAATGTCATTCTCGGAGCTAAGTGATGTCGAATTTATTAAAGCGTTAAGCTTTTCACTTTTCCCTGCTTTGAGGAAGTTGTACAGGTCCGAATTCAGATTGTGAATGATGGAACTGATCTGTCGATATTCCTCGACGCTGCATTCATTTTTTAGCTCATCACGAAAACGGTTGATTTCTGTCGTTAATGTTTGGCAGCGTCTTTGCATGGATTGTATGGCGACGAGCATTAGACGACTCGACGACCTCCTTAGAACAGCATTCACTTGATTTCGGTATCCTGTGGAGTGGTTCTGTTCGTGTTTCATAGCGTGAAAACTGAACAAGAAACCATTGGGAATGACGTTACGGCGGAGACACTTGCTCAGAAAACCAATGTGACTTGTGAACCGGGTCTTTGCGAATGTCTTGTCGGCAATATGTAAGCCAATTGTCCTGCTTGGTTGATCTCGGTACACGGATAGTCCTCTGTTCAAATCTCTATACAAGTTCCTTTCGAAACCGCTAAGGTTTGGCATCTTAAGATGTTGAAATCACAGTCCATAAAATATCATAGTAACATAGAAATCTCTAAAGAAATTTCGTGCGACTGTGTAGCGCATACAACTAGTGAAATAAAATGTAAATGAAAATGAAAAATGCGCCAGATGGTGGTAAAAAGTTTCCATACGTTTTGGGGCTACTGCCCCTTCTTCAGTGGAAAATGTAAAATGCTATCTAACGGAAATCAGCACGTGCGCGTGATCGAAGTATTTGAAAGTTTACAAATCAAAAACGTACGCCACAAGCGCGCGCGCTTGTTAGAGTGAACGCCACTCTTATGTGGTGGTGGCTAACGCTGAATTGAGAGACGAAGGGAAAATATATGACAAGGAAAACTTGTGTGTGAAAGTAAAAAAAAAAACAGAGTTACCGAGACTTCCTTGGAGCAAGCAAAAAGATACCATGGTCGCGATATTTACTTAAGGTTCTGTGGAAACTAGTAAGAGAGAAATTCTGACTAGTTAGGCATTTGTATTTTGACCCTCTTGGAGTGGCAAGCTTTCTAGCCCACAGCCTGAGTAAGGAGACTAGAGGGCTTTTGCTTCTTAGAAGTGGCAAGTCCAACAGCTTGGGTAACACGATCTATACTACAAATCGACTCGCAGAGAGGTTTGCGAGCAACACCTACCTCGGGATTCGGTGCTAGAAACAGAGAAACTGGTAAAACAGTGTTGCATGTTCAAGGAATACCTATTTTATAAAGTACGACTTTCCTGCAGTCTAGCTACAGCCAAAAAACCAGTCCATTTTTAGTGTAGTGTTTGTACATTACACTAATGGAGTTAGTTTAGTGGGGACGCGAATTCCGCTACGCCAGACGTAAACAGTTAATTGCGCGGTCAAGTGGAACAAGCACGTAGACATACATATGCAAATTAGACTGGAACTGGCTTGTTATTGTCCACGAATGTTCTAAAGCAATGGGTTAAAAAAATTCGCGACAAGGCTCGAACGCGCTCTGGGCAATTAATTGAGGAAAAAAAGGTACTCGCAACATAAGATAAATGTACTCCACCAAAATAAACTGATAAAAAAACTTACAGCTAGTGTACAACTGCGTGAGATGGTAACAGATTCACGCGAGTAATAACGCAAACAAAATACTTGATGTAAGACTTCTAAGTGGATTCCGGAGATACCGGTAGTAAAATGAGAGGACATTTAAAACTTATAAAGAATACACGTCACGCAAGCTAGCAGTAAGAGATTAATATTTGAGCTCTGGGCAGTTAATAGGGAAAAAGGTCATCGCAACATAAGACAAATGTATACTGCACCAAAATAAACTGATAAAAATCTTATAGCCAGTGCCCAACTCTGTGAGATGGCAACAGATTCACGTGAGTAATCGCGCAAGCAGAATGGATTCCGGAGATACCGGAAGATGAGAGGACATCTAAAACTTATAAAGGATAAACGTCACACTAACTAGCCTCTCTCCTCCGCAGAGGCCTCTTTCGTGTTTCGTGCGGGCTGGGAAATGGGGAGATGTGAAAAGTAAGCGCGCAGAGCCTGGAGAGAAACGAAACGAAAGAGCGCGGGGGACACTATGTCTTTCCCCTTCTTTCCCCCGTGTTTTTCGTGTCGCCTTCCCCCACTAAAAAAACCTCTGCGGAGGAGAGAGCTAGCTAGCAGTGAGTGATTTAAAATTTGAGCTTGCTGAGACGTCAGCCTGGTAGCAAGTTCATACGGACATCATTATTGAAGAATGTCACAAAGCTGACTCTAATTATTTTCCGTACAAAAGCTACCTTCTTTAGTCACTGAGGTGATGTGCTTAAGTTTTTTTTTAACAAAATTTATATTTTGCTAAGTGATGCCATTTTACTAGCTAACTCCCTAAGTCACTGCAAGATCTGATAAACCGTTTTCAATGTGTTGGGGGAAATTCTTCTTTAGACAGATCACGTTATTAAAGAACGTGGCAGGATGACTCGAATTATTTTCAGTAAGTAAGCTACCTTCTTTAGTCACTGAGGAGATGTGCTTAAGTTTTTTTTTTAACAAAATCAATAGTTTGAAAAGTGATGCCATTAACTACCTCCCTTATTTACTGCAAGATATGAAAAACCGCTGTTAACGTGTTGGGTGAAATTCTTCTTTAGACAGATCATGTTCTCAAATAACATGACAGACGTGTCTCGTCTGACAATTGACAGACATACAAGCTCGACTGGTGACGAGTCACGTGACAACTCTCTCAAACACTACACTGTCCGTTCGGACCGCTCGTTTGTTTACATGCCTTCGGTGATACTAGTGGCACAGTAACTGCGACGGTAGTATACGGATTATTCTTTAAGAGTCGGGCGCAAACCAGGATCTTTAACCCGAGCCATTCACCTCGAACTGGTACCAAATTTAACGGATAAGCAGTTCATCAGTATCCGCACATTTTGCATCGCAAAGGAGCAAAGTCCAAAATGACCAACGCTAATAACGGTAGAAATTTTACAGGTACAGCAAACTTTGCTGTACCTGTAAGTGATAGATACAGTAAGGTGATAATCCCAACTTCACTTTGACGGCATTTTGCCAAAATACGCAATCAGTAACTATACAAGGAAATTTTCAAATACATCAGAGTTTTGACAGTTCGTACCATATTTCAGCTTCCATGCAGTTAATATACAACAGAGTTAACACCACTATTCATATTTCGAGCGCTGCGTTTTCGAACTTCCTGTAGGTTCTTGGCATTTAAAAAAAAAAACACAAAATCTTCAGGCAGGAAAATTTTCCAAGGAATTAAATTTGGAGCTAATCCTATTATACGATTGTCGACATTTTTTTACTTTTATATTTGTCTTATGATATTCATATAAGGCGTCTTTCCCAGAAAACATGTTACATTTTGCTATTTGGGCGATCAGTGTTGATCATGTTTACTTAAAAACTTTTTTAAAACTGATTTAAAAATGTAAAATAATCTTATAAACACTTTTAAGAAACTAAATATTCGCAAACGTTCTGTTGCCTTCGTCAGACGTATAGTTTGAAACAGTGTCACTGCAATCTAGTTTTATTTGCTGCTAGTCTCCAAAGATGCAGACAAAGGTAACTGAACTTATGGGAAATGTAAATGTTCAGGATCGAGAGAATTAAGTAGCCACTTGCAACCCTGAGGCATATAATAGAATCATGTGAGTGAGTCCATTTAACTTATAAACATGATTCTATTCTGTAAATGTTCGTTTACGGAGTTCGGTCGTGGATGGAATGCAAAACGTCCAAAAAAAGACGTTCTAGTCTATTCGGGTTTCTTTCTAGAATTTCAACGTAGTCTAGGTGAATGTCGTAATCTGTTGCTCCCTCAGCGATTGGCCAAAAATGATGTCAAGAGAAAGAAAACTGAAGAAAAAGATGAATGGATATAGGCATAGCACGCCAATAGCACAGAACTAAACATTGGCGACAAATTATTAGTTAATGAAATCCAAGACCAACTGGAGGAAGGAATCGTGGAGAGAGTTAATGATTAGCCTCCGGGAAAAAAAAGAGAGAGTTTTGACCTTCTTTACAAGAGGGTGGTTCAGGGATATTTTTGTGATGTGTGATAAGCAGATTTGATTTTCCGTGAAACGCGAATGTGAATTTCTTTGCGTGACAGCAAGATAATAAAGTAGTACGTTACTTGCTTATTTTCGTTATTCGGAAGGATGAAATCCGTGATCCGTGATTTTTTTTTCACCCGTGAACCGTGCCAGAGATCGCAGAAGAGAAAAAAGCAGAAAGCACAAAGATACGAATCATCTTCGACGCATCAGCTAAGGAATATCAGACTAGTTCTTCCTTGAACGATTGTAGATTGGAGACTGGGCCTCCACTCCAAAACATACTCTGGAGTGTGCTGGTCCAAAACCGTTTCAAAGCTAGCTGTTGCGCTTTGTGGCGATTTTTAGCCGTCAGTCTTGCAGGTACACACAGGTTTTAGGCTTTGATATTCACTTGTCTGTTAATCGATTCAACACAGTCACTGTTTTTTCTTGGTGGAACTCTAAAGCAACAGCTAGAAAACTTGAAAGCCAAATATCACAAAGATTTTGAGGATTGTTAGTGGAAGAATTACCACTGCCCAGGGGCACAATTTAAAATTTGAAAAGGTTACAGTCTTAGTATATTGAGAAGCGGAGTTTAAACTACACACATGCCACTCTTATGTGATGGTGGCTAACGCTGAATTGAGAGACGAAGGGAAAATATATGACAAGGAAAATTTGTGCGTGAAAGCCAAAGAAGCAAAGTTACCGAGACTTTCTTGGAGCAAGCAGAAAGATACCATGGTCGTGATATTTACCAAAGGTTCTGTGGAAACTAGTAAGAGAGAAATTATGACTAGTTAGGCATTTGTATTTGACCCTCTTGGAGTGGCAAGCTTTCTAGCCCACAGCCTGAGTAAGGAGGCTAGAAGGCTTTTGCTTCTTAGAAGTGGCTAGTCCCACAGTTTGGGTTAAACCACCTATACTACAAATCAACTCGCAGAGAGGTTTGCGTGCAACACCTACCGTGGGATTCGGTACTAAAAACAGAGAAACTGGTAAAACAGTGTTGCAAGTTCAAGGAATACCTAATTTAAAAAGTAAGAATTTTACTGCAGTCTAGCTACAGCCAAAGAACCAGTCCATTTTTTGTTTACACGCCTTCGGTGATACTAGTGGCATAGTAACTGCGACGGCAGTATACGGATTATTCTTTAAGAGTCAGGCGCAAACCAGGATCTTTAACCCGAGCCATTCACTTCGAACTGGTACCAAATTTAACAGATAAGCAGTTCATCAGTATCCGCACATTTTGCATCGCCAAGGAGCAAAGTCCAAAATGATCAACGCTTATAACGGTAGAAATTTTACAGGTACAGCAAACAGGTCGAGTAAGGTGATGATCCCAACTTCACTTTGACGGTATTTTGCCAAAACACGCAATCAGTAACTATACAAGGAACTTTTCAAATACATCAGATTTGTGGCAGTTCGTACCATATTTCAGCTTCCATGCAGTTAATATACAACAGACTTAACACCACTATTTATTTTAACCCTAAACAATACAAAAAAGTTCAAAGATAGGAGTTCTTTCATCACTCGTGTTTCTGACGCAAGAGGGACTGGGTACACAGGCATCCCAGCTGCATCCCAGCTGGGTACACAGGATCAAACATTTGTTACCTTTCACCGCTCGCCTACTTTTCTACAACAGCCTTGTTTTACCAATTTTTGATTATGCTGATCTTGTGTGGGGCGTCAAGAACAATGTGGAGCTTATGAATGACCTACAGGTTTTACAAAACAAAGCCGCGAAAATCATCCTGGACAGACCACTTTATTCGTCAGCTTCTGATGCCCTCGTAGCTTTAAAGGGGCTTAACCTAGAACAACGTAGATTTTATCATCGCTGTATATATGTTTATAAGTGTATAAATGGACTTATGGATCACTCTATGGAGTTACTAGCTAACAGGGACATTCATAGCTATAACACAAGGAATAAAGACATGCTTAGGCTACCTCATGTAACCAAAAATTGGGGAAAGCAGAGAGTGTGTTATCACTCTCTGAAAGACTGGAATAACCTAGACAGAGACACTAGAAATGCACTTGATTTTGTAAATTTTAAGCGTAGCGTTCTAAGTAGGTTTTTTAGTTAATTCTTTCTTTTGTATTCAAGTTAGTTTTTAATAATAGTTTTTTAATTCTTAGGTATTTTTCGTTTTATTGTATATAGTCTTATTAAGTATTTTTAATCTTAGTTAGGACCTTTCTGAAAACCACTGTATAGTGAATGAAGGCTTCCTAATAAAAGATTATTATTACACTCTTGGGGATGTGGGTGGGGATTACTATACAGGAGGCTATTACGAAAAGGGGGTGCCTTTGTCAGACTGGAGGTATATCACTCTGTATGTCTGCTTGCCTGTTTTTCTGTCCAAATCCCTGCCTGCTGCATGCCTGTTTGACTGCCTGTCTGCCTGCCTGTCTGTCGAGTCTGTCTGTCAGTCTGTCAGTATGTGTGTCCGTCTGTCTGGCTGGCTGGCTGTCTGCCTGTTTGTCCGACTGTCTGTCTGTGCATGTGTCTGTCAGTCAAAATGTTGCTGAAAAACTTTTTAAAAGTGGCTCATATCAAATAATTTAAGTTTTAACTGTCGTGGGCCACATTATAATTGCAATTGGTGGCTTGATTCAAATAGGACAATATATCACTGTATATAATTTGCTTATCCAGCTTACACTCGATTACTGTGATAAAATAGGGATTAATTTAAGGGCAAACGATCGTAAAGTTTTGAAAGTAACAACCATTGTTACTGTCACATTTAACAGTGTTTTCCTTTCATTACTTCTGGTGGGTAGCTTCGTTCGAGGGGTCGATACTTTTAATCATCTTAAAGGTGTGGCATATAAGGGTCGATCTGTCTTACCGTAATCGTACCATATGTGATTTTGTTTTTTGCAGGCGCCTTAGCCACAATAAAATAGAAGTGCTGCCTGAAGGAATATTTGAAAACTTATCAAGTCTATCTATTTTGTAAGTACATGCATCTGACAAGTATTTAATTAAGGAGGCTATCAACGATTTCTAGCACTTTCCATCTCTTATACTTTGATGGATCAGTACTGCAAACCTTTTACAGTTGCTCCTACAATAATGGTACCAAACAAATGCCCAATCATTGGTAACAACAGTTTAACCTGTTAAGAACTGCTACAAACTGGATAATGATCAAAATATTAAAATACAACTTTTTGCAAAACTAAAAGGGACAGACTATAACTGAATATTAAGCTTGAACTCTAACCTTTATGCCGAATATAAAACCGACTGACTTTTTGACTTTAACGTATCAAATCTCGTTCCATAAACTAAACTGATTAACTGAAGGTTTCTGCTTCGTTTACTGGTATTTTACGTTGTTCTTGTTAACCCGTCTTGTCTGTTTCTCTGGTTGGCTGAATTTTTTTGAATTACAAAATGGTAAAAAATGTTATAATGAGAATATTTAAAACTAGCTCATATCAAATAAATTAGTTTTAATCGCCTCAAAAACTAAATTTAAAAGTACTGCTTCTGATTATAACGTTGTCAACTTTGGCTATTCTCCTGACTTTAAGTTAGGAGTTACGAACAAGTCTACGCTGCTTAATCTCTCGGTATTTTCATGGATGATAAAAGACTGTCGAGGGATACCTAAATTTGGCGAAAAAGGGGGTCATTTGCAGTGGGTGGCAGTGGGAGGCTGTAGTGTATTACATGTAGGCCAGCGGTTACTCATAGGAGTACATCCGGGATGCGAAGAGTGTGTAGTGAGCGGGAAAGCATGTACTGTGTGTACGGTCGTGTGTTCTGCTTTAAAAGCAGCTGTTAGCCTTTGTGGCTTGCCTTTGTCGCCTTTGAACAATACAAATTGGTGACGAGGATGTCGCACTCAGTGGAACGAGCGTTGCCGCCCTAAGATTTAACTGGTTCTTACTTTCAGGTCGCCAAACGGTGGCGACAGTGGAAGCGATCTTACCAATATTACATCGATGGCAAAGGAATTACGAATGCCTCTCGAAAGAAAGCTCAATTACTTCATTTAGCGTGCATGGAAGTCCAAGATATTTTCGAAGTCCTTCCGGATTCAGGACCGATCAATGCCGAGGAGGATAACGAGTATGTAGTGTGTCTTCGTAAGCTTGATGCTCATTTTCGCGCCGTGGACAATGTGCCATACGAAGGCCATGTTTTTCCACAGCCGCCCAGACGTTGTATTCGATTTAGGTGATTATAAGACAATGTATGAGAATACTTTGAAAATTGCTCGAAATAGTACTTGTATGAAAGATTTGAATAAAAATGTCTTACCTTATGTTTATCTTGTGTTATTTTGACTTTTCTGTGCCTCTGGAGTGGGTTTAAAGCCGTTTAGACGAGTTTTTCTTTCCGCGTTGTACTTCCCATAAAGAGAAACGAAAGGCCGGCGACCTAGTTCGCCAACGGTCCGCACTCGAAGCTCCATAAATACCACAAAAATCGTCGAATCTCGCCAAAATTGCTTCAATACAGCCGTCGATAATTCTTCTTTGGATTTCCTTCGCCTAAGGATCCAAAGAAACGCTCGTTTTCGAGCGCTGCGTTTTCGAACTTCCTGTAGGTTCTTGGCATTTAAAAAAAACACACACAAAATCTACAGCCAGGTAGATTTTCCAATGAATTAAATTTGGAGCTAATCCTATTATACGATTGTCGACATTTTTTACTTTTATATTTGTCTTATGATATTCATATAAGGCGTCTTTCCCCAAAAACATGTTACATTTTGTTATTTGGGCGATCAGTGTTTATCATGGTTACTTAAAAACGTTTTTAAAACTGATTTAAAAATGTAAAATAATCTTATAAACACTTTTAAGAAACTAAATATTCGCAAACCTTCTGTCGCCTTCGTAGACGTATAGTTTGAAACAGTGTCACTGCATGCATAATCTAGTCTTATTTGCTGCTAGTCTCCAAAGATGCAGACAAAGGCAACTAAACTTGTGGGAAATGTAAATGTTCAGGAGCGAGAGAATAAAGTAAGCACCTGCAACCCTGAGGCACATAATAGAATCATGTGAGTGAATCCATTTAACTAATAAACATGCTTCTATTCTGCAAATGTTCGTTTACGGAGTTTCGGTCGTTGATGCATGGCATGGAATGCAAAACGACCAGAAAAAGGCGTTCCAGTCTATTCAGGTTTCTTTCTAGAATTTCAATGTAGTCTAGGTGAATATCGTAATATGTTGCTCCCTCAGAGATTGGCCACAAAGAGATGTCAAGAGAAAGAAAACTGAAGAAAAAGATGAATGGATATAGGCATAGCAAGCCAATAGCAGAACAGCACATTGCCGACAAATTATTAATTAATAAAATCCAAGACCAACTGGAGGAAAGAACCGTGGAGAGAGTTAATGATTAGCCTTAGGAAGAAAGGAAGTTTTGACCTTCTTTACAAAAAGGGGATACGTTTGTGATGCGTGATTAGCAGATTTGATTTGCCGTGAAACGTAAATGTGAATTTCTTTGGGTAACAGCGAGATAAAAAAGTAGTACGTTACTTGCTTATTTTCGTCATTCGGCGAAAATAATTCTCGTTATTAGTATTATTATTCGGAAAAATGAAAGTTTAATATCCGTCATTCGTTTTTTATTTTTATTTTTTTACCCGTGAACCGTGCCAGAGACCCCCAGGAGAGAAACAAGCAGAAAGCACAAATATACGAATCATCTTCGACGCATCAGCTAAGGAATATCAGACTAGTTAATCCTTAAACGATTGTAGATTGGAGACTGGGCCTCCACTCTAAAACATACTCTGGATTGTGCTGGTTCAAAACCGTTTCAAAGCTAGCTGTTGCGCTTTGTGGCGATTTTTAGCAGTCAGTCTTGCAGGTACACATAGGTTTAGGCTTTGATATTCACTAGTCCGTTGTTCGGTTCAACACAGTCACTGTTTCTTCTTGGTGGAACTCTAAAGCAACGGCTAGAAAACTTGAAAGCCAAATATCACGAAGATTTTGAGGATCGTTAGTGGACGAATTACCACTGCCCAGGGGCAAAATTCAAAATTTGAAAAGGTTACAGTCTTAGTATATTGAGAAGCGGAGTTTAAACCACATACATGCTACTATTATGTGGTGGTGGCTAACGCTGAATTGAGAGACGAAGGGAAAATATATGACAAGGAGAATTTGTGCATGAAAGCCAAAGAAGCAAATTTTCCGAAACTTTCTTGGAGCAAGCAGAAAGATGGTTGTGATCTTTACCAAAGGTTCTGTGGAAACTAGTAAGAGAGAAATTCTGACTAGTTAGGCATTAGTATTTGACCCTCTTGGAGTGGCAAGTCCCACAGCCTGAGTAAGGGGGCTGTGGGGCCTTTGCTTCTTAGAAATGACAAGTCCCACAGCCTGGGTAAGACGATCTATACTACAAATCGACTCGCAGAGAGGTTTGTGAGCAACACCTACCATGGGATTCAGTGTTAGAAATAGAGAAACTGGTAAAACATTGTTGCAAGTTCAAGGAATACCTAATTTATAAAGATAGAATTTCCTCCAGTCTAGCTACAGCCAAAGGCAGTCCATTTTTTTTTGTTTTCATGCCTTCGGTGATACTAGTGGCACAGTAACTGCGACGGCAGTATACGGATTATTCTTTAAGAGTCGGGCGTAAACCAGCATCTTTACCCCGAGCCATTTACCTCGAACTGGTGCCAAATTTAACCAAATTTAACGGATAAGCAGTTTCTCGGTATCCGCACATTTTGCATCGCAAAGGAGCAAAGTCCAAAAAGACCAACGCTTACAACGGTAGAAATTTTTCAGGTACAGCAAACAGGTCGAGTAAGGTGATGATCCCAACTTCACTTTGACGGTATTTTGCTAAAACATGCAATCAGTAACTATACAAGGAAATTTTCATATACATCAGATTTTTGACAGTTTCGAACCATATTTCAGCTTCCATGCAGTTAATATACAACAGATTTAACAGCACGATTCACTTTAACCCTAAACAATACAAAAAAGTTCAAAGATGGGAGTTCTTTTATCACTCGTGTTTCTGACGCAAGAGGGACTGGGTACACAGGCATCCCAGTAAAAATACCAACACTTACTCTTGCGGATGTGGGTGGGGATTACTATACAGGAGGCTATTACGAAAAGGGATGCCTTTGTCAGACTGGAGGTACATGTATATCACTCTGTATGTCTGCCTGCCTGTTTTTCTGTCAAACTCCCTGCCTGATGCATGCATGCCTGCCTGCCTGCCTCCCTGTGTGTCTGTCTGTCTGTCTAGTCTGTCTGTTTGTCTGTCTGTCTGTCTGCCTGTTTGTCCGAATGTCTGTGTGTGTGTGTATGTCAGTCAAAATGTTGCTGAATTGCAGAAAACTTCTTAAAAGTGGCTCATAACAAATAATTTAAGTTTTAACTGTCGTGGGCCACATAATGATTCCAATTGGTGACAATAATTATTATTGGTGGCTTGATGCAAATAGGACAATATATCACTGTATATAATTTGCTTATTCAGCTTACGCTCGATTACTCTGATAAAATGCGGATTAATTTAAGGGCAAACGATCGTAAAGTTTTGAAAGTATCAACCATTGTTACTGTCACATTTAACAGTGTTTTCCTTTCATTACTTCTGGTGGGTAGCTTCGTTCGAGGGGTCGATACTTTTTATCATCTTAAAGGTGTGGCATATAAGGGTCGATCTGTCTTACTGTAATCGTACAATATGTGATTTTGTTTTGTGCAGGGACCTTAGCCACAATAAAATAGAAGTGCTGCCTGAAGGAATATTTGAAAACCTATCAAGTCTATATTGGTTGTAAGTACATGCATCTGACAAGTATTTAATTTGGGAGGCTAAAAAGGGTTTCCAGCACTATCCATCTCTTATACTTTGATGGATCAGTACTGCAAACCTTTTACAGTTGCTCCTACAATAATGGTACCAAACAAATGCCTTAAGCCCCCCCTCGCCTCAAAAACTAAATTTAAAAGTACTGCTTCTGATTATAACGTTGCCAACTTTGGCTATTCTCGTGACTTTAAGTTAGGAGTTACGAACAAGTCTACGCTGCTTAATCTCTCGGTATTTGCATGGATGAAAAAAGACCGTCGAGGGATACCTAAATTTGGCGAAAAAGGGGTCATTTGCAGTGGGTGGCAGTGGGAGGCTGTAGTGTATTACATGTAGGCCTGCGGTTACTTATAAGAGTACATTCGGGATGCGAAGAGTGTGTAGTGAGCGGGAAAGCATGTACTGTGTGTACGGTCGTGTGTTCTGCTTTAAAAGCAGCTGTTAGCCTTTGTGGCTTGCCTTTGTGGCCTTTGAACACTACAAATTGGTGACGAGGATGTCGCACTCAGTGGAACGAGCGTTGCCGCCCTAAGATTTAACCGGTTCTTACTTTTAGGTCGCCAAACGGTGGCGACAGTGGAAGCGATCTTACCAATATTACATCGATGGCAAAGGAATTACGAACGCCTCTCGAAAGAAAGCTCAATTACTTCATTTTGCGGGCATGGAAGTCCAAGATATTTTCGAAGTCATTCCGGATTCAGGACCGATCAATGCCGAGGAGGATAACGAGTATGAAGTGTGTCTTCGTAAGCTTGATGCTCATTTTCGCGCCGTGGACAATGTGCCATACGAAGGCCATGTTTTTCCACAGCCGCTCAGACGTTGTATTCGATTTAGGTGATTATAAGACAATGTATGAGAATACTTTGAAAATTGCTCGAAATAGTACTTGTATGAAAGATTTGAATAAAAATGTCTTACCTTATGTTTATCTTGCGTTATTTTGACATTTCTGTGCCTCTGGAGTGGCGCTTAAAACCGTTTAGACGAGTTTTTCTTTCCGCGTTTGCTTCCCCTAAAGAGAAACGAAAGGCAGGCGACCTAGTTCGCCAACGGTCCGCACTCGAAGCTCCATAAATACCACAAAAATCGTCGAATCTCGCCAAAATTGCTTCAATACAGCCGTCGATAATTCTTCTTTGGATTTCCTTCGCCTAAGGATCCAAAGAAACGCTCGTTTTCGAGCGCTGCGTTTTCGAACTTCCTGTAGGTTCTTGGCATTTAAAAAAAAAAAAAATCTACAGACAGGAAGATTTTCCAAGGAATTAAATTTGGAGCTAATCCTATTATACGATTGTCGACATTTTTTACTTTTATATTTGTCTTATGATATTCATATAAGGCGTCTTTCCCAAAAAACATGTTACATTTTGTTATTTGGGCGATCAGTGTTTATCATGGTTACTTAAAAACTTTTTTAAAACTGATTTAAAAATGTAAAATAATCTTATAAACACTTTTAAGAAACTAAATATTCGCAAACGGTCTGTCGCCTTCGTAAACGTATAGTTTGAAACAGTGTCACTGCATGCATAATCTAGTCTTATTTGCTGCTAGTCTCCAAAGATGCAGACAAAGGTAACTAAACTTGTGGGAAATGTAAATGTTCAGGAGCGAGAGAATAAAGTAAGCACCTGCAACCCTGAGGCATATAATAGAATTATGTAAGTGAATCCATTTAACTAATAAACATGCTTCTATTCTGCAAATGTTCGTTTACGGAGTTTCGGTCGTGGATGCATGGCATGGAATGCAAAACGACCAGAAAAAGGCGTTCTAGTCTATTCAGGTTTCTTTCTAGAATTTCAATGTAGTCTAGGTGAATATCGTAATCTGTTGCTCCCTCAGAGATTGCCCAAAAAGAGATGTCAAGAGAAAGAAAACTGAAGAAAAAGATGAATGGATATAGGCATAGCAAGCCAATAGCAGAACAGCACATTGCCGGCAAATTATTAATTAATAAAATCCAAGACCAACTGGAGGAAAGAACCGTGGAGAGAGTTAATGATTAGCCTTAGGAAGAAAGGCAGTTTTGACCTTCTTTACAAAGAGGGGATACTTTTGTGATGCGTGATTAGCAGATTTGATTTGCCGTGAAACGTAAATGTGAATTTCTTTGGGTAACAGCGAGATAAAAAAGTAGTACGTTACTTGCTTATTTTCGTCATTCGACGAAAATAATTCTCATTATTATTATTATTCGGAAAAATGAAATTTTAATATCCGTGATTCGTTATTTATTTTTATTTTTTTACCCGTGAACCGTGCCAGAGACCCCCAGGAGAGAAAATAATTCTAGGACCGAGAATTAATTATTATAAATAACGAATCACGGATATTAAAATTTCATTTTTCCGAATAATAATAATAATGAGAATTATTTTCGTATTAGGTATTTTTATATTTTATTTTTATATTTTAGCATAGTGATTGTAAAGCGCTATGAAAGACTAGCTAAATAGCGCTATAGAAATGATTATTATTATTATTATTATTATTAGAAACAAGCAGAAAGCACAAATATACGAATCATCTTCGACCCATCAGCTAAGGAATATCAGACTAGTTCCTCCTTAAACGATTGTAGATTGGAGACTGGGCCTCCACTCAAAAACATACTCTGGATTTTGCTGGTTCAAAACCGTTTCAAAGCTGGCTGTTGCGCTTTGTGGCGATTTTTAGCAGTCAGTCTTGCAAGTACACACAGGTTTAGGCTTTGATACTCACTAGTCCGTTGTTCGGTTCAACACAGTCACTGTTTCTTCTTGGTGGAACTCTAAAGCAACAGCTAGAAAACTTGAAACACAAATATCACGAAGATTTTGAGGATCGCTAGTGGAAGAATTAGCACTGCCCAGGGCGCAATTTATAATTTGAAAAGGTTATAGTCTTAGTATATTGACAAGCGGAGTTTAAACTACATACATGCCACTCTTATGCGGTGGTGGCTAACGCTGAATTGAGAGACGAAGGGAAAATATATGACAAGGAAAATTTGTGCATGAAAGCCAAAGAAGCAAAGTTACCAAGACTTTCTTGGAGCAAGCAGAAAGATACCATGGTCGTGATATTTACTTAAGGTTCTGTGGAAACTAGTAAGAGAGAAATTCTGACTAGTTAGGCATTAGTATTTGACCCTCTTGGAGTGGCAAGTCCCACAGCTTGAGTAAGGGGGCTGTGGGGCCTTTGCTTCTTAGAAATGACAAGTCCCACAGCCTGGGTAAGACGATCTATACTACAAATCGACTCGCAGAGAGGTTTGCGAGCAACACCTAGCATGGGATTCAGTGCTAGAAATAGAGAAAATGGTGAAACATTGTTGCAAGTTCAAGGAATACCTAATTAATAAAGTAAGAATTTCCTGCAGTCTAGCTACAGCCAAAGGCAGTCCATTTTTTTTTGTTTACATGCCTTCGGTGATACTGTTGGCACAGTAACTGCAACGGCAGTATACGAATTATTCTTTAAGAGTCGGGCGTAAACCAGCATCTTTACCCCGAGCTATTTACCTCGAACTGATGCCAAATTTAACCAAATTTAACGGATGAGCAGTTTCTCAGTATCCGCACATTTTGCATCGCAAAGGAGCAAAGTCCAAAAAGACCAACGCTTATAACGGTAGAAAGTTTTCAGGTACAGCAAACAGGTCGAGTAAGGTGATGATCCCAACTTCACTTTGACGGTATTTTGCTAAAACACGCAATCAGTAACTATACAAGGAAATTTTCATATAAATCAGATTTTTGACAGTTCGAGCTATATTTCAGCTTCCATGCAGTTAATATACAACAGATTTAACAGCACGATTCACTTTAACCCTAAACAATATAAAAGAGTTCAAAGATAGGAGTCCTTTCATCACTCGTGTTTCTGACGCAAGAGGGACTGGGTACACAGGCATCCCAGTAAAAATAACAACACTTACTCTTGGGGATGTGGGTGGGGATTACTATACAGGAGGCTATTACGAAAAGGGATGCCTTTGTCAGACTGGAGGTACATGTATATCACTCTGTATGTCTGCCTGCCTGTTTTTCTGTCAAACTCCCTGCCTGATGCATGCATGCCTGCCTGCCTGCCTCCCTGTCTGTCTGTCTGTCTGTCTACTCTGTCTGTCTGTCTGTCTGTCTGTCTGCCTGTTTGTCCGACTGTCTGTGTGTGTGTGTATGTCAGTCAAAATGTTGCTGAATTGCAGAAAACTTCTTAAAAGTGGCTCATAACAAATAATTTAAGTTTTAACTGTCGTGGGCCACATAATGATTCCAATTGGTGACAATAATTATTATTGGTGGCTTGATGCAAATAGGACAATATATCACTGTATATAATTTGCTTATTCAGCTTACGCTCGATTACTGTGATAAATGCGGATTAATTTAAGGGCAAACGATCGTAAAGTTTTGAAAGTAACAACCATTGTTACTGTCACATTTAACAGTGTTTTCCTTTCATTACTTCTTGTGGGTAGCTTCGTTCGAGGGGTCGATACTTTTAATCATCTTAAAGGTGTGGCATATAAGGGTCGATCTGTCTCACTGTAATCGTACAATATGTGATTTTGTTTTTTGCAGGCGCCTTAGACACAATAAAATAGAAGTGCTGCCTGAAGGAATATTTGAAAACTTATCAAGTCTAGTTTTTTTGTAAGTACATGCATCTGACAAGTATTTAATTAAGGAGGCTATCAACGGTTTCCAGCAGTTTCCATCTCTTATACTTTAATGGATCAGTACTGCAAACCTTTTACAGTTTCTCCTACAATAATGGTACCAAACAAATGCCCAATCATTGGTAACAACAGTTTAACCTGTTAAGAACTGCTACAAACTGGATAATGATCAAAATATTAAAATACAACTTTTTGCAAAACTAAAAGGGCAGACAATAACTGAATATTGAGCTTGAACTCTAACCTTTATGCCGAATATAAAACCGACTGACTTTTTGACTTGAACGTACCAAATCTCGTTCCATTAACTAAACTGATTAACTGAAGGTTTATGCTTCGTTTACTGGTGTTTTATGTTGTTCTTGTTAACCCGTCTTGTCTGTTTCTCTGGTTGGCTGAATTTTTCTTTGAATTACAAAATGGCAAAAATATTTATAATGGCAATATTTAAAACTAGCTCATATCAAATAAATTAGTTTTAATCGCCTCAAAAACTAAATTTAAAAGTACTGCTTCTGCTTATAACGTTGCCAACTTTGGCTATTCTCGTGACTTTAAGTTAGGAGTTACGAACAAGTCTACGCTGCCTAATCTCTCGGTATTTGCATGGATGATAACAGACTGTCAAAGGGATACCCTTAATTTGGCGAAAAAGGGGTCATTTGCAGTGGGTGGCAGTGGAAGGCTGTAGTGTATTACATGTCAGTAGCCCAGCGGTTACTCATAAGAGTACATCGGGGATGCGAAGAGTGTGTAGTGAGCGGGAAAGCATGCACTGTGTGTACGGTCGTGTGTTCTGCTTTAAAAGCAGCTGTTAGCCTTTGTGGCTTGCCTTTGTGGCCTTTGAACACTACAAATTGGCGACGAGGATGTCGCACTCAGCGGAACGAGCGTTGCCGCCCTAAGATTTAACCGGTTCTTACTTTCAGGTCGCCAAACGGTGGCGACAGTGGAAGCGATCTTACCAATATTACATCGATGGCAAAGGAATTACGAACGCCTCTCGAAAGAAAGCTCAATTACTTCATTTTGCGGGCATGGAAGTCCAAGATATTTCCGAAGTCCTTTCGGATTCAGGACCGATCAATGCCTAGGAGGATAACGAGTATGAAGTGTGTCTTCGTAAGCTTGATGCTCATTTTTGCGCCGTGGACAATGTGCCATTCGAAGGCCATGTTTTTCCACAGGCCGCCCAGACGTTGTATTCGATTTAGGTGATTATAAGACAATGTATGAGAATACTTTGAAATTGCTCGAATTAGTATTTGTATGAAAGATTTGTATAAAAATGTCTTACCTTATGTTTATCTTGCGTTATTTTGACATTTCTGGGCCTGTGGAGTGGGATTTAAAGCCGTTTAGACGAGTTTTTCTTTCCGACGTTGTGCTTACCCTAAAGAGAAACGAAAAGCAGGCGACCTAGTTTACCAACGGTCTGCACTCGAAGCTCCATAAATACCACTAAAATGGCCGAATCTCTCCAAAATTGCTTCAATACAGCCGTCGATAATTCTTCTTTCGATTTCCTTCGCCTTAGGTTCCAAAGTTTATTTTAACCACCCGAGAAACGCTCGTTTTCGAGCGCTGGATTTCCACTTTTGCTTTGTCTGAATGCGTGAAAAATTATCTTGGGCACAAGATTCAAAATTTTAGCTAAGCGACCGCGCCATAGCGACAAAAGTCACCCTCAACCGTGGGGAGGCACAGGGCAATTTGCGTCATGCAAATTTTTTAGCTTGTACGCTCGCTCGATCAGCTGCACGCAGTGAGTTAACACGCTAGGGATTTCCCACCTATTCCGGTAAAAATTTCCCCAGGAACCATAGCACGGTGTAATGTGCATGACGCAAATTGTCCTGTGCCTCCCAGAAATGTGTGAACAGAAATGTCAAAATAACGCAAGATAAACATAAGGTAAGACATTTTTATACAAATCTTTCATATAAGTACTATTTAGAGCAATTCTCAAAGTATTCTCATACATTGTCTTCTAATCACCTAAATCAAATACAACGTCTGGGCGGCCTGTGGTTTTTCGGCAACTTGCGCCGACCAAGGAGAAGACCGCTGACAAATTTTTGGTTCGTTTACGGAACAAGTTCGTCACTGAAATTTTGGCGTAGCTTTGGAGGAAAATTTGCGAGATCATCTGATCGAGAAGCTCCCCAATGTTGAACTGAAGAAGAAATTACTCGAGGTGAATAATATTACGCTAGAGGCTGCGATGGATAAGGTCCGAAAGTGAGAAGCTTCGCGTGAGCAAGTGAGTCAAATGGTTACGCCAAGTCAAGACCGACAAGAACCTGGAGCAAGTGTTGGAGCAGGGACTAATGCTGTCGAACAAAGGTCTGGGCGTGGATCGAAAGGTAAAAGGGTTTGTTTCAACTGTGGAAAAGAGGGTCACTTGGCTAAAGACGGCAATTGTCCAGCTCGTGGACGGAAGTGTAGTAATTGTGGCAAGTACGGACACTATGCTAGCTGTTACAAGGGGGAAAGGATCCCAAAGTTTGGAAAAACAAGTACCACTTAACGACGGGGAGAAAGACATCAGAGTCCAGGAAAATCAGGTTAGGCCAATCTTGTAGAGGGATCGTTGAAACCCCCAGGTGAGAATGACTCATTTGCCTTTACCGTAGAAGAGCAGACATGCAATTTGACCGCTTCTGCTGAGCCAGTGCTTTGTGTAAGCATCGGGGCAGTAAATAGGGAAGTGTTGGTTGATTCTGGACCTGCGAGCAATCTTATAAGGATGGACACTGTTAAGGAGAAAGCACAAGAAAGTTGTTTGCTTATGTGGGTCGTGCGCTTGAAATCAAAGGTTAGTTTCAGTCAGAAGACTCTGTTGGTAAAACAAAGATTGTGGCAGATTTTGTTGTTGTCAAAACAGGTCGTTGTTTGCTAGGATATTCGACTGCCATGGATCTTGAAATCCATCGTGTGGATCCAGCAGGAACTCTTGCCACAGGGAACTGTAACACTGTTAATAGCACTTTTCAAGTCAACCGCAGACACCCTCAGAAGTTCGTAGCTTGTTGGGTCGCGTTGGATTCAGTGCCAGATTTGGACGTATGTGACAAGATGGAAAAACAAATTTGCGAAGAAATTCAAATTTGAAATTATTATGTAATACCTAGAACAAAACCTTCTATTTTCAGTGCTCTTGGGGCCATTCCTATACCAAACATTGACAATATTCGACTCGTACACGACTGCAGCCTCCCAGAACATAACAACATAAACCCGTATGCATGCATATACGCAACATTTCTCTTACGTGACACTTGACGAAGCGGTCTCGCTTATCAAGCCTGACGCGTATCTTGTAAAAATTGATCTCAAAAGTGCTTATCGTGCTTATCGTACTTACAAAGGTACAGGACTGGATTTGCAATTTAGCGGAGAGAACCACACTACCGTCATGTATGACTTTAAATTACCTTTTGGCCCGGGGGGGGGGGGGATCCTATACTAAAGGGAAGAAGATGCTTAGAGGAGAAAATTTCGCATTTTTAGTCTCGCTTAGGATGTTCCGGGCAAAATTCCATCTTTTCTTCAGCCAAAACAAGAAATATGAAAATATAAATTCTATTTCCAGTATTGTGATATCTTTTAGGGGCCATAAAAAGCTTGAGCCATGCCCAGACTGCTCTCTTTTAGGTTTTTTTTTTAATTCCGGCGAGCATCTCCGCCGCTTTCATATAGGAGTCCTCCCCCAACCGCGGGCCTTTTGGAACCTCATAATCGCCCTGAATATTTCACAGGCCCACGCAAGCGATCACCTGAATCAGGACAAGGCGAGGTTTTCTAACCATATAAGCGTATCGTGATGACTTTCTCCTCATAGGCGACAGTGAAAGCGAAAGCGAAATAGTTTAGAATGAGTTAATCAGTCATTAGACTCTTAGGCCAACTTGAGCTTCAGATAAAGCTATCCCTCCACCTCAGCGACTTACCTTTCTGGGGGTTGAAATTGACACAGTGAATAGATAATTACCAAGCGTCTCAATGGCGAAGTAATCAATCACAAAGAGAGAATCGTGCTGCAAAATTAAATTTTGCGTGGTATTTAGCGGGCGAACGTTTCTCCGGCGAGTGATTGACACTGTTCGTAGCTTGCGACGCCTGCATCACCATATCCTCCCCACCGCGGCACTCAACGCTTTTTTAACATGGTGGGCTGAATTTTTAATCGTCTTTAACGGAACACTAAGTTTTTGTTCGACGAATTTGAGCCGATTGATTCGGATGAATTCTTCACAGTCGCGTGCCCGCTCGGCTCAGGAGGATTTCTTCATGGTGACTGGCTCTACTTAAATTAGGCAGCTGACTGCTGTCCCTCTCTAGCTGGGGCGCATATTAATTTACAAGAGACATACACTATCCTGCTCGCACTTAGAGGCTGGACCAGGAGCTTAGCGGCAAATGGTTAACTGTACGCACCGATAACATTACAACTGTCAACTACACTTAACATGTTGTTAAGTGTAGTTCCTGTTTTGTATGTGTAAATTTCGGATACTTACACTGAAGACAGCAGAATGGCAAGAGCGCCGCCATCTTCGATGGGCGTGCGAAGCCTGGGCGCCAGTCATTTTGCCGGTTTTGACTAAATATCCCCTTAAAACGGAATCGTGAGCAGATTTACTCGGGCACCCCTTCTAATTTTATTTCGTAGGGTGTAAGCAAGTTGTAGGCCAAATTTCACGCTTTTATCACTCTTGTCACGATCAAGCCTTTGTTTTGCGTTAAGCTACCTGGCTACGATACTAAACTGAGCTAATTGCGAGAATAACCAAGCGTCTCAATGGCGAAGCGATCAATCACAAAGAACGAATTACAAACTTTCGATGGTAAATAGAATTTTGCAGCACGAGTTGTATTTGGCGGGCGAACGTTTCTCTGGCGAATGATTGACACTGTTAATAGCTTGCGACGCCAGCATCAACACATTCATCCCACCGCGGCACTCAAGGCTGATTTAACATGGTGGGCTGAGTATTAAAGCGTCCTTTACGCAACATGTTTCTTTGTCGAATCTGGACCGATTGATTAGGATGGATTCTCCACAGTCTCGTGCCCGCTCGGTTCAGGGGGATTTCTTCATGGCGATTGGCTCTACATAAATTGGGCAGCCGACTGCTGTCGCTCTTTAGCTGGGGCTCATATTAATTCACAAGAGACATACACTATCCTGGTAGCACTTAGAGGCTGGAACAGGAGCTTAGCGGCAAATGGTTAACTGTGCGCACCGATAACACTACAACTGCCAGCTTTATAAAGCAGCCTCACGCAACACGCGAACCATGAGTTTGGCTTCGCGAAATATTTTTGTTATCAGCGTTATACAATTTTCGTCGAACCGCACGATAGATCAGTGCGCGTGACAACACAGTAGCAGACGCCTTATCGCGCCTCCACGAACCTTCTCGCTGCAATTGGTTTTTGTCTCATACTTATCACAGCAACAGCGTTGCTACGTGTGTTCCTCGAGAGTCCCACATTTCCATGAACGCATATGCCTTTTTGCCACTGCACAATACATGCTCAGAAACAAGTCTCGACGCTGAACTACAGCGTTACAGAAGACAAGCGTTTGAACCGTCGACAGTAGCGACATGCCGGTCGCAGTTGTGCGCATATCTCCGTTTCTGCCTTTATTTGTGCTACCAACCAGTGCACTGCAAGGGCCATCACCTCTTGCGCTATGTGGTCTTCCTCGCAAGAACTTTGTCAACTTTAAGCATTCCGTGCTACCTCAAAATAGTACGATACTGCATCTGCAGCATGGGTTTAAAAACCCGTTTTTAAGCGCCATCATTCAAGTACAAAAAAATTTTACTTATACGTGGCACAATACGCATAAACAGCAAAGCATTTTTCCAAAGCTACCTATCGCACCAGTCATCCTCACCAGAATTTTCGAACAACTTGACCTTACTATATCGTTAAACGCAACCTTCTGGGCTGCGCGTTTGGTGGCCTTTTTCTCCTTTTTTTTTCGTAAATCAAACCTTCTTTTACAGACCGCAGCAGTATTTGATCCACAAAAACATCTACGACGACGTGACATACACCTCTTTAATTGGGGCATCGTGCTTTTTGTTTGCTGGTCCATAACTATTCAAAATCGTAACCGTACAATTCTCAGACCCAGGTCCCAAAGTTGAGCATTCTTACCTCTGCCCAATGTCCATACTTGTGCACGCATTGAAGCTGCCAAAGTGAGTGCTTCAACCCACTAAATACGATTTGGGCCCTGCGTTTACTTATAAAAAGAATGGCGCCCTAACACCACTAACATACTCGGTGTTCACTAATAAGATTAAGCTTTCACTCAAATGATGCGGTATTGACAGTACTAAATACTCTAGGCACTCCTTTTGTCGGGAAGTAGCGAGGTATGCCCAAAGTTTCGGCGTCTCTGGGCATTACATTTAACTCCCAGGCGATTGGCGCTCGAACGGGTATGAACGCTATTTAGACTGTTAACGTTCTCTTCAATATAAATTAGCTGCTGTAAGCATATATGATGAGGGTGGCTATCACTCACTCATGATGCCAACAACTCCTTGGGGGAAATTTGGGGAATTCACGCGTTGGTCATTGCATTAAAGACCCAGAGACACCAAATGAGTTGTTGTGTATTTAGGGTATGAAAGACATGTTTATCGTGATTAAATACTATAGGCGAAAATGCTAGTCAAGCCCAACAGTACAGATACATGTAGCGAGGTGACCGCAATTAACTGGCATATTGTGTTAGCTAATGAGCGAGCAACAACAGCAGGAGCGTAATTAGCAAGTGTATTTGCTTTTGGAATTCACGCATTAGTTATTGGAATAAAGACCCTGAGACCTCAATGAGTTGCTATGTATTTAATAAACGCAAATCTTCATTTCATTTTTTTACAGGCACATTTGCAACAATAAAACAAGTACGATACAATAAAACGTACTGTCTTGAAATGTACCAATCTTGTTTGAAGCACTATTATTAAAAATGATTAACTGAGGGGTTTTTTCGTCGTTCATTGAAACGCTACATTTACTGGTTATTATTGTTTTTGTCAACCCGTACCGTTTGTCTGTCTGTTTGTCTAAGTTTTATTGAATTACAGAATGGTACTACAAAATAACAACGATATAATTAACTTGATAGCAAACAAGGGCAATATCTGAAGTTAACGGTATGCATAAACGTTCGCAGGCAGACCGACGACATATTAAACAGCTACCTGTCAGCTTATATCCCTAAGAGAATAAAAGTCACGATAATTGGCCTGTTCACAACCCCATCACTTTTGTGGGTACCTAAATTATGAAATGCTTGCCTAATAATTA
This sequence comes from Oculina patagonica, assembly GCF_052425735.1. Taxonomy (NCBI): domain Eukaryota; kingdom Metazoa; phylum Cnidaria; class Anthozoa; order Scleractinia; family Oculinidae; genus Oculina; species Oculina patagonica. The sequence continues at coordinate 133,391 of NW_027558036.1, forward strand.
TAGATAGCTGATCTTCGACCTATCCTTAAAAGTCGTGATATTTATTAGAGTAAATAACTACTCTGTATTATAAATTTACTTAGCATTAATTTTACTCGACTTTAATAAAAGCCAATTAGTGTCAATTTATGGAATGCGGAGTTTAAATAAACTTTCAATTTAATTCAGGTCAGATCTGTCCGTCTGTCTATCTATCTATCGGTCCTGCCTATCCCTACTCGATTCGCACTACAGTGGAACCCCGATATAACGATCCTCGATATAACGATATCCCCGATATAACGATGAATATTCTACGTCCCGACAAAAGTTACAGTAAAGTGTATGGGACGAAACCCCGATATAACGTGCTTCGATATAACGATGAGAATTTAGCGGATATATATATATATAACGATATTATCAGTACACGGTCACATTTTATTTGCAAAATATCGAATTATATGCAATGACATTACGGTAATCGAGCCATCTTTAACGTTTCTAAAAGCAGCTTTGTACGATGATATACGAAAAAGTTACTGTGTTCTAAGCCTTCTTATCAAAATCATTCTCTTTATCCTCCTCTAATATGCAGTAAACAAGTACTTGTTAGGTTTACATCGATATAACGATATTTTCGGTTATTTTACGGCCATATCGTTATATCGGGAGTTTCGATATAACGATTCTTCGATATAACGATATTATTTTACTGCTCCCTTGGCATATCGTTATATCGAGGTTCCACTGTATATCTTTTTCGGATGGAATCTAGTCCACAGTATTGGACAACCCTCCCACTGCAAGCTGACTCTGTCTCTTTTAAAAGTGAAAAAAATTTATATACAGCGTTACGAACATGAAAACATAATGTGTATTTTGCTTAACATTTTGGTGGTTCAAATAAATATGAAACTTATTGTTTTTGATCATCACCTTAACATTTTTCATGAGCTTAAATTCTCGTCTCATTTGTTACAGGGACCTTAGCCACAATAAAATAGAAGCGCTGCCTAAAGGAATAATCCAAAACTCACCGTGGCTGGGAAATTTGTAAGTACATGCACCTGTTCAGTATATAAATTTAAAGATTTCAGGAAAAAATGTCTTCAGAACTACATCGAAGAGCAAATCATAAATTTTCGCAGCAAATGTTTTTTATTGATGTTTACTTTCCCTTGGAAGTTGCAAGGTATTTAAATTGCATAAATTTTAAATTGCATAAATTTTACATTTCGTTAAGAAGATCGATTTTGATATTTTGTAGTTTAGTGTTTTTCCTGTTTTCATTTCTCGTGGTCTTTACTCCAAGTGTAAGAGCTATAGTAACATGATGTTAAGAAGAAGAAAAATATTAAGGACAGACAATACCTCACTGAGACGATACGTTCACTTACGATGTTCTTGTCCACCCGTCCTTTGTCTGTCGGTCTCTCCGTCCGATTATCTTCAACAAACAATATCAGAAAGAAAAAAAAAACACGAAAAAAGGCAAATTAAACTATACTTACTTTATAAGCCACTTCTCTTTAAAATTTTGAATAATCTATTTATTTTCTTTTCAATTTCATATTTAATAATCATTTTGTTCTAATAACTTTGAATTTTAGGATATGTCCGGTTTCTTCTGCAGTCCAACAGAAACAATTTTACAATAATAATAAAGTAGTTTAGTAAATCAAAAGAAGGGCACTGCTTTGATGTTATTCCAAATAAAACATTTTGCAAAGTAAGACGAGCTACTTGATTTCATAAGAGGTACCAGCAAGATTCAAAATCATTCCAAAACTGTCTGACGTGGGGACACCGGTAAAAAAAAAAACGATACAAAGTTTCTGGTTCAGCCTCACAGAAAGTCAATAAATAATCAGTTTCGAAACCAGTTTTGTTTTATTTCGCATTCGTGAAATGTCTTGGTATTGACGTGGATAAAATACTGTCGTGGGCGACAGCAGCTCGTGATGATAATATGTTTTGACATGAAACGTCCGTTTTAACTGAAATATAGGTAATTTCAAATCCATTTTTTTTCTCTCGCAGGGTCAACTTGAGTGCTAAAGTTTTAGCAGGTTTTTGTTAGCTGTAGTTAAGCTGTTGGCATGCTAAGAGATTTCTTTGGTAACTTTATTTTGGCCTGTATTGCTCGAATGTTTGGTGGATACCATTTTAACATGAGAAAAGGATAATTGCCTATCGTTCTTGGTACCTGTTATTTCAACTTTTATTTCCCAGAAAGTCTAATAACACTTGAGATCGCTACTAATGGTGAAAGTTTAGCGATACTCTATGGATGGTCGTAACTTTTAGGGGATTGTTACCTTCTGAACTTTACAGTATGACGTTAAGTCAAAGGATGTCGAAGATAAGCATAAATGATCTGACTTAAAAACCCAAAGACCTAGGAATAAAGCTACACCTATAAACAAAATAACAGCGGTTTAAGTTGCAGCCTATCTAACTGAAAAAGGTTCCAAAGTCGAGGCACGAAATCAATAAAAAAATAGTAACAGTGAATTAAGGTTTAATTTGTAATTACCAAAAAACAGAAAGCTAGAAAAAGTACTTGTTTTTTATAAAACATCTTTTTTTCACTTTTATAAACCAATTTTACTAAGACCTACATATTTCAGGTTTACAAGCACGAAAAATATAAGACGGATTCGATAAATAGATGCAAACCGAACACTAATAGTCACAATAATCTTATCGACTTACCGAACGTTTTGCAACCAAAAAATAAAAAAAATAAACAGCGACGCCTCAAACAGCGACAATATTAAACAATTATTCCAGGAGTGCGCGTTGGATATGAGAAGGTAGATAGCCAACGAGGCGACTAGCGCCGAGTTGGTTATAACTATCTCATATCCAACATTATTAAATTCTCAACCTTGGATATTGCATTTCTAGCTTTCTCATTGGTTCACTGAATCCCGGTTATCAGCTCATATACCTATGTTTGACCTTATATGGGAAATAAGTGCGGCAAGTGCCGCTCAGCGTAAAATTTTTCTGCGGGAAGCGACAGTTCCATCAGAAAAATGGTTGAAAACAGCAAATTTGGCGAGCTTTATGAACAAGAAATAATCAGCGGTGCCTACAAAAACCACAGAAATGGCATAGTAAAATTAACTACGCAAAACAAAAAGATTAATGCGAAAAGTTTATTTTAAAATACTTGTAAACGCACAACAAGAGCGAGTGAATAAAGTAGAAAAGCAGCAAATAATTTACGAAAGCGGAACGGCAAACTGACACAGTTTCATTCAGTGTACATCATAAAATTAGGCTCAGCACTTCTTTAAAGTTTGTTACCTTTTAAACTTGGTCTTGTCCTTTCATACTTCAATAAACCTGCTCCACTTTGAGCTCAATTTCGCTTTAAATAATATAGCAGTCTTGATGGCAGCCGTGGAGCCGTAAACAAGTACAATGTAACTCCTGCTTCGTTCGACTTGCACAAGACGTGTAGTTTCCAGAAAAGCTTTTGCTTCGGATCATCCCGTAAATCTTAACTGTTGTCACAGTTTCCATGATATATAGACGACTATAGAGGAGATTTTTCGAAGAAAATCTTGGGAAGAAAACTCTGTCGCTCGCTTTCCTCGTGTGTTTCATTCAACTCAAGAAGTGAACACCGCGCCATAAATTTTCCCGCCTCGATCCTCATACTATCACTTTGTTTACATCAAAATAAAATGTCCAGTCGATTTAAACTTAAAGAAGAATTTAATAAAACAATTATTCAATTCGCCCTTGTTGGATACGAGTCGTTATAGCCAACTCGGCGCTTCGCGCCTCGTTGGCTATTTACCACATCGTATCCAACGCGGGCTCATAGAATAATTGTTAAATATATCCTACTGCTACTGCTACTGCGTTTGCTACTGCTACTGCTACTTCTACTTCTACTACTTTTAGTAACTAAGTCCTCTCACTACCTACTCATCCCTGTTCTTCACTTAAGCCCTTGTTAAACGGTAATGCAAGTGGACGCAAGTAGCCGCAAGTTGAACTTGCGTACAGACTTGTGTTGGCTGGCCAAACGCACCCGCAAGTTTACTCGCCAGTGAACACAAGTTGTACTTGAAGTAAACAGCAAGACTCGCAATGATTTGCGTTGGGTGGCAAAACGGGTGAAAACTTGCGTTGACTTTCGTGCAAAGTTGGTCTCGACCAAAGTGAACGCAATTTATCGCAAGTCAACGCAAGTTCACGAACCCAAGTCCTGGCCAAACGGAGACGCAAGTGGACTTAAGTTAAAAGCTTGCGGCTACTTGCATCTCTGTTTGGCCAGGCTATACATACACGTACAGTGATATTTCATTAGCAGTATTACGTTAAGGAAACATATTTTCTTGTTTAGATTTCTTAGATACGCTAAATGACAATGTCTTGCATTTCTTCTTTCCAGGTACCTGCAATGGAATCAACTTAACAATCTAACCTCCGGATTATTCTCCAATCTGAGGATACTGTCGAATTTGTAAGTTCGTTACCATTCTCTCTTTACATTTTAATTCTTTAAGGGAATGTCATGGGATCGGACTATTTTCTTGGTTTCTTTGCACGCTGACGCCATCGCTGTAGTAAAAGGAAAATAAGTTTACATAGGGTGAAGAACATGAACACATTATGTTACATTTCTTTAAGATTAATTCTGGTGGTTGTGATAGAAATGAAACATGTTTTTCTTAATAATTACTTTACTTTGGTTTTTACAGGGATGTTAGCCACAATAAAATAGAAGTGCTGCCAGAAAGAACTTTCCAAAGCTTGCAAAGGCTAAGATATTTGTAAGTACATACATGTGGCGAGTATTTCAAGTTGAAGATTCAAGGAAAAATGTCTTCAGAACTACATCTAAAAATTGTCACAGTAAATTTTTTATCGATGGATACTTTCCCTTGCAAGTCGCATGTTGTTAATGTTTCCCTAAATCTTAAATTTCTTAAAAGAGAGTGATTCTCCAATCTTGTACGTAGTTTAGCGCTTTTCCTGTTTTCATTCTTTTGGGCACTACTCCAAAATTTACAGTTACTGCTTCCGATTATAACGTTGCCAACCTTGGGCGGCCCTTACTTGATAACTATTACATAGTGTGCATGGGATAACCTATCAAAAGGTGTCGCAACCAAAGATTACAGATGTTGCGGAATTAGAGCTAGAAAGGTTATTTTTACGGCAGACTACCGTAACGTAACGACGCTTGCTAATGTTAAGATGTTGGTCCACAACATAAATACGCACACACAGACGGTCCAACAACTGTATTAAACGGCGAATTTTTTTTGTTAATACCTAACGATGATTACAAATGAATTAAAACAAAACAAAACACAATGAGGGGCGACAAAAATAAAAAAAAAAACAAGTAATACAGAGAAACATGGCTTACCAATTGCTGGAAGGAAACAAGGTCCGGGGAACCGACTGGAAACTTGACACGAAGTGAGAGAGAAAAAGGCCGCACGAATATAAAGAGTAAATTAGCATACGGCCGGCGAAAAATATAGGCATGCAGAATAAACACACAAAGCAAATATTACAATTTGGTAAAGTGACGCAGCTGCTTAGCCACTCGCGTAGGTGCAGATAAAACAAACTGGACGCTACACCATCGTCTCTCGTAGACGGAAGGATGCCAACTACGAAAGTGACGAAACTATAACAAATACGAATAAATAAATAAAAGCAAATCACGAAAAGCCGCGACAGTAATCTTGGATTAAACAGCGTTTTTATGTCCTACTTTGGAGGGGTCGTTACTAAAAACTAGCATATTAGCCCTTAAATCTTCTCTTCTCGGGCTAATATTTGTTTTAAGGACGTTAACCTTCCGCGGGGCAACTATCAGCCGATAGTTCCTCGACAGAACACTCCATTGTTTAAACAGAACATAGGTAAAAACTATAGATGCCCGGAACCCCAGATGTGTGCATTGATTGTTGAGTATCGCTGAACGACTTCGCCTCCATTCTCATGTTTTGTTGTTTTAATGATCCTCGATACGGCGTTACCTTAATGGATCATCCCTTTATCCACATATCTATCTCTCATACCTTATTTCATACTCGTTCCTATACCAGAGATTGAAACGTGTAACGCGCGTTCACAGTGTTTGAATATTCAGCTTTGCCAAGTACCATATTTGGAAACACGAAGAGTTTGTACGTGAATACTTTATACACTTAATGACACACGCAACAACATTTTCGATTTCACGGTATATTAAGTTACGTGAACTCCAATCTTAGCGCCATAACTTTCTTTTAGAAACTAAAGAAATTCAATAGGTGTATCAAAGTAAAGTTCTCCAGACTACTTTTAAGACGATGGAACAGGAGAGTTTAACCAAATTTAACTTTACTCAACGAGCTTGTTCAAAAACAGGATTACGCCATTGAGCATGAGATAGTGCGAGCTGTGAATTTAATCCAAATATTGCAATTTTGATTGGTTAATGTTTTCTCGCGATTTTCTTAATACAGTACATACTGGAAACGAATATGCAAACGCTTTGTAAAATGCGAATCATAGGGAGTCTGACATGTTTCAACCCTTATGGGTTTCTGCCCATACGTCATCCCCAACCAAAACACTCTGCCACAATGATGAAACATCTTTTATTTTGCTAAGCCTAACGACAGCCTCTAAATTTCAGAGAAAGAGATAAATGAAGATTACCAAATTACATTTTGGCTCGTCAAAAATATTGAAGCGAGAACGCCTGAGTGAAGTGTATTGAAGAGTTTTGTTCTTGGTAAACCGCGCTTAGGTCCAAACCAAGGCAAGCTAAAATATCTCTGATACCACCCGGCGTCATCACTTGGTCTAACTCGTGTACTGTTTAGCCGTTGCCGAGGTCCCCCAGCCAACATTGGCCATAATAGATTCTAATGGTATAACAGCGAGAAGAAGAGAAATAGCGTAGCCCCTGCGAATGCCATGTAGAGTCACCCGCCGGTTGCTTAAAGTCCCAGGGAGTTGTTGGGTATAAGAAGACAGACGGGTCTGATCTGCAGCGGAGTCAAAAAACATACTCGTCACTTTAAAGAGAAAACCTTTTCTGATAGGAACACAGACCAAATCACACAGTTTTATGTAGGTTTCTTTAGGGCAAACTTATTAGACGTGCCATCCTGTAAAGACTTTGTTAGCGTGTGATTGAACAGGATACCTTCTTTCCCAGGAAAATAGAGTACTCTTGTTTTTTCCCATTTTAGTCCATCGCCCTGTCGCCCGCCAAGAAACCTGGTTCTTGAAGAAAGCTAGTTTCGAGCACAAAGTACGTAAAGCTGAATTGGAGACATATTGGGGTCATTCGACAATCTAAAGATCTCTTGGGAAATTGCTGCCAAATCTGTTATAATTAAACAAAGGCGCAGTCTGTGAGGGAACTATTCCGGTCAGCAGATGCTCTTCTCGCGTAACCGTTAGGTAGGACTTCACTTTCCGAGAAGCTGCAGGGTTAATTACCGTAGCTCGGGAACACGATATCGTCGAGAATTCTACCCCACTTGCAGAATATAGATTTAAGTTTCCAGATGAGAGAGTCCACTGTTCCAAAAGCTCAGCGTCATAAACACAGTTTTTTTTCGTGTACCACAGTTTTCCACCTCCTGTCTTTCCAGATAAGAAAGCTAACTGCATCACCGGTATAAGCTGTCGTAATATCTCTATCAGACGTAGTTTGTGCAAGAAAACACGATAGTTCTTTTTCTAAAGGCGATCTTTTTTTCGATTAGGGAGTCATTTCTGCTTTCTCCAACAAAGCTTGACGCCTTCTTTTAATGGCATTCATATTTACAGGAGGCTCAGAAATCTCCCTAGATTCCCTAAGGGGTGTTTGATGCTGACGTTCATTGCTCTCCCACCTGGAAAGCCCAGCAAGAAGAGCTAATTGCTTTCGGCCTCAAACCAGACTTGGACGGAAAAACGACCGCATCCGAACAATCTTTGGAAGCAATGAGTGTGCGCCGTTTGACCATAGCATTTATCACCGACTACAAGGGAGGTAAAGGAGAGGGTTCTGGAACAACCAAAGTGACCGTCGCATGCTGAGAGCATATACAGCTAATTCGAGAAAAGTTGTCGGAAAAAAGCACAAAAGTGCACGCGACAAGACCGAAAGGTAGTATGGGTAGATGTAGAGGGCTTCTACACGTGCTGAATACTAATAAGGCGGTGACATGACAAACGCGAATTTGCATGTTTTCTTTCTCTTCAGACATATGAAAACGAAGTACTTTAAGCCACTCTGAATTTTAGAAGAATTATCAAAACTCAATGACATGCGACTGTAAAAGTAAAGCTACAGAAAAAGGCCTCCTGAGAGAAAAAACAAAATCTTCACGTGCAAAAATACAAACTTGTATATTTCTTCTAGGCCAATAAGAAAAATTCAAGTGAATACCCAGACTTCATTTCGGTCTTGTGGCGTGCACTTTTGTGCTTTTTTTCCAACAACGTTTCTCAAATTAGCTGTAAAACACAAAAAGGACCAATTGATGCTTATGGTGGGAAAACGTAGGTGTTTATGATAACACCATCACATGACGACAAATCCTGGTTAAAAACGTTTACACCAGCCGATTTTGGGGTGGGAAAAGGTGAAAAGTGGGTTAAACAAGCACCTGCGAGCTCGTGCTGGGCATTTGAGTTCAGCGCCATAAGATCTTAAGTATGCCCGGTCAATCCACCGAAAATAAATTGATCACATACAATGTCCCAGCAAAGCGGAATTAACGTGGCACAATCAGACAAACAGCGAAAAGATTCATCGGCTTGGTTAAAACCACGAGGAACGTAAAACATTAAGAAAGCCAGGTTCTTCCTTGTAACGTCATGAAAGATGCTGTGAGCTACTTCATTGAGTTTTAAGGACCTGGGCCCGCGAACATACCAAGCATTCAGAGTTGCTTGATTATCGACTTGCGTGTCCATTCTTCAGACTTCACCAGACTGTCGTCACAGTAGTCGTCCAGACTGCGATCAGCTGAATGTTGGTGGAAGACTACATACTGCTGTCCAACAAAAAGCAGAAGCATCAGTTGACAAAGATACGGAAAAATGACGTCCCTGGATCCAAAGAATGGCCGGTATTGCCAGTCGTCAAGAAAACGCCAAAACCCTATTTCATTTCTTAAGGAAGGTGTTAGGATTTTTTCACTACCCCACAGCTGACACTCGCTTCCCTGGTATAAAATTTTGCCCCAGGGAATGCCAAACAAAAAGACACGCACTTCCCTATTAATTTCTGGATCGACTTGAGGGGAATAGTGGACTCTCTGGATGGAATGGACTCGCGTAGCTCAGCAAACGTGACTCTATATTTTCTCCCGGCATCACAAACGCGAGACTTCTCGTATCAATTTCCATTCCTAGGAAAGTTAACCACATCGAGGCTGACAAAACACATTTATTCAAACCTAGAAAATAACCCAAGTTGATTAAAACTTTGCAGACTAAACAGAGAGCTGCTAAAGTTGACTGGCGAGTGAATCCAGGACTCCTCGATTACATATGTCGAGACCAAATACCCTCTCGAACGAGAAAATCACCCACTATCCCGTCATCGATGTACAGGGATCCCGTAATCCCCTAGCTCCTAAAATAGTTAGTGGAGCCCAAGCTCACCGTCTGATAGACAAAAGAAGGGTTTTTTTCAGCTAAAAAGAAGGGTGGTTGACACCAACCAGGCCTTCCGTTCTACACCACAAAACTGTTGCAAATCAGTAGAAATTAATATGATCATATCCTGATTTGTCGTCTATTTTTAGAAAAGTTGCAGTTATGGTAGGCGAAACTAGGGACTAAAACAGCTGTCCCCAGTAAATGGTGTATCTTGCATCCAGAGGTTTAAGAATCTTGCATCGAACTTCAATTGACGCATGGCATAAGCTTATTAGGCCTAAATGTTTTGGGGGGGGGGGGAAGCTAAGAAGGAAACACCTTACCCATTTCACCCCGCACACGTACTGCTCCGGTAGATAAACGTTGTAGCAAGGACTGGGTAATAAACTCTTAAAATTGCTACCACACTTAATTCTTAAAAACCTTACGAAGTGGCACTGGGGAATCATACTTGACTGCAAATAGCCACGTGGCTGGGTAAAAAAACAAACGATAGAGCGTGCTAATGCCCAACAAGTAAAACCTACACCGGCGCTAAAAGAGAAAAATCTCTCTCTCCCTGGAGGGCTCGACGGGTTGCTATGGCGACAATGAAGCTGAGCACGAAGCTAAGTGGTTGTATTCGTTTTCGGCTGCGACGCTGAAGACGGAGGCGTAACAGTAGTGGGCAGCACGCAGGCGCGAGACCAAACCGGAACCTTTCAAGTGCCAGACACCGGAGAAGTGTTGGAAACCGGAGATTGTGTTGGTGGACACGGCTGTAAAACTGCAATAATTGAGGCTGACTGTCGAGAGTCAACGCTGGTCGGGGGCGGCATGTTGAAGGACCACGCATCGCCTTTTCTTGGCCAACGTTCGCAACAACTGACACTTCTAATTGATTCTATAAGCTTTGTATAATGCTCAATGGAATCACCAGGGATGCTTATGAACTATGAATAGCAACAAATTCGACTAATATCAACGGTATACATAAATCTTCGCGGTAAAAGTGCACGCGTTTTAAACATCTGTACTAGCTAATATCCCTAAAGACATTAATAAACACGAGAATTAACTTGAATTGGAAAGCATATATACATGAATTAAGTAAAAAAATTTCAAGAGGTATTGGAGTATTATCCAAACTAAGATATTATGTAAAGAAAAATATATTGAAACAATTATACTATTCACTTATATATCCCTACTTAACATATGGCTTATTACTCTGGGGCAATACTTATAGTTCTTCAATCAAATCTTTAAGTGTAATACTCTGGAAAATTCGAACTTGGGCCGGCCACGGTACCTCACCGATTTGGCTGAAATTTTGCATGTAGTCTTTGTTTGGGGTCCTAACTACGGATTGAATATTATTAAGTTCTCTAAATTATTTCTTTGGGAATTATGAACATGGCCTGTTTTGCTCGGCCCCGAAGGCGAACCAATATGGCGGAACGAAGGACTACTTGTCACTTTACCTGCAAGCGTGCCATAAGCTTTCGACAAAAACTATAAGTACCATCTTAAAGATTCATCCTTTTACTCTTGTTCTGTACCGAAAATTTTGTCGAAATGAAAAGTTTAGGTTTTGAACGAGCAAAATGTTGTAGTGTACCTCTAGGTTGCTTTAAAGACTTATGAATTTACTGTTTATCAAAAGACCAATATCTCCCATGTTATGTCGATTGAGAACTTAGCATTTTCCCTAAATGTAGCTTATTTATAGCTTATTCGATATAAGAAATAAAAAAATTGGCAACTTCAATAGCACGCAATTAAAAAATTTTTGAAGTTGCTAAGGTTTGACGATTGTGAAACCACCAACACCAACAATAATGAGGAAAAGCATTTGAATTATATTCGATGATTGATAAAGTGTCAGAAATATTACTTCTAAATAGTGATTTCTAACTGAATAAAGGCAGTTTGCGTCGTTGGAATGATTTCAAAGAGGAGTTATTATCACTACTTCGATTTACTGCTGGAAATAAAGTAAATACTTCATGAACGTCAGTAAGTGAAATATGGCCGCTCTTCTGCGGAGGAAATTGAATAAAGATCAATACCTTATATCCAGTAAAGGCGCTTAATCGTCGAACAAACGAAAGAAAATTACGCAAAACAAACACAAATGAGGATGGAGATTAAAACCGTGTTTTTTATAGCCCTAGGTTCATACCGGCCTATGGCGGCATTAGCATTTTTGAAGTGTCACTTGCAGTAAACACTTTGCTAGTTTCTGTTGTTATTCAATAAGTTAAAAGCTTGACTCACCTTTAGGCTTTTCCAACAGCTATCAGCACTCTCTCAGATAATTTTAGCACCATTTAAACCTCGCTTTGTTTCCGCATTTCGATGATAAGTCACAAAGCAACAGAAGTGACGAATTTAGTTTAAGATTTCGATCTATGCTCTGTGAAACTGACATCCTTGGCAAACCGCAATGTTAATTCAATTATATCACGTCTGTAAAGACCACGTTTTCCCACGTGCAAACGAAATGCTAGTAGTTTTTGTAATTTCTTAAAATATTACATGGAATAAAAAATTTGAGCTCGAGCTTTTGAATACAGTTAAGATTCACGATGGTTTTTTTTTCTTTAACATTGAATTCTCTGAGAAAAGCACGAGGTTAAAAATTGACAATATTTGGCGAAGCATGTACGAAGTTGTTAATTCCACTTCATTGTACATTTTTTCTGAAGTTGTATAAAAACGATAGATCATTTCATTGATGAACATGTACTAATTATTACTCTTAAATATTTATAATTCTGTTCATTTTAGAAAATAACGTTCAAATGGTGGCTCAGCTAGCAAATAAAGGGACAAATAGTTTTTGCTCCCTACCCTAATGGGAACAGTAAAGGTCAACTTTCACTCCGACTTTTCCCCCTTTCATTGGAACCTGGGGGGGGGGGGGGGGGGCGCTCATCTCACCTTATTTTAATAGAGTCGCTTATTACAGTAGAAGTACTAATTGGAACAGGTGCGTTATAAACAGGCACTGGATAAGGGGGGGGGGGTGCTTATTGGAATACCGCCGCCTTTTGGAATAGGGGGCGCGGCCGGGGGGCGCTTATTGGAGCTGGAATAGGAACGCTCTCATCGGAGGAAAAAGGGCGGGCACCTTTTTGGCATAGGAAGCTATAACTGGAATAGGTGTGTTCATCGGAAGTGTCATTGACCGAGCGTGAGGTCACGCTGGCTGGATATTGGCCAAGTTCTGTTTTGCATTTTTCTTTAACCGCCGACCGGTTAGCTCAGTTGGTAGAGCGCCGGGCTACCGTGCGGGAGGTCTCGGGTTCGAGTCCTAGACCGGACCATCACTCAGGGTCTTCAGTAAAATAACTGAGGAGAATATGCTGCCTTTGCAATGGCATCTGCAAATCGTTAGATATTCTAGTCTTCTCGGATAAGGACGATAATCCGTAGGCTCCGTCTCCTGCATCTTCAGTGTTATGGTTAGCAGGGGACGTAAAAGAACCCAAACACTTATCGTAAACAGTAGGGCATGAAGTTCCCGGTGTTGTGGTCTGGTCTTTGCCCATCATGCTGTGTACTGTTGAAATGCTCGGAGATATTAGCTGCATAAGCTACTCTAAAATCCGAGGGTAAAAAATACATGATGATGATGATGATGATGAATAAAAACGCAAAAAAGAGACGACGCCGATACCCATGTAGCCATCTTGACAAAAAATGGTTGGTCAATAAAGGATTTATTATATGCAAAAAAAGAGACATTCTTCTCGCGGGACCGACGCGGGAAATGTCAAGCGGGCAAGATACGCCCATCTTGGATGCTAGCGTAGCCAATCAGAACAAAGGATTCGCTTCATCTTGCCCGCGCACGGATTCAGTCATATAAAAATGGAGCTTATTGGAATAGTAGTGTTCATTGAAATAGTGGCATTTATTGGAACAGGGGCGTTTATCAGAATTGGGATGGCTATTAGAATATGGTCGCTTATTGGACTAGAAACGCTTATAGTAAGTGGTTTTCACTGTCACGCCGCGTAAAAATAAATCCAATACTTTTGATTAAAAAAATCAGGTATATTATAGGTTTTAGGAGCTATTCTTTGATTGAGTCAAGCAAAGTGGGAAATGAAAATTTTGGACCCCCACTCAAACTTTGCATGCAGTTAGATATTCAGGGGGGATGTACAAAAATGGCCTTCTTTAAGGTTGCAACCTTTTTGTTGTCATGGCAACAGCCATCGTTTGTTGGTGTCTCCAAACCTAATTTTTCACTCAGCACATGCTCTGAAATGTGAAAAATGTAAACAGCTGTTTCCCAAGTCCATTAAAAAACTGCTACTCAAGACTTGGACCAAATATAAAGTCATCATTCTAGTTTATATTGATGTATAGGACGTTTTTTTACATTAAGTTCACAACGACTAATCAGTCAATTAACTAAGTGCGTTTTCGGCCATTTTGGTTGATGGGTAAAACATACCAGACGTTTCTTTAAATTTCTCCAAAAGTACACCAGTTCCAGACCAGAAACTACGCAGTCGGTTTACACAGATATTCTAGTTGCTAAAACTGTAAAGATCTCTGCGGGGAGGGCTCTTTTATATTTTAGGGAATTTAATGAACGAACACCAAAAATCAAGTTTTGCATATTTTGGCGAAATTGTTATTTTGTCTGCTCACCAACAAAAACTCTTGCCACAGTGAAACTGCCCTCAGTCGCAAAGAATCTTATCTGTTGAGTCATTTTCTAATCAAAACAATCATATTTACCCTTTGTTTTGTTAGCAATATCGATCAAAATAAAGCTTATTACACAAGAATTTCTCCAGTTCACCATTGCCATAATGGCGTCGGTTCGTTCATCGAGCATTCATATTCAACACAGATTCAAGTGCCTGTACCTTTTTTCTGAGGATCATGTTGCTGTATATACACCTTCTGGGACTGTTGTCTGGCTAATTTCAGCACATCTGCACAAGTATTTATAGCAAGCTTTGCATCTTCAACTTCACTGAGAGGACTTGCGTCAGCAAGCCACGACAAGGGGCGTTTAGTTTTCATCTTGGATTAACACAATTTACGTTGTATTACTCCAGAAGATAGCACCACTCGCTCTTTAAGAAGATAAACTGTCTTGATGTTCTCGTTTAGCGAAGAATCGCAATTTCTCGAGGTATTTTTCCCCATTTTGACTTCGATCGTGCAAAACCAGAGAGTATGATTGGTCAGCGGTTTTGCCTAAAATGATACAATCCTTTATAATGTGCAAATTATTGTGTCCTTAGTCGTTTTACTTTCCTTGCTTGCTTTACTGCCTGTACTGGATTCTTTTGATGTTCAGTATATTTATAGCAAGATCGGCAACGCAAACTATCTAATTCTACGTCTTAGTCTTTTGACTGCGTGCTGCATTTATACAGAGACCCCACATGTGGCGGAGGTGGGGGGAAGGGGGGGGGGGGGGTGGGTGGCGATTTCACTATCGTTGTTTCAAGAATGAATCACTTTTATCAACTGAACTAGAAAATAAACCGTATCGCCTTATAAGCTAAGCCCATTTTGTTCAGATCAAAACAGACCAATTAAAACAGGCATTTTCTAGAGGCTGTCTGCAGTAGCCTAACATAACTTGATTGCAATTCAAAAAAATTTAAGTCAATAATTGTTGTTCGAATCTACTTGTTCTTTATATAGAACGAGTTTTTTTGGTAATCCATGTTGCTAAACTACTGTTACTATTATCCTACACAAACTCATTCAAGTACGGCGTCCAAAACGAAATGTTTTCAGTGATTTATCGTTTCTTCTCTGCCTTTCCCTTGTCCGGCAATAGACAATTCCTTTTTTCTTTCACGTGCAGGACGCGTCGTCAAATCAATTAGGTGATCGTTAGGTTATTTCTGTAAAATAATCAGGTTTCATTTTACTCCTTGCAAATCACAAGGGGAACTTGGCAAGTTCTTTGTCTTCCTGTTCTCTCAACATATCGTTTTGATGCAACCTACAATACCCTTTTTCTTTTAAGTTTCTCAGATGTTTCCCGCGTTGAAACAAGACACTATAGAGTGAGTGAGTGCCGTCGGGATTAGCTGAAAAAGTGCTTGTCAAGTTCCTTCAGCTCCTTGCGAACCATAAAAGCAGCACAAAGAAAAACGATCCATCTGTGTGAAAAAGGCACTCCATCGTTATCAAATAACAAATATCAAACAAATATTTTTTTTGTGGGAAGTTAAGATAACAAGGAAGGAAGGAAGGAAGGAAGGAAGGTATGTAAAAAATGAAATACAGATACAAAACACTCAGAGACTCTGAGTCATTGAGCGCATAGTACAATAAGGGCCTCGTTCCTGGGTTGGGGGGGGGGGGTGGGGTTGGTGGGTAGTCCATTTTCTCAATTTCCATTTAAAATTCCCCTTGTTCTCTAACAGTATTTTGTCCATTTGTGTGATCTCTGTTCCCTAAAATATCAGAGCTAAAGATTTTATAACAGAGCTCCTAGCTTTATTTTGATTTTGTTCACTGGTTCCCAATCAGTATAGTTCCTCACGGTCCAATTACCGTTAAACGATTGTTGCAGGGAATGAAAAAAAAAAATGAAATTTTGACGGTCAAAAGTATTTTTAGTAGTAGTAGTAGTAGTAGTAGTAGTAGTAGTACTTTATTTAAACACATGTCACCAATGAGCCTGGGGATCGTTTACAAGTGAACGTGTATTCTAAAAATTACAATGTAAAAAATTTAAATATGATTATCTATTCAATAAAAATACAAATATTAGACTATAAAATTTAAAATTTAAAAACTAGACTATAAAAATTTAAAAACTACGTAGACAATGAAATTTAAAAATGTAAACTAATCGATACAAAGATTACAGCAGCAGTTGGCCTCAGTGGTCAGGTTAACATTGTTCAGTAAATTTTTAAAAATTCTAAGAGAGGACGCTCCTCTTATATTAATGTCAGGTAGGTTGTTCCATAAACGTGAAGTTATGTAGCGATAAGATTTTGTGTAAAAACGTTGATTTAAAAGCAGGCTGATTAAGCTTACAATAGCCTCTTAGATCATAATTGCTAGAACGCAATGAGAACAATTCCTTGATGTAGCCTGGCCCCGTAATAAATAAAGATTTATAAAGGAGGATTAGGGCTTGCGTGTATCTGCGATGCTCCAGGGACTTAATGTTTACCATCTTAAGTAGATCGCCATATGGAGTTGTCTTGGGCAGAAAGTTTAAAAGTTTTGACTTTAACGATCATTTATTTTGAGATCCAAAGAGTAAAATTACCCAGTAATTATATATTTTACGCTCTGCATGCTGCTCGAGAATTTATTGATTTTTTTATGAACATCACCAAATGGATTATGTGATTCATGCTTTACGTGAAACGATCTTGTCGAATTCAGCAAAAGTTCATGAGAGATTAAGACTACTCTGAGAGAAAGTTTGTGTCGACAATCTGGCTAAATATAAATTAACATAACATAATCCTCTTCGCGCCTAGGAGGCACATAAGGCTGAGACCAGAGATTTCCATTGCTCCCTTTCCATGGCTACCTTCTCAAGTTCTTTCCACGTCTTCCCTGCTGTTTTCATTTCTGCCTCGATCGTCCTCCTCCAAGTCTCCCGTGGACGTCCTTTCTTCCTTCTTCCACTATCCGGTGTCCATCTTAATGCAGTTCGTGTTATGCTATCTCGGCCTTTCCTGATAACATGCCCTAGCCACCTCCATCTTCTTTGCTTTATTACCATGGCGATGTCCCGTTGTCCTGTCCTTTGATAGAGTTCCTTGTTTGTGATCTTCTGGGGCCAGTATATCCTGCATATCTTTCTCAGGCATGAAGTGTGGAAACCTGAGAGTCTCTGGCTGTCTCTTTGGGTAACCCTCCAGCATTCTGCACCATACAGTAGCACTGACAAGACATTGCTGTTATAGATCTTTATCTTGGTTTTTTCACTGATGTTTGGTGACCTCCATACTTTATTCAGTTGGACAAATGATGATTTGGCCTTCTGAAGACGGCTGGTAATGTCCTTAACCGTGGCATTGCTTTTGCTCATAACACTTCCCAGGTAAGTAAATTCCTCTACTTCCTCCAAATCTTCATTCTCCAACTCCACTGGTAACGGTGTATCTGTAAGCTGCATTGTCTTGGTCTTCTTCCTGCTGATGTTCAAGCCCAGTTGTTTGGCAGCTACCGAGAGGTCTGATGTTTTTCGTTGTAATTGATCTCTAGTAGAGGACACTAGCGCCACATCATCGGCAAAGTCTAGATCTTCCAGCAGAGACGTCAGTGTCCATCTGATGCCCCGTCTTTTGTTGCCTATTGTCTTGCGCATTATCCAGTCAATGGCTACTAAGAATAACATGGGAGACAGGACGCAACCTTGGCGCACCCCGCTCCTAACACTGAACCAGTCTGTTAGCTTCTTCTTATGGATAACACTGCAAGTGAAGTTGTTGTAGAAAAGTTTGATGATGCTGACAATCTTCTCAGGGCACCCATAGGCTAGCAGGATATTCCATAAGGTGTCTCTGTGAATGCTATCAAAGGCCTTTTCCAGGTCTATGAAATTTACGTGTACCTTGGTGTTCCACTCAATACACTGCTCAAAGATATTCCGGAGCGTGAAAATGTGGTCTATGCATCCCACCCCTGGTCTAAAGCCTGCCTGCTCTTTTCTTAAGATGGTGTCGATGGCATCACTGAGTCTCATATGAATGATTTTACAGAAGATCTTGCTTGGTACCGAGAGGAGTGTTACTCCTCGCCAGTTAGTGCATTGTGTCCTATCCCCCTTCTTGGGGAGTTTAACAATCAGTCCCCTGCACCAGTCTTCAGGTATGGTCTCGGCATTCCAGATTTTATGGAATAAGTCATATAACCAATCTGTTGCAAAGCGGATGTCAGTTTTCAGTACTTCTGCTGTGATGTTGTCTATTCCAGGCGCCTTGTTGTTCTTCAGACTCTTGATTGCTTTTAAAATCTCATTCGTTGTTGGTGGAGAACAATCGATGTTCAATTTGTCTCCTAACGGCCGTGCTATACAAGCCCGCTCTGCTGGGTCTGGTCTATTAAGGACCTCTCTAAAGTGCTCTGCCCATCTTTGTAGCTGTTTATCTTCGATTGTGATTCTCTTCCCATCCTTGTCTTTCACAGCATCGCATTCTCCCTGGAATTTTCCAGAGAGTTCCCTTGTTATCCTATACAGCTCGCCTTGCTCTCCTCTACTTGCAGCTCCTTCGGCCTGGGAGGCTAAGTTCTCATAGTGCCTTCTCTTGTCCTTCCGTAAATTTTTCCTAACTTCTCTATTAGCCAATGAGTACTCTATTGAAAGCTTCTCTCTTAGTCTCTGTGATCTTACAACACCTTTCTTTTCCTTGATCTCTCTACGCTTGTCAATTAGGGACCAAGTCTCAGCACTTATCCAGTTCTTATCTCTTTTCCTTTTCTTCCCTAGCACACATTCACATGCGTGCAAGTAACTCTCCTTTCCTAACCTCCATGCTGATTCTGCATCCCTTTCTGCCTCCTCATCAACATTACTTAGAGCCTCATATTTGTTTTTTACAGCTATAGAGAAATCCCTACTGACATCTGGGTTTCTCAGCTTGGCAGTGTTGTACCTTTGCCCCTTTTCTTCCATCTTGGTGGGGTTTCTTCTTAGCTTCAGTTTGACAGTTGCTAGAAGAAGATGGTGATCGCTTCCAACATCAGCGCCCCTCTTTACGGTGACGTTGTGAAGAGAGTGCTTCCAGCGACCGTTAATCAAGACATGGTCTATTTGATTCTTGACATTCCCATCTGGTGAGATCCATGTAAGCTTATGTATCTCTTTGTGTTCAAAGATGGTCCCCCCAATCACAAGATCATTTAAACCACAGATATCAGCTAACCTCTCTCCGTTCTCGTTCATATCACCACAGCCATTTTCCCCCATGATCTTTTCCCTTCCTTCGTTAGAACATCCTACTTTGGCATTCAGATCACCAATCACTAGCAGAACATCATGTGAAGGCACGTTATCTATTGCTTTTTGCAGCTGTTGGTAAAACGTGTCTTTTATCTCCTCCTCAGCATCAAAAGTAGAGCCAGTAGAGCAAGTAAAGGAAAACGTCCACTGAGGACACAATGTTTTGCAGATTATAAAAGATTGTATCATTTTAGGCAAAACCGCTGACCAATAATACTCTTTGGTTTTGCACGATCGAAGTCAAAATGACAGTCAAAATGGGACAAAATACCTCGAGAAATTGCGATCCTTCGCTAAACGAGAACATCAAGACAGTTTATCTTCTTAAAGAGCGAGTGGTGCTATCGTCTGGAGTAATACAACGTAAATTGTGTTAATCCAAGATGAAAACTAAACGCCCCTTGTCGTGGCTTGCTGACTCAAGTCCTCTCAGTGAAGTTGAAGATGCAAAGCTTGCTATAAATACTTGTGCAGATGTGCTGAAATTAGCCAGACAACAGTCCTAGAAGGTGTATATACAGCAACATGATCCTCAGCAAAAAGGTACAGGCACTTGAATTTGTGTTGAATATGAATGCTCGATGAACGAACGGACGCCATTATGGCAATGGTGAACTGGAGAAATTCTTGTGTAATAAGCTTTATTTTGATCGACATTGCTAACAAAACAAAGGGTAAATATGATTGTTTTGATTAGAAAATATCTCAACAGATAAGATTCTTTGCGACTGAGGGCAGTTTCACTGTGGCAAGAGTTTTTGTTGGTGAGCAGACAAAATAATAATTTCGCCAAAATATGCAAAACTTGATTTTTGGTGTTCGTTCATTAAATTCCCTAAAATATAAAAGAGCCCTCCCCGCAGAGATCTTTACAGTTTTAGCAACTAGGATATCTGTGTAAACCGACTGCATAGTTTCTGGTCTGGAACTGGTGTACTTTTGGAGAAATTCAAAGAAACGTCTGGTATGTTTTACCCATCAACCAAAATGGTCGAAAACGCACTTAGTTAATTGACTGATTAGTCGTTGTGAACTTAATATAAAAGAACGTTCTATTCATCAATATAAACTAGAATGATGACTTTATATTTGGTCCAAGTCTTGAGTAGCAGTTTTTTAATGGACTTGAGAAATAGCTGTTTACATTATCACATTTCAGAGCATGTGCTGAGTGAAAAATTAGGTTTGGAGACATCAACAAACGATGGCTGTTGCCATGACAACAAAAAGGTTGCAACCTTAAAGAAGGCCATTTTTGTACATCCCCCCTGAATATCTAACTGAATGCAAAGTTTGAGTGGGGGTCCAAAATTTTCATTTCCCACTTTGCTTGACTCAATCAAAGAATAGCTCTTAGAAAACTAATATAAACTACTTGTCCAAGTTTCAGCTCTGTACGTTATTCCGTCATCGAGTTATCCGTCAAAATGTTATATTTCGCATTAAATTCTGCTACAAAGGGTGGTCAAATCACCCCCATGAATAAGTAAACATTCGCATAAACACTTCTCGCAAAACCTCAACTGATCAGATTGTTAAAAATCGCAGGGTGAGGGTTTTTTTCTTTTAGAAAACGTGGCAGCCTTCTGGCGGCCATCTTTGATCTCGTGTGGCGAGAAACTCTGAAATTCGAAATTCTCTTTCTTAAAGACGGCGAATGCTATCGAGCTAAACACCTTCAGCAAGATATATATTAAGGAAGTCTAATAGCCAGTGAAGGATAAAAACGTCTGGGTTTTAGAATTTTGATGATGACACATGACAGCATGAAAACCAAATAAAATATAACAGCGCTAAAAAGTAAAAGAAGCTTGTTGCGATAAAGACACTTTCCAGAATGTGGCGCCTTTTATAAACTTATGAGAATACCTGCTACACAGAAAAAGGCCCAGCAGGCCATTCGATGGTTCAGACTTGTTGGAACTATGGCAGGGAAGGGGTACAACGTGCCCCAATTATTCATTATATTTTTATTATTGTTTGCTTCAGTTTACAAGAGAATATATCATTTTTAGAACGGCTTTTGTGTGAACTAGTAACCAATCGCATTGAAACATTCCTCGTTCGCGGCTTTTGATTGGCCTGGAGAAATTTTCTTGCTTTGGTCGCGTCATCAGAGTGTATTATTTTACAAATTGTTTTTACAAAAAGTGCATGAATTTCTTCAATAAAAACACGTCAAGCACCACTTGAAGTCTTATAATTAACTAAACGTTTTACAAAAGCTTGACGTGTGCTGCAAAGGCATCTCAAGGTAAAATCTTAAGCCCCCCCCCCCACCCCCGGCTCCACCGTCAATGTACTAAAAGCAGCGTCACAGCGTCAATATGTACTAAATACATGTATCACCTGGTTCCCCCGAAATTGTTTTCCCCGCCTTTGGTCTATTGATACTCCATTTATCAAATCCCGAACGCCTGATAAGGAAATATTTTTCAACGATTGGATGATTTTGACTACATATAATACTAGGTCACTAGGATATATTGAGGCCACTTACTTACTAATTCACTACAGGGCTATTCCTAAAGCAAACTTGACAATTGCATCATGCTTGAGTGGAGGCCTTGAAATAGATTGACAATTTCATCCAGATCGATAGGCATATCATACTTGATATGCATGAGAGCCAGTGAGGAGAGCCAACTCTCGCCCATGGTACCCATTCTCCTAACAATTTAATACTTTCCCGATACTTTTAGCCTTTTCTTGCAGGGTAATTTAAAAGCTGCAACACTCAAAGTTTGTTTTCCATTCCCCCACTATTTTCTAAAAGCTGAAAATCAACAGTTTGTGTTTGCAGACCTCCATTATTGACCTCCAAAGGGGGTTCGTTCGAACCCCTCGAACCCCCCTCCCCTCCTTCGTGCCTGTGTTATCCCTTTAAACTGCAGAGACTACATCTACAATGGTACAAATATTCTACCAGAATGCCTAAAATAGTATTTCTGAGTTTCTAAAAATCTAAATTTTCCCTGGGGAGCATTCCCCCGGGCCCTCTACTTTGCCATGGGCTCCTGACTTTGCTTTATACAAACATCATTAACTCAAAACCAGCAAATATTAGTATACCTTTAAACTGTAGAGACTTCATCTAAAACAGTACAAAAATTCTACCAGAATGTCTAAGAGCGCATTTCAGGATTCTAATACTGACATGATTCAAACTTTCGATCTCGATAACTTTTTGGAGATTTTGACTAAAGTGGTAAGCCAATGTTCCCTTTGTACCTATCTACATTACTGATTTTGTCAAATAATTCGGGGGGGGGGGGGGCACTGAAAATCAGTACTTAAAAAGAAAAAATTCATAGCCTATCCCCCCTGAACTTTATGACCGGTCCATCAAATTTTGGACCCCCCTCCCCCCCCCCCCTGCTAATAAAAATTTCTGGATACGCCCCTGGATGTTGATTGTGTCCCAAATCTTGTATGTTTGTTGTATTGATGTTGTGTTCGAATTGTAAAACCAATGCGCGATTCTTGGCAAAATATATAGTTTTATTTTAACAAAGATAAAAGATAAGGTTCTTTCTGATATTTTTTCTTCGTTCGGTGAGTTCGTTGTGCCCGAATAGCTTATCTACTGTTCGACAGCGGGCATTTCGACCCCCACCCCTCCACCCTTAGCCATTGCTAAAATTGCTCATTTCAAGTGCAGTTGATTTATTTAGTGTCGCTCGAGATATTCCGTCCAAAAACACAGAAATATACCAAGCTTGAACTTAACTTTAAATAACTGGAGGGAAAACTGTTGATATTGGAATGCTTTAGTAAAACACAAGGTAAGTCCAGCTTTGAATTATTTTAGCAAAGTAACAACGTTCGAATGTATTACGTGACGAAGATACAATGTAACTTGATGTTGCGTGTTTACTTTTGAGCAGATTATAATCTTTCACATTATTCAGATCTATATTTAACTGCACTTGTATTCAAAGAATATTTTGCTGTTTTGTTGCTTTATGGATAGTTTAATCGGCTTGAAATGCAAAATAAAATAGGTGTGCGGCTTCCTTTGGGCATATTGATACAGAACTGTTTCGAGGCCGTTCTTTGTTTATATCAGTAAAACCAAAGCAGTGATCGAGAGCCTTCTACAAAATTATTCAAACGATTTTTCCTTTTTCTTTAGGGTACTAAATCGTTGTTTGAAAACAAAATTTGCTTACATTTCCTTCGATGAAGAAGAAAATGTCAACGCTTTGTCTCCACATGGTACCACGACGTTCATGTTGATGGTTGCATCACACCGCAAAATACAAAAACTTGTTAAATTGTTTTCTCTTTTCCAAATGGAGTTGCCCATTTTTTTATTTCTGGTATCAAATCATCTATAAAGACTCTACATGTCTGTTACAGCAAGGCGCCCAAAAGTGTGACCACTTTTAATTTATTCACATTCTTTCGTGCAGATTTAATCCAATCAGAAGTCAACTGCAAGCTATCTACGGCTTTTGATTGGATTAAATCTGCACGAAAGAATGTGAATAAATTAAAAGTGGTCACACTTTTGGGCGCCTTGCTGTAAATGGCAAGTTCTCAATCGACATAACATGGGAGATATCGGTCTTTCGATATACTGTAAATTTATGAGTCGAAAAATCATCCTGGAAGTACCGTATAGCATCTTGCTCGTTCAAAATTCAAACTTTTCATTTCAGCAAATAGTCGATACAGAACGAAAGTAAAAAGATAGCTCTTTAAGGTGGTGTAAATGATTTTTGCTAAAAGGTTATGTTAGGCTCGGAGATCGCCATATTTGCTAGCCCTCGAAGCCGATCAAAAATGGCTGTCTCCATAATTTCCAAAGTAAAAATTTATAGAACTTTAAAACATCCATTTCATACTAAGGACCCCAAATTATGATTACATGCAAAATTTCAGCCAAATCGGTGAGGTACCGTGGCCGAGACATTTTAATATTGTTCGAATCATACAGAGTATGACACTTAATAATTCTTCAGAAGAGAGCAATGCGTATAATAACTTTTTCAAAACCAGATGAACACTCAGAGCCTCTCTTTAAAGAACTTGAGATTCTCAAATTAGGTGACCTTGTTAGCCTGCATAATGCACTTTTTTTATATCAGTATCATAAGAACCTTCTTCCATCTTCCTTTGATAACTTTTTCCAATCTGTTTCATCAGTTCAGCAGTACAAAACCAGGCTTGCTTCCAGATCAACTTTTTATATTAACTCTGTCAAAACAAACTATGGTAAATTCAACGTTCGCTTTGCTGCTGTAAAAGTTTGGAATGATTTGATTGAAAACATCAAATACCTCCCCCTCAAAAAGTTCAAAAATGAAGTTAAACTTAACATCTTACAGAAATACTGCAAACATTAATGAGTGTTCATCTGGCACCTACTAGTTATTTAATATTTGAAACTTATCTTTCTTATTTAGTTTTTATACATATATTTTTTTTTTTTTTGCCACAGAATGTTTGTGTTAGCTTTAGCGTTTTTCATTAACCGCTTTTTTCCCTTTGCTTTATTGCCAACCACCTTCTTAGTATTAATGTAATTTAACTTCACTCAGCTCGATAAGCTTTTTAGTTTTTCTGAGTGTTATTACCATATTCTGTTTTAATTATATATATATATATATATTTGTTTTTCTTTTTCAAAGCAATGTATCTAGGTACTTTTTCTGGTAATAAAGTTGTTGTTGTTGTTGTTGTTGTTGACTGTCCACGACATCACTCGTGGGTCCTTAATTGTGGTAGGATTTACTTAAATAATGAAAGACAAGTGATTCTAAAGCTACCTTTTATAAAAAAAAAAAAAACGTTTAGGAGATCTTTATTCTGGCTATTTCTAACTTTTAGAGTTTGTAAGAATGTGGTTGACTGGTTTGTTCTTTTGATGAACGAAACGTGAAATCTTTATCTTTTAGAAATGTTGCAGACAATAGAATCAAGAGCATCGGAGATGGGCATTTTTCAAATAAGGAGAGACTTAAGTATCTGTAAGTAACCTTTCGCTTGATGATCGAATTGTTAAGCTGCTGCTGCTTCTACTACTACTACTACTACTACTACTACTACTACTACTACTACTACTACTACTACTACTACTACTACTACTACTACTACTACTACTACTGCTACTGCTACTGCTACTGCTACTGCTACTGCTACTGCTACTGCTACTGCTACTGCTACTGCTACTGCTACTGCTACTGCTACTGCTACTGCTACTGCTACTGCTACTGCTACTGCTACTACTCTGACTAAGTCACCTGCATGGAAATGTTTATAATTGATTAAGTGTGACTTTTTCTATGTTTTGATATATCTTTTATGACTCAATTCTGTTGTTTTTTCCCCTAGGTTTATACAAAATAACTTGATAAGCGATATACCAAGTAAGGCGTTTAGCAAACTCACATCCCTTGAATATCTGTAAGTATGAAAGTTCGACATCATTTACCTTGTTAGGGATGGACCATTATTTTCTTGGAGGGGGGGGGGATGAAAAATTTTCCTCTGCAAACTTTTTTTTTTAGTTTATGCACCTCTGCAAACATTTTTTTCGAAATTCTAACTATTTTTTGTTATACGTATCGTGTTTGCAAACAATTTATTTTGTCTTTTTAGGCCCTGCAAACAATTTTTTTCAATATTTTTCATCCCCCCCCCCCTCCAAAAAAAATAATGGTCAGTCCCTTACTACAAAAAACGTTGATTGTAACCCTCGGACGTACAAATTCATACCTCACCGTGGTACAGGGGGGAGGGAGGGGCGGGTTGTGACCCCTTAGGTTTTCGTTCCATTAACGCGTAGCGAAATAACTTTTCAACGAGTAGAAAGCTCTTAGATTGGCTGTGACGTCACATGACGTCATAAGAGCCGTCATCTTAGGTCCGCCATCTCGGATTTGACCAATTTCTTAGAAAGTCAGAAAGTTACGGAAATTGATACAAAATCAAGCAAAAATGCCCTGGCTTCCCCGTCACCCTCTGTGTATACCGCGTTCACGTTGCTTAAAGTTTCAATTATGTTGAGGTGATTTCTCATTATTGCATGGCACATTGGCACATTCTCACTGCGCAGAATTTTACGCGTAATTTGCACGCACACATAAGCAAAACGACGGCTTTTCTATACGGCTTGGCCCGCGAGGGAAATAAATAGTCGTTTTCTTGTAAACGAGCATGGTGACCTTAACTTTTATTGCATAATTTTGGCATACAAATTGCCCTCCTTGAGTTCGAACGTTAAGAAAAAAATTGTTCGGAAGGAAAAAACAAGAAAGGTAAAAGCGTTCACAATACCTTTACTTGACGACGCAATAGATAACCTTGAACATAATGTCAACGACTGGAGGAACGTTTTGAATCCATGTCGCTTCTATTTGTGTGATTTTTTTTCGTTAAGTGTTACGTTGTTCCTTATCCTACGGACTTTCTAGCCATTAAGTTTGTTTAAGTCTTACTTTAATAAACTTGTAACGTGGACAGATGCAATAACGCGCGTGATAAATATATGGGGCATAAACTACTACCATCTGTTTTTCAGGCGAAGCTTTAATAATATATTACAAACTCCTAATTATTGGTGAACAAGTTTGTGGTTATTTCCTTGTCTTTCAAAACACGATAGATCTTAGCTTTAAGTGCTTAAAAAAATATTGCTGTCGTAGTTTTCAGAGCAACCTGAAAATTTCCGACTGATTTTTTTTGTGTGTGGCTTACACGAATTGTAACGCCTGCGACAAGAAGACTAGATCCCAGTTAGTGGTCGAGTGAACTCGGTCATTTTGCTTGTGGTGTTTAGTATTTCATTTTTAGTGTAGAATGCAGTACTATTGCGATGGTTTGTGGGGGCTGTCGTCCACTAATCTGCTTAACCGATGACTGCACTTAGGTGTTAACTCTAATAGCCAATTAATTACTAAACATAAATTAATTAATTAATTAATTATTTATTTATTTATTTCTGTGGAGGTTGGGGGTGGTGAGCACTTGACCGTGCGCCCTAGGTAAGTCGGGGAGCATATCTACGTTATTTTCATATGAAGATCACAAAGGAGTATATGTGTTTCAAACAATCATATTTGATTTGTTTATCACTTCTCGATCTTCGGTGCATTCATAGGACAGGGACTAGTCCCTTGAAAACGTGACCTTAGCAGACAAGTCGCAGGGGCCTGTCCCCATTGTGTTTGCCGAATCTATTTTTTACATCAGGAAACATTTTTTGGACCCGGCGACTAAATTTCTCAACAATAATTTTTGGAAGGACTTTTCTCCCAGACTTGTTGTAGAGACAATGACAGGGAATTGTTAAGGGATTTGGAATCTAAGCCTTAGGTTTCGTGCTTTTCCCTGGGACAGGATTCTTGTAGACCCCGTGGCGCCAAGTTAAAACCGTAAATTAAACTTTGAGGCTTCACAGTGGTTTATATGAAATAACTCTTGGTTTCGCAGCGTTATTTCTTAAAAAAAGTGACCTTACATTTAATAAACTTAATAACTATTTCTTTAATTAATCGATATTATCTGTTTTGTAATTATAAGTTTTATTATTGAAAGCAAAACAACGTACTACCATTGATGTCGCCATGTTTGCAAAAAAAAAACAGAAAAGTATCGTGTTATAGAGTTTGCAAGACAATAGTATAATGGTAAAAGCGAACAAAAGTATCGTGTTACGGCTGCAGAGAAAAGTGTTAGGACCTCAACTTTGTCTTCAAAGTCTTAGTGAAAGTAAAATGAAGCAAACAGATGTGAAACATAAAACATCAAACGTTCCATTGATCGGCTTCATTGCATTCTGCACTATCTTTTGGGTCTCTGAGTTTGTTTTTCCTTGCTTTTAGTTTACACGGTAAGTCGTTTTTCTTTTTCAGTTTGAGTTTGTTATTAAGTTCTGTATCTTATCATACTTATCATTTTTTGTACGTGTCGAAAGTCTGGCCTCCTGCAAATAACTAAACTTTACTAAATGTGGTATACATTACTATATATGGTGAAGACCAGAAGGATAAAAGTGAATCATATAGGCTGGAACCTATGTTTGTTATAAACACCCTATTCTCTAAAACACCTCATACTCTCATCTATCAGTATTATTGACCAATGTGCTAAGTTTATTTTTGAGTTGATAGTTTACGGTTAGTTGAAAAAAAAAACATCACATGCTTTGATCTAAACATGTAAGTTTGTATCATGTTTTTAAAGTAAAAAATACTTAATTGTTAATTTTAACTTGTGAGCCACACATATACGCCGTGCGGACCTAACTTAACCTTTGCAATTGGTTGTCTGTTAACATGTTGATCATCATTTCATTGACAAAAAATGAGGGCTACCGAACTCGTTTCTGGGAGACAAGCAGTTAAAACTAATGTTTAATATGTTTTTATCATATAAACTTAAAAGTCCATCTTTTGGCGGCACTCTTAGCATTTTTGAGCTTGCTTTGGGTAGATTGCCTAAATGTATGGCAAAAGGACTGATCTTTTTAAAAAAATTATGTCACGTGATTAACAGGTTACGAATATTGCTATTGCAACTGGTAATGTCAAGAAAAAAGTCGCAACTTGTACATCAATTATCGCGCATTTGTATGATACAATTCTTGTAACGCCAAGAAGTAAACAGTGCTAATATTGATTCATCAAAGTATAAGAGCTTGAAAGTGTTGCAAACCATTACCAGCCAGGGGCGTAGCCAGCTTTTTGAAAAGTTGTAGGCATAGTCAATACCCCGTTAGCGCTGCTTTTCGAAGGGGTTGGGACGGAGGTCCGCCGATGAAGTTTTATAATTATTAATCAAGACTCTCGAAAATGCTTTCTCCTTCACTTTCAGCTGTTTTATGTGTATTTTAGATCACCTAAATTGTAACATTTTTATAGTAAGGAATTCCGTCAGTTTTCACTCATTCCAAAATAAACGCACTTGTCCTTTACGGCATATGTCATTGTGGGTTTGTCTGTCGCCTGGCTAGTCTAGAACGCTCCCGATATGCACTTGCTAGACGAGCCTTGGTCTCATCGCGAAAGGGTAGTTGCGAAATATATAACAATAAGGTAAGTTACAAATTGTTATTAGGGCCATCAGTGTTTGACATAATAAAATTTGGTTTGTATCTGATCTTAAAAAAAAAGTTGGTAAAAACGTATAAGACTGAATTTTCGGTAACTCTCTGTTACCTTCATCAGAGTTAAAATTGGTCCAGTTTTTTGCATAATAAGTATTTTATACACCGCCGGTCTCTAGGGATGTTCCTAATGTTAAATAAACTTGTGGGAAATGCACATGCTCATTCACACAATTAATGTCCTGGATAGAATGTAGCGCTTCTAGGAATAGGCGTTGTTGCCTATTGTTGACATTTCTCTCTAAAATTTCTACATAATCCGGATGAATGTCATGGTCTGTTGTTTCCGCGTAAAATCTTATTGCGCTTTCGTTATTAGATCTTGTGCCAGGCTTGTGCTCTACGCCGCGCGAATTCCATGATCTTTTGCTCTCTCCCACATAGGCAAAATCACATGTTTTGCATTTGACTTTGTATACATACCGTGTGTACACACGGTATCTGCGAGTGGTCAAGTGGAAGTGGGCGTGTACAGGAAACCCACGCACACAAACAAATATCTCGCCTTCGAGTCACATAGTCCCGCGCAAAGCAAACGAGCTGTAGTAAAGACACTAATGGATCGTGCCAAATATCTTCCTGCGACCTCTGAGCGAAAACAGAGCGAAAAAACAACAAGTAATCGGTGACCTTAAAGTCAACGGATACCCCCAAAGTTTCATCGATCGTTGCCTTGTTTCGGCTCAAGAAACCATACAGCCAGAAAACCAAGAAAGTCAAGAGAGTCTAAGGGGTTACGCTTCAATCCCTTACATAAAGGGTGTTTCCGAGAGAGTTCGACGTGTGCTTAGCAGAGAAAACATAAGAACCACTTTCAAGCCTGTTAAAACACTGGGCATGTATCTTTAAGAAACCAAAAGACTGCCCCGCCACAAATCAGATCAAGGGGATTGTGTACAAAGTCAAATGCAAAACATGTGATTTTGCCTATGTGGGAGAGAGCAAAAGATCATGGAATTCGCGCGGCGCAGAGCACAAGCCTGGCACAAGATCTAATAACGAAAGCACAATAAGATTTTACGCGGAAACAACAGACCATGACATTCATCCGGACTATGTAGAAATTTTAGAAAGAAATGTCAACAATAGGCAACAACGCCTATTCCTAGAAGCGCTACATTCTATCCAGGACATTAATTGTGTGAATGAGCATGTGCATTTCCCACAAGTTTATTTAACATTGGGAACATCCCTAGAGACCGGCAGTGTATAAAATACTTATTATGCAAAAAAACTGAACCAATTTTAACTCTGATGAAGGTAACAGAGAGTTACCGAAAATTCAGTTTTATACGTTTTTATCATCTTTTTTTAAGATCAGATACAAACCAAATTTTATTAAGTTACAAACATGCCTGGCAAAATGCAGTTGCCATGGTGACGTCAAATACCTGATACAACAACCTATCATACTAAATTGTTCCCAGATAATTTTTATATAAACTCGCAAAGTTTGGCAGCGTTTTCTTAAATCTTTAAAAAGTTATAAGCGTTCAAAGTCAGCGTGGGCACTTTCCGCTCCCCCCCGGTCTGGATAGGGTTAAATCATTAGTACTTCTTTTTTCATATGTTATTATATTTTTCGTAGAATGCTTTCAGATAATCCTATCAAGTCAATTTCGTCTGGAGCCTTCACGATTTTAAATAAGAAGCTTTCTATGTAAGTATAGCTCCTAACTGTTCGCAACAAGTTCACCTGCTTGCAATAGGTAACGTTGTAGCCGTATGTTTTGCGAGATGTTTAGACATCTTAAAGGTGACTGGCAAAGTTTAAAGCTCATGTACATGTTCTTGCACAAAAAAATGCAAATGCTATAAACCATTACCAAGCCACCTTCAGGGCTAGTTAACACGAGAGATGCAAATGGAAACGCAAATGCAAGAAAAAACAAGTATGAATTAGCATAACACAAGAGGTAATGCTTTTGCAAGGAATGGAGACTTGCTCATTTTTTTGCATTTGCGTTTGCATTTGCACTTCTCAAGCAAGCAAGCGAAGCGTGGCTTGTCCGCCATCTTGGAAAAAGACTTCAACTGCGCCTGAATTCAACAGGTGAATGAATTTATTGTTATATAGTTGGAATCTTTTCCCCAACAGCGCGCGCTCTCATAAGCTACTTGAGGTGACATGATATCTAACAATAAAACTGTTTCCCGCCATAAGTATCTGAGAGGACACATTGCAAAATCTATGACGTCAGCGGTAACAGTGCACTGTTGCCCGCGAATGTTGACTGACCACCGCCGTTCTTCTTAAGTCTTTGATGTGACCAAACAACAAATCACTTAATTACTGTTCACTGGGGAAACCAGGTTAACTTTGTTTACCTCGAATCTCAATGTTTCCCGCAGCTCCGCCTCGGCTCCGAGAAACAAAATTGACTGTTTCCCTCGGAACCAGTTACTATTCGACGGTAATTCAGCGTGACCTTCATTTGGTTTAACTTCGAAGATTAAAAACCAATTGTCCCATTTTCGCGTGTGCAGTTTTAAACCTCACTTTGTTTAATATCGCTCGAAATCCAACTCTGCTTCCACAAATTAGTAAATTAGTGATGAAAAACCTACAGGGCAAAAGCTAGCTTGGTTCTATGACTGACCTAGAAAGACCGTGAACTTGTTTTTATCCGTGGGGCGAATAAAAAGAACTGGTTAGTCAGTTCTTAATTGAAACTAACCATACATGCCCACTGGCAATGATTTAGACTTCCATTTGCATTCGGCTTAATACAAATATTCGCCCTCCATATCAAACTCAGTGCGCGAGATCGAGAGGGCTCGGACGGTGCTCCCATGAGTTTCCTTGCAGAACAAAACTGGAAGCATCAAGGTCTCAAAAGTAACGGGTTGTTAGAAGAAAACCCAGACTCATTGGGAAAAACATTCGCAAAGCTTGAAGTCTACTAACATTTCATTTCCATCACTGTCAAGTTTAAAATGTTTCACTTTATGCACTGGTCAGCGATTTGCAAACAAATGTTTACGTACAACTGATAGACCACAATACTCCTGAATACTCAGACGTGTTACTGTTGTTACAGCTTTTCGAAATGTACGGTTGCTTACTTAGTGATTTTACTTTCATTAGATACATGATACGGACGGACCTAAAATCAGTGAGTCTTCGATCTTTCACTGAGGACTTTTCTAATCTGACAGCAGACATGTAAGTATGACGCAATTCGGTTTATCCACTGCACTTAGAAATAGAAAAAGTAAAAATTCAAAACTGATGAAGCAAGAAAGTTGAAACCAAGGCTATTTTGTATTGTTTCTCACGCGTTCTTTTGCGCTGAATTTAATAGTCTACAAACAAAACGTTTCTCTGTATAATATATTTTATGAATGGACAGCAAATAGACGGACATAATAACCAACTAGTAGAGCCAGGGCTAATAGCAAAGGGAAACCATTGCGAGCCAATCGTGACAATTACTGGGCAAACAGCATTACAGTTATTAACAAGCTTTGACATAATATCCTTTGTGTCCTGTAGAAGCATGGAAGATGGACAAATCGGCACCGTGAAAATTGTGGGCCCTAATCAGAAGGAACGTT
The DNA here is from genome assembly GCF_052425735.1 of Oculina patagonica. NCBI lineage: Eukaryota > Metazoa > Cnidaria > Anthozoa > Scleractinia > Oculinidae > Oculina > Oculina patagonica. The sequence continues at coordinate 166,627 of NW_027558036.1, forward strand.
GTATTGTACAGCTGTATGTAACTTGCCGTAACAATTTGTATACATTTATGATACATTTGATTTCCAGAGTATTCCTTTCTTTTATTCTTTATACGGGGTGAGAGGTGCAGTGGTTAGTCAACTGGACCAATCATTGAGAGGTTTCGAGTTTTAGCCTTGGCATGGGTCACTGTTTAGTAACGTTTAGTAAGAATACGGCCAGGAATACAAGGTAAAATTCGAATTACTCAACTAACCATAAATCCAGTGAAAACTGTTCACAAAATTATCAGCTAATTCACAAAGTTATCCACTAAAACGCTGTTGAGCTTCTTCATTTCATCGACAGCGCAAATTTCCCGCTCACCGCCGATATTCAGCTGGTCTGAAGCGTCAATAAACACCCTCATCCGTTTTCACTCAAAGGTTGCATTAGTTTCTTCAGTTTCTTCTTGGTATGATTCTTGCCTTATCAAGAATGTAGCGTTGAATCAGTACTGAAAAGTTTGAAAAAGTTTTCGCTTTCATTCGTCTGTTCACTTCTTGACAGTAAAAATTAGCCAATCACCCCGCGGGAATTCGCTCAGTTATTGTAAAATAAGAAATCGACAACATTTTTAATGGTCTACACTCTTTTAGAATATAGCCGCTGTATACAATGGTATACGCGCGATGGAATTCTAGTGGGCATTATTTTTTATGGAACATAGCTGAAAACTATAGAAGCCCGGTCCCCCGGATGTGCGAATTGTTTGTCGAATTTCGCTGAACGACTTCGCCTCTATTCTCTTGTTTTGTTGTTTAAATGATGCTTTAAAGCAGCAAGTTTTTATCAGAAACGTTTAACTTGCTTAAATGGAAGTAAGACTGCCAAAGGAAGCGACAGATGAAGAAAGAATCGTTGAAATTTGTTATTTTTCTTTGCCACTATTTTGCCGTGAACTGCCCGAAATTGATTGGAAATTATTTAGCAAAACAAGCCGGACTCTAGAAACGCTTTGAGGTAAGAAACCTTTTTTTAGCCACAATCTGAAGACAGAACACTCCACGTTTGTTCTTTTTAAATCGAAATTAGAGGCGAATTTGAAAAACTTGCTGCGAAACGAACGCATGAAAATTTTTCATTTGAATGAAATTGAAGTAGGCTTAACCAAACTTGAATGCGTAAATATTTCAACTAGATTTGTCGGCTTTGTGAGAATCTTTTGGTAGTCGAAGAAAGGACTATAAATAGGAAATACGAATGAAATGGTATCTTGGTTTATTTATAAAGAAGCCGCCAAAGAAAAGAATGAACTAAACTTTACCGATGTTGCGTGCGCTGTAAATGCTGCAAGCGGCCGCGAGTCTTGTAAGTTCTGTGTTCTTTTTAATGCTATATTCTAAACCCACTAGAAGATGGTTTTCGTATATCCTATAAGAAAATAATGCACTTTTGAGGTCTAGATAACTATTCAAAGTGGCTATGAGCCAGTAAACTCGGAAAAGTTATTATGAAACAAGAATCGAAAACAACAAACTGACAAGGAGAGATTTGCTAAAACAAATGATGTTAAACTTTCCACAATTCAGTTCACTTCGCTAGTTTCATTGTCATCTAGCTGTTCATCGAGAGCGGGCCGAAAGGGCAAGTGATAGAGTTCCCATCGGTTTCAAATTGTTTTCTTTCTTTTTATTTTTCCTTTTTGTTTTTTGAAGGTTAGGCAAAATAATAATATCATTAGAAAAATTAAGTTTTGGTCTATTTCAAGAAAACTGACATTAATACAATATTTTGGCTGGTAGTTAAGCATGCATGTACCGTATTTATTCGGCTATAAACCGAGACCCTAGACTTTTAGTTTTTCGAACCAGTTAGACTCTGACAAAAAATAAACCCAAATCACTCGGCTATAAGCCGAGACCCGATTTTTCCTTGAAACTATAAAATAATCCACGTGCAGCGAATCAACATATTCGTTAAATCACAACTATGTAATTGAAAAACAACAAATCACTGATAAAGAATGAATTTATTAATAGAACCGTACACAAGCGTAACAAAACATTCACCCGAGTTCAGAATCCCATCTCAAACAATCACGCATTCTTCCGAAAAGCAGTTATCGATCATCATGCCAAAAGCTACTGGTTTTCAAACAACTAAACCTTCAAATTGAAAGTTGTTGCAGAGGTAGAGACAGTTCAGAACAACTGCAAAATCGCCAGAGAATACGGGATGATTCCTGATGATTCAGTGAATCTTCAGTTCGTCGCAATTCGCCAAAATGCTAGCGAAAAGATCAAGCAGATCAAGCGGGTGAACTTTAAATGTCATCAAAACGAAACATGTGCTGTTACCAGTATTTGTCGAGTATCCTCAATCCAATCAAACTCTTCTAAAGTGGTTTCTTTTAGCAGAGAAGTCGTGGTATTTTAAGTTCTCGCTTTTGAACAAAAATATTACATGCAGCCGATTTCTGTCAGATCGTGTTACAATGTTTACCAAGCGCGTGGGAACGAACGCTTCTGATTGGCCAGTTTCTGGTGTCGCGACAACAAGTCAAATAGATCGATTCCTTCTTGACCCTTCTTCTCTTGAAAAGTCACGTTAGCAGTGATTCTGCTAGACTACGAGCAGTCCCTATTCTTTCGCAGAGTCCGTCGAGCTTGAAGCGAAATTATTTTTCGAACTCTGCGAAAAAATAGGGACTGCTCGTAGTCTATGATTCTGCAAATTAACTAAACTTAAAGAAAGGAACAGAAGGAAAGGAACAGAAACAGTCTCAGGCAGAAATAATTATTGTAGAAGAGATTGCGAGGAAAAAAATTGGGTCTTGGCTTATTTCCGAGTGTTTCGGTTTTTTGTCGGAGTCTAACTGTTTCTAAATGCCAAACGTTTAGAGTCTCGGCTTAAAGCTGAATAAATACGGTATTTCAAGAAAACTGGCATTAATACAATATTTCGGCTGGTAATTAGGCATGTTAATATTATTTAACTTAACTAGAAATGTAGGTTATCAGAGGACAGGTCTAATTCTCTAGAGGCCGTAAAACACTTGCACGTATTGCGTGCCTATGTTTACAGGAATCGAGGGAAGGAGGGAAGGAGGGAAGGAGGGAAGGAGGGAAGGAGGGAAGGAGGGAAGGAGGGAATTCACTTCGCCCACTACAACTCTTTTTCGAGTTAAAAAGCAGCTGAATTCCCTCGCCTAACGGCTCGGGCACCCACTAGCAGCTTTCCTAGATCTCAAGCGTGCATTATTTAACAAATAGATTTCATTTTGCCGTGCGTCTGTTCAGTAATAGATCACAGATGACGTCAAAATGTGGTATGAACAGAGAAGTGGCCCACGAGGCGCTAGCCGAGTGGGTCACTGATGTTCATACCACATTTTGACGTCTTCTGTGATCTATTACTGAACAAACGCACGGCAAAATGAAATCTATTTGTTTTATATAATAACACAAGAATTCAGCATACTTCTGTGTGAGCAATGCTGCCGTACCGATGAGCTAAATTGTTTTGATTTCACTATTAAGTTTTTGTTAACACGAAGCACTGTTAATCCGATTGAATAAACAGAAAAATGGTCAATTGAAAGTCAATGAAAAAACTAACCTTTATTCCGATTTGGAAAGTTCGGTTCAAATCTGTAAGCATTAACCGAAGCGTTCAACCGCAATTCGTCCAATTCGTTTGTTTTCCGTGGCGTCGTCCAACTGTACAACATCGGTCAAACTTTCAAACAGATTTCGGATAATTTCTCGAATAATTCACTGTCTTTTTCAAGCTTGTTTCGCCCAGTTAAATGCTTCGAAAAGTGAACGATGCTTGGCGTATTGTTTCTCACTGAAGATTTGTAATTAAGCTGAACTTTTTTGCTTTGTTGTTTCCCGCAAGTTTGAAAAACTTTACCGACAACTCTGATTTGGACTATGAACTCTGATCACGCGCGCGAGTCACACCACCGCGTGACGTCATCCATGTGTCTGTACTCTGATAGATCATAAGTAAGAACCAATCAAAATGCGCGTAGAATTCAGGTTATTATATAATTTCTTATAGAACATGGAAAACAATCTTCTAGTAGGTAAATGAACGATAGACATGACGTCGTAAAATGTTTAAAACTAAAGGGAATCAACGAGCCGTAAGGGGAGTGGTTTCACTGCAAAGTTTTGGACATTTTATGGCGTCATTTCTATGATCTACAGCAGCGTAGACCATGAAAACATGTTGTCAATTTTTCAAACAATAACCTTGAAAATTAACTGGTGAATAAGATGGAAAATCAGCCGGAGACCTCAGCGCGTGCGCAGCACGTAAGATCGCCATTTTTACACTTAAAGCCGTCAAAAGTGTGGGATATTTCGCCCCAAATATCCAGCTGACATTTAACAACTTGTCGGATTTTGGTGTTGGAAAAGTGGCGACTCCTAGCCGCTTCATGCATGCGTCAGCGATTGTCCATTGCACAGACTTTCCTTTTTTTATTACCAGACTTTGAATTTCCTTACTTAAGCTTTTTTAAAATTTACATTTTAGTGGTCTAGGTAGCTCGGAGTACATAACCCTTCCCAGCAGCGGGTTAACACAAGACGAAGCGTTACTAGAGACCTTTCTCCGAGCTGGATTTGCAAGTAGAAACAATAGTGAATACGAAGTTGCTCCATGTCCCACGGGAACGTTTGTTAATGCCTCTGTCAGCGTTCCTGATGAGCTTCAGTGCTTGGAATGTCCTGCGGGTAAGTCTGGTGACTGGTTCATCTTATTTGAAAGTCCTTAATATGTATTCAAAGCAAAGCCGAAAATTGAGGGTGATGAGATATCAACCGATACGTTTAAATTCACAACTGATGATATGAAATTAAAATGAGGTCCATGTTTACAACAATAGGTCTGCAGTTCGTGGAAATAACTAATCATTTTGGAAAAAAATGAAAACTGTTTTTTACCGCTTTTGGACGAGTAATCTAGAATAATATTTCATACAACTAAAGAGAAAACTTATAAATTACCTTTTACTGGTAAAAATAACTCGTCACTTTTCGAACCGTAATAGATGTGGCCGAGTCCAGCAGTATGTCCGGCAATCTTCTCGCTCCTAGTGCATTTTGAATTTCACTCTATTTTCGCAATTTCTTTTTTTTTATTTGCTGTAATTTGTAGATTTATTAGTATTTGTTTGCGAATGCTTGTTCCTTGTAGCTTTCGTTGTTGCTTATTCTGCTGTTGATGATAATGATGATTATAATGGGGACGACAATGTAGCAGTATTTGCTGTTTTTAGATCACATTTTGAAAAGAAAGCGCTTAGTAAAGAGGACCCTTGCTTTAATTTGTGGGCATCACACACAAAAACCATTCATGATCATCGCATTAAGAAACATGGATGTTCTATTGTAAACCATAACAATAAGTTGTCCATCACTGTTTTTATGTTTGTTTTCCTTTTCAAATAAATTACATTTACATTTTTTTACATAGGTGGTTTTTACTCGGACACTAAAGCGTATGTTAACGACAGCTGCCTGAAATGTCCCGATGGAACTTTTGTCCCCCACAACAAAGCGCCTGGAAAGAGGGCACAAGATTGCATTGCTTGTCCACAAGGTAAGCACATAAATAAAGAGCAGATCTTGATCGATAAAACAAGATATATTAGTTTGTTTCATGTTTCCAATCTGTAATAATAATAATAATAATAATAATAATAATAATAATAAAAATAATAATAATAATAATAATAATAATAATAATAATAATAATAATAATAATAACTTTATTATCGTGTCAAACTGTAGTAGCTGAGGGGAAAAGTCCCCTCTACTAATTGTGGACACCTAACCTGCCAAACTGTAACGCTTACTATAGAGGCAAGCAATAAAAACATAATTATTTCTGGGAGAGGGGGTAAGGAAACGAAGGACACTAGGTCACTAAGGTATACCTTATCAAAACCAACGGAGAGGAGGAAGGGAGGCTTTTTGTTATGCGATTGAAAACCGAATGAAATGTTGCTCTGCCAGGCTTAGCTAATTGTTAGAATATTAACCATTTCGCTTTATCAAGTTTGTTAACACTCCTCTGACATCGCCGTAGCGCGTTTGACATCGCAAATAATTCGTTACATATAGCACTTTGAAAGTGTTTCTCCAATTTCTAGAAAATCGCTTTGTTTCTTTTTATACATTTTTAAAGCCACAGCTTTTTAACCAGGCTGAAATGCAATAATCGGAGAAATCCTTTTGTGGAACAGCTATCTTGGAACATTTCAACACAATTCAGCTAGATCGGTCGACACTGTGCATGACAGCTAGCACATGATTGTCAGAGTGAGATCATTCGACGTTAGAGGATCACGTGCAGGAAGTGATCCATGACAGGAAGTGAACTGGTAGATTCTCTCGCTAGAAGGAGTACTTAAGCGACCCTTAAGCAGGTCTATGGTTATGACATTGCCTTGAATTTATATTGATGTATAAATTAGCCATGAGGATGAAATGAAATAGCGATCCTGGAAATTGCACTCTCAATTAATGTGGGAATAAAGATTGTACCTTGGATCTTAGATTGTGATTTACAGGAATGTATACTCTTATAGTTGTTTCCCCACATGTTTCTTTAAGGTGGCCTGATACAGTTTTGAGAGGGAAAATCAGTCCAACTTTTAACTCTTGTAGAATCTCCAGAAAAATTTTATCTTTTTCTTTTTACTGTTTGTTACATCCTAAAACCATCAGATGTGACATTTGGAAAATAAAACTGCCAATAAAATGCTAAAATGAACGGCCGAGTGCTTAAGAGGGGATTGGCACTAGTAGCTAAAACGGCGTTTTTCTCAAAATCTACCGGTATGACCCTACCTCAAATTTTCAGAGATTAGACATTAGAGAGATTTTTCGCCAAAAAAAATATGTGATATTTTGCCGATTTTAAAAATAGATCAAAATCTGTCTTATAGATTTTTTTTTTTTTGGCTGTGGACGTGGTTCGCCCCTTAAAATTAATTGTGAAAGTTTCATAATAGGTTGTACGGTAGGTTTTCGAGAAAATCTGTATCAAAATCTGGTTTTTACGACCTCCGAAGAGAATCGAATTGCGTGTGCGAGCGCGCGCTAATATGACGTCATGCGTCGCGAGCGATAATGACAGACAGAATTAAAACTCCTCTGTCGGTTGTTTATCTACTTCTTATTGTCGTATTGTTTCCCCTCCCAGATTTAAAGACCCATGTGAAAGTATTTTGAAGTTTTCTCTTGTATACAAATTTGTTCAAGCGCGGTAAAAGAACTGGAACTCTTTTTCTTTTCCGTTTTGTTTAGAGTTCCTAGCGCAATTTTAGCCCGCGCGAGCAATATTGACGTCAGGCAGAAAATCGTAGAAAATCAAAGATCCAGCTAAAGAATCGTAATTGCAGTTTAGAATTGTAGACTTGGTAATGTAGACTTAAGTAATTTAGTTGGATATTTTAATTAGTTAATTGATTTATTTAGACACGGCTGGATGTAAGAGCATGAAACATGAATGGATTCCGTGTATAAATAAAGTTTTACCTACCATAAAGTCATCGAAAAATTAACATCGAGAATCGTTTTCGAGTGAAGTGAAGTGAAGTGAGCGAGTAGCGAGTGGGCAAAGCTTGATATTTATCATCATTTCTTTAACACTTATAATAAATAATAATAATAATAATAATAATAATCGAATGTTTATCCAGGATAGCCCTTCAGTACATGCGTACTGTTATCAACGGGGTCCTGCTAATTAAAAATTAAAAATTACTAAAATTACTAGTTATATATAATATATAATGAAAATTGTGTAAAAAGCGGATCATGCACTAAGTTAAAAACCTTTAAAAACTACAATAAAATATTACAAGTAAAACTCGTCCAACGCTTTCCTAAGTAAAAGTCTAGAATTAATGTTTCTTAAATTCAAAGGTAAAGAATTAAAAATCGAGGCACCTATAAAATAAAAACTACGGCGCGCAAAATCAAGTTTGACTTTGGGCAGTTTTGCTGTTTTCCCGTTGTTTCTAGTGTTATGATGTAATCGTTCAAAGTAATGTTTAAACGGAGAACACACAGTTCCATTAAAACAATCAAAAACAAAAGAGCATGCTCTCTTTTGTAAAAAGTTGTTAATTGATAAAATTCGAAGATCACAACTTCGCAGACTGCACTTTGGGGAAATGAACCTACGTGTCGACAAATCTAATCAATCCTAGCGGTATGCAGAATATTTGCCCCATTTAAACCAAGTTAAATAGACAGTGAGATAGCGCTCACGAGTCTACTGTAGCTCAGTGGTTAAACGTCCGACTGGTGTTTTTATAGTATGTAATTAATTATATAATTTCTAATATATAGTTTCCACTTTTATTGTAGGAACAAATACAAGCATTTTTGCAGGATTCAGAGCCTGCAAATGCTTAGATGGATTTTTTCGGATTCATCTTTTTGAAGGTTGTAAACAGTGTGATCAGCCTGGACTGAAATGCGTAAATGACTATGCTACTCTTGAGTCTGGCTACTGGTGGAAATGGGGAAATAATACACACAAACTATTGTATGAAGAGTACACCATGAATCTCGTGAACATCACTCCTGTTGTAGGAAATTCTTCACGCAATTCTTCGCGTAACGGTTCCCTCATAGAGTACCCTTACGTCCTGCCTAAGACACATAGATGCCCAAGAAAGGAATCGTGCAGGGGAGATCTAGATTCTAAATGTGATGATGGCTATGAAGGTCCATTATGTGAGGTGTGCAGTGCTGGGTACTACAAGCAAATGCAAACATGCAAAACATGTCCAACAAAGACCTGGATGGCCGGCCAGCTGTCAATTGCAGCAGCTGTGATTGCGATTATTGTTGCACTCGTGGTGTGGACAAGCAAAAAGAAATGCAAGAAGAGTACTGGACGCTCTACAGTGGATATGATTCTTGGAAGACTGAAGATCGTAATAGGCTTCTACCAAGTAACGTTTGGTGTCCTGGAAGCATTTGCCTACATAAAGTGGCCAGAATCACTCGCGCTTATTGGGAAATATTCAGAACTGTTACAGCTGAACGTACTCCAGATGGCACCTATTCACTGCATACTACCAGGTTTGAAAGTCGATGCATTTGGAAGCTTGTTTGCCATTCTCGCTTTAAATGCTACCGCCATCACGATGTCTCTCGTTATCTACGGACTGAGAAAGCTCTTTCTGATGCGGAGCAGTTTAGATGAAAGGGATCTCGTGGTGAAAACTTCACAAGCGAAAGAACTAATCTACAGAAACTTGTTTTTTGTTCTTTACGTGACGTACCTGAGTACATGCTCTAAAGCAGCAAGCGTGCTCCCCTTGGCTTGTCGGGAACTTTGTGACGACGAAAACGAAAAGGAATGTCCAAAGTTCCTCAAAGCCGATTACAACATAATATGCCATGGTCCAGAGTACAATCGTTTGGTCATCGTTGCATACTGTGCGGTTTTCTACATACTCCTTCTGCCAGGCGTATCGATGACAGTTCTTTGGAAACAACGAAAGGTGATTGGTGAAAGCGAAGCTGACAACGAAACATCTCACACACAGGAACAAAGCACCGAAGTTTTCAGGGGATTGCGATTCCTATTCGAGAATTATAATTCTCATTCGTGGTATTGGGAGTTTGTCGAGATGGTTCGGAAGGTTGTATTGACATCCGGTTTGATACTTGTGGGAGGAGAAAGCAGGGCCTATGTTGGACTTGCGTGTGTCATGTCAGGTCTCTATGGAATGCTCTTTGCATATGTCCACCCCATATTGGATAAATTCGAGAACAGGTTGATGCTGACATCCCTCGCGGTTACCTTCGTCAACCTCGGCATTGGAACTGTTAGCAAGATTCCCAAAGAAAACATACCCGCCTCAATAGACTCATACGTGGACAGCACCGTGTTTACGGTATTAGTCATCGGAGCTAACTCTTTGGTGATTGGACTTTTGGTGGGTAAGTGTCGCGGTTTTGACATGTTTAAAATTTTAACCTACAAAGGCAAATACCTCTTTTGTGGATGGGCGGGGGGGGGGGGGGGGGGTATTTACTCTATGCCAATGTACTGCTGATGGTTTGTAGCCAAATATACCTTGTGGGTAAAAGTTTGAAAATGCATCAATCATCGGTCATTTTCAATGACGGTCATCGGCCCACGGAAGATTCGCTATATGAACAAGCCAGTCCCAGAAAGCGGTCCAATTATCTATACTGGAGCACTCTAAAGCAATTCAGACAGTTTACGAATACAATTTATCGTTTACACAGGACCCATATGGATAGCAGTTTTTATAAATAAAATGGTCATCCTGTATAAATATGTTTTAATTATTATTATTATTATTATTATTATTATTATTATTATTATTATTATTATTATTATTACAAGTGAAACCGGTAAAAACAATATATAATTATATATCCCATAGAAAACAGGTAAATGTGAAAATAGATTAGTGTGTATCAATCAGATCAATCTGCAGCTTACTTTCATAAGCAAATGCCCACATTGTGCGGTTCCAGAAAATATCCATACCCACCCCAAGGATGGTCATTGGAAATTCTGAGGGGGATGAGGGTCTCAATAGTACAAACATTTTAAAGAAAGTATGAAGCAAAACTAGAAATCCCAGGGGATGGGAGGGTCCAAACCAAAGAACCATCCTTGGGGGAGGTATGGATATTTTTTGGAACCACACCCTGTGGAACCAAGCCTGTGCTGCAAAAAAACTTGACACATTAACTTAACCTGGAGTAAAATTTGTGGTCTGCGATAAAAATTATGTAAATTCTCTGTTATTTCATTATTTTTACATGTTTTTATTGAAACAAAAATGTTTTGTCATGAACCTCAGAATGGTTTTAAAACTTACATGTAATTAAGTGTCAGTATTTACATGAAGCCTTATTGGGTTCTAGGAGAAGCCACGAGCCAAGCAGCCCACACTGCCGGAGCTTATCCCGGTATCCGCAGCATTAAGCGGCTAGGAATATTTCTACTCCCCCCTGAATGGGATGCTAGTCAACTGCAGGGTCCCCCCCCCCCCCCAGCATTATGTCGCCGGTACCCATTGATACACCTGGGTGGAGAGAGGCACTATGAGAGTAAAGTGTCTTGCCCAAGAACATAACACAAGTGACCTCAGCCGGGGCTCGAACTTGGACTGCTCGATCCGGAGTCCGGTGCACTAACCATTAGGCCACCGCGCCTCCCATCTTATTGGGTTCTGGGATGTTCATATTATATAAAAAGCCATCAATGTTACTTAAGTATATTCAGGTTTAAACTGGCAACATGTGGGAATCAATCATGTGATAATTTTATTACATTGACACAGTGTGTATTTTTGAGTTCATTTTGACTAACAGGAATGCCCTTGCAAAGTCTTCCAAGTAACCTGTAAATAGAAACAAAACAAACAAAAAACTATTATTTTGCTGAAATTGCTATTTTCCAGCATGCAGACTGTATATTAAAATTAAATGGCCCTTTTCAGTGTGTGAAAACTGGCTGCTTTTATGTTAGGCCAGTGGATCCAATATTTTTTTCCACTTGCTACTGTAGATAGCCAAATGACATTTATGGATTTTTATTTTTTGTTGTAGTTGTTTCGAAAGAAACATGTGGCTTCGGGTAAGCTTATAATGGTTTCACCTTACCCAGTCTTCCTAGGTCAGGCAAGGAAGAAATCAATTTTCTTTGCACCCTTCCTTTCATTAATTATTGCAGAAAAATGTCATATTATTTTAATAATCTTTAAAAATGTTTTGGACCCTAAAACTGAATTTTGTAATCTGTTCATTTCAAAGCATTACATCACTGAAATCTATGTATGGTATTCTTGTAGAGCAAGTTGCCAACAAAAATTAAGCTGAAGTTTATTTAAATCGAATTTACAGCTACTGCTTGGCTAATTTTAATTTATGAGTTAAAAAAACTTGGGTCTTGACAAAGTGCGAGCCAACAAGTCATGAGAGCCATTCCACTATATACAAATAGCACATTGGTTGGCCTAAAAAGCTCCCTGGTTAGCCTAAGCAGTACTCCAGTTAGCCTGAGTATAGTTAGCTGAGGTTGCTTCAGGTTATGCTATTTATTGGAGTTAGGTATTTTGGCTTGTATGGCACTTATGTGTCATGAAACATACAGGCCATGAAAGCCATTCCAGTTAGCCTACATAAGATTCCGGTTAGCCTATATAGTACTCTGGTTAGCCTTAAAAGCACTTTGGTTGCCAAAGGGTACATCATGTTGCTTGCAGTTAGCTTTATATTGGGTTTAGGGTTTTCTGGCTTGCTTAAGTTAAACGCCTCGCGAATTTTTTACATTGCTACTTTAAAATGCTACTGTAGGTCATCCAACAACTAAAAATACAGGCCTTAAAAACAAACAGATTTTGTGTAAAGTAGACAAATGTCTGGACAAAAAGCAGATCCTAAATGCCTCAGGCAATGAATGTGTGTAGAGAGAAGGAAGGGAATTGCCAGAATTGACTGTCACATAACTATGTGTAAAACTAAGAGATCAACAATTACCTGAACTCCATAGTTTAACTCACTGAACAGTAATCCAGAATGTGCTGTCAAAACATTAGGCATTCTATTAGTCCCTGACCTGTAAACCACAAAATGCAAAGGAAACGTAAATCTATGTTTACCAATACAATATAACATCATGGGAAGAACAAATTTTGAGTTAAGAAATGGTCTCATTTATTAAACATACCCAAAAAGGCATTCCAAAACGTGAATAGCACTGTTTAATTAAAGTCTAGATTAGCTACCAGGTTGACTGCAAGTAGTCTCTAGTCTAACTTAAAAAAAGAGATCACACTGAGCTGAAATGTTTCTTCCAATTTCAAAGGTATCACATAAAATCTTCCTGACGTAATTTTTCTTTGCGGTCTAAAATGGCCATTTGGTCAATATTTTGAGGAACATTTCCTCATGTATAAATAATGAAAAGATGCGAGTATTATTAATTTGGAAAACAGTAGCTTAAAATTCAGATAACGAACATAAATAACAGTTGTATGCCTCGACGAAATGACTGCCATTTAATACTATCGCCTTGTTCTCACCATCTATTTTTTTACGCCTAGCCAGGCTTTAATTCCAGTAAGCTTAGTTGATAATCACGATAAACGTCGAAGACATAAGCTTTAACCAGTCTAAAAAAATCATTGTTCAATGAGAAACGCTCACCTCAGTCCTCAGGTCCCTGTTAGTTTCTTTTGCCCACGTTTTCGCACGTCAATACTCATTCCATATTCTTCTTTATCCGGAATACAAATAAAGGAGGTTTTCCCCGCGTTTGGGGACTCGTTTTGATCGCGTCAAGAAGGAAAAACATCGACAAAACTGTCCTCTATAACTCAAAATCATGTTTTGTCGCATAGTCGCCATTTTGAAAATGCTCTTCATGAGCCCACAATACGGACCACGGGGAATCCGCTGGGGTGACCACCAGCAGGGGGAGGGGGAGGGGCAGCTATTTAAGAGATAGATTCTGAATTTTTCCACAATCGTCCGACAGAAAGGGAATTTCAAAATAAAAATTATTTGCCCCAAATGAACCTTTTAGTAAACTATTTTCAAAAATGACATTAAACGGTTCAGTTTCCTTTAACGTTTTTCAAAATTAAAAAAAGTTTAAAATTCGAAAGACACGTCCACCGTGGCGGCCATTTTGGATGAAATTTAAGGTATTTTTAAGACACTCTTGTATACGTACCAAACAACGACTCAGTATACCCTTTACACAGCTGTTTAGGTATCTCTTGAAGTTTATTTTCAGATATATTTTGTTTGAAAATATCACGTTAAAGAGAAGTAACGATCTTCGACAACCGACCCATTTCTAGAACTTAAACGACAGGGCGAATATTAGCTAACTTCAAGATTGTCAAAAGCGGTCTGGTATATTATTTTCGAACAAAAAAACAACACCAATTTGAAGCTAATCCTTTCTACTCTGTGTGTGAAAAATATTACTGGTGGCCCGTAAAAATTGTTCCGCTGAGAGAATAAACCATGAATGCTGTTTTGCGCTCTGACTCTCTCTATTCCTGGTAGCTATTTTTCAATTTGTCCCGAAACATAATTCTTTCTAGCGACTTTTGTCCCGTTTAGATCCCAATTAGACACTTTCAAACAGTTTTTAAAATTGTGTGCATAATTTTTGCGGTCTTGGTAGTTGCCCTAGGCCTAGTATGAAAGAACAGTTTTCGTTGCGGGATTAGTAATTAGGAAGATGTAGGTTTCGGTCTCGACATTCCGTCTGGATGTAATCGCCGTGGTATAAATAAAATTAAAGCAAATCACGCTTCTCGTAGATAAAACAAAATTAAACGAATCTAACCCAATTTACATAAAACATGTTCATGCTACAAAGTCCCTAATGATGAGAGTGTACGTAAGTATTTCATTATCTTAAACTACCCGGAGTAAACCAAACCGTCCGCGTGTTTACAGAAGGAAAAGAGAAAAGTAAACATTTGCGTTATTATTGAGGTTGACTTGTTGTTTCAAATTACGGTTGTGTGATGTTAAAATCACTTTTTATATGCTCAAATCAATTAATTTTTTAGCATTATTTTTCTTTAAGGGGGAAAGTATTTATTTGAACATTGCTGAGCCAACTGGAAGCGACTCAAACGAGTTTAAAACTTCCAGTTTCGTGACGGCTAATATTTGCATTTGTCTCGTCCTGAACCTTTGCTGTTTAAAAAAAAACTGAAATAACCACCACAAAGCAAAGATAACCTCGGTGTTAACATAAATAGTAACGAAATTGCGGCTTGTTTGTAATCATAAATTATAAATATTACTGCTTAAATGTACATACAGTATACTTACACAGGTTCTACAATGTTCCTAACCAACCAAACTGCACCGCCGCTAAAATGATCAACTGAGCGGTAGAAGTGTCTCCGAACCCGACGTTTTAACGTCAAGATTGTCGATTCTGCACTATATAATATTTCTATAAACAGCACCTGGTGTGTGATAATGTTGCCAACCGTTTCGTTCGCGCGCAAACACACGGAATACAATGATTACATGACTCAGCCCCAGTCACGGTAATTTCCCTTGCGTCTGATCACTCTATCATCTTTCCTCAGGGGAGGTGCGGCGGGGCAAAGCGAATGGGATCTAAACTATATTTTGTTCTCCCAATGTAAGGGTGCACCAGATGGTAAAATTCATACAGAAAGCGTTCACCCTCCCCTCTCACCCACCAAGGCATAAAAGAAGGCATTCCACTGAATGTTGTCAGAATGATATAGTGTCACATAACACAACAAAACGGTTAATTTGTAGAGACGACTATTATGATAAGAATCATGATGCGGATGACGTCAACTCAACCAGTGTCGCTACAGGAACACTTGCTTACGGCATCAACCAGCAAAGCTGTGCAGGAGCTTTTTTCCCCGGGGTGGGTACTCCAATATATCGGCTATATAGGTATGTGCCGCGGGATAGGGTTTGGTTTATGAGGTTCTCGGCTCCTATTGGCACTGTGTTCCCGGTGTGATCCTTAGATAGGGTACCTAAATTTTATCAGATAAAATAAACGCCCAGCTAAACGAAAATACAAAGGCATCTTAAAACTGAACTAGCCGTTCAAGTATTAGTAAAGCGATTTTATAAAGATGTGTGTTTTGCCGTGCGCGGTTAGCCGTTATTTGGGTCGTCACGGGGCGCTTCTCTTCCCCTTGAATAGGGTGTTATTTTTCGGTTTTGGGCCTTAAAAAGGATATTAATTTTCGCTTTTATTATCCTTAAATAGGGTCAGGGTTTAAAAACCTTCGCGGCACACCCCTATCTGAAATTTATGGGAGTACCCCTCCCCCCCGGGCTTTTTTCTTGACGGCTGGGACTAGTGTTTCCAAATCGAGAGCTTCGCAAATCACTTGAAGCATAGCAACTTTAAGCTGATCCCGGACCGTGAATGCACAAATGTTGAATTGGTCATAT
This sequence comes from Oculina patagonica, assembly GCF_052425735.1. Classification (NCBI taxonomy): domain Eukaryota; kingdom Metazoa; phylum Cnidaria; class Anthozoa; order Scleractinia; family Oculinidae; genus Oculina; species Oculina patagonica. Next base: position 182,599 of record NW_027558036.1, read on the forward strand.
GTAATCGGATGTTGCAGATCTACGGACGACTGGACATATTTTCTTGCCACACAAAATTTTCCTACTCTGCTGCTGCACATACGTTTTGTTCGGTGGCCAATTATTCAGTATATTTTTTGCAGTAGGCGGGAATAAACGAAGTGACTTGTTGGACCGTAAGGAATTCGGAATTAGGAAAAAGTTACTCTTTCCCTGGTCTTTAGCGCGTCGAATGCCTTCAGAGCTTCAGCGACAACATCGAGATACACTTTTCTTCCAGTAACTTGACCAACATTGAACTTGGCCTCCAATATTCCTGTAGATCCCTGTAGGCTTTCTTCGTGGCTCTAAAGGGCCCAACCTTCCGAAAGAGTAGCCGAGGAAACAACGCGGCCTAACGTAGGATAAGTATTTGGAATTAGTGCTGTGCCTTCTTGGCCCGGGGGGGGGGGTACTTGACCTAAGTTTAGGTATAGGGGTGCCGCTGGAGGTTTGAAACCCTGACCCTGTTTAGGACAATAACAACTTAAAATGCCTACCCTGTGTAGGACAACACCCCTTATTCTAAGACCCTATTTAGGACAAAGGACAACATCAACAATCATTTACGCTTTATTGTGATTGCGTCCCATACGCGATGTTTGAAGCACTGAAATGCAAAAACACCTATCCCACCGAATAAAATAATGCTTTTTATTGAAGCGAAAGCGAAAACAATGTAAATACATGGACGACAGTCTTGCAGCCATACCCTGTCTAGGACAGCTTCAGGCCCTGTTTAGGACAGAGGAGCTTGAAATTATATACCCTGTTCAGGACCGGAGGAGTCAAAAACCATACCCTATCCAGCGGCACGTCCCCGTATAGGCCATATAGGGGAGTGCCCCCCCCCCCCCGGGCTTCTTGGAGCAGACAAAACAAAGTCTGTCACACAAATTTTTTGATGCAAGATTCAAGTGAAAGATGTTTTTCAAGCGAGGATTTGGTGAGAAAAGATAAAGGGTTGGGGTAGGAGTGGGGTAATGATCTGGAGCCCTGTAAAAAGGCACGCACGGACGCGCGCGCGCGCGTGTGTGTTGAGGGGGGGGGGGGGATTACAATGCCATCCCTCATAATAGCGAGAAAGAATATATCAGGGGGCGAAAAGTATTTGTTGTTAAGAAAAATTCACATATAGATCACAGAGAGTAAAAACTCTCCATTAAATGCCTACTGCGTTTATTACAAACTCAGTCTGGTGTACACGGCGTTTATTTCATTCATGCAGTTTATTTGAGCCCGATTTGTATCAAGATGTATCAGGCTTTTGTACTTACAGCCTATTTTACCTCAAATAAATACTTGAGGGGCCTATTTTTAACTCCACCTTAGAGACCCCACGCTTATTCTGTGTCCGGAGTTTTTTATAATCGAGAAAATACGGTATCCTAAATCTAATTAACTTTGCAATGTATTTTGGGGGTTTTAATTGCCACACAACACCTAGTCCTTTTGACCTTTAAACTCGTAAGCGGCAAAAAGCGGGTGTTCTTCAATTAAAGCACTGCGGAAGAATTAAGGTACGTGTTAAAGCTTTCTATAATCATCTGCCCGTAAGTGATGAAATACATTTAAATCAAAGTCGAGGAAATAGATAGTTTAAAATGGAGACGATGTTTGACACATTTTGCGTGATAAACATGTTTTAGAAAAATCGTTCTGCCGAAGGATTCCGTTACTTTATTTTTCTTCATAACTCGATAGAATGAAGTGTTTTTAGCATAAATGATCATTCTTTTGACCGATGTGAAAAGAAAGCCGGACGGCTACCGCAGTATCAAATGCCCAAACTAATTCTCAAGTTATTGAAGCGTAAATAGACAAACAGATCATATTTCCTGTTTCATGATTAGTTGTGGCTCATTTCTAAAAATTTCTCCATCATCACGCTCCCGCAAGTAAGGATTTTGTAGCATGAACATGTGTTATATAAATTGGGTGAGATTATATTTTATTTCATTCTATCTATGAGAAGCGTGATTTGCCTTTAATTTAATCTGCACCACGGCGTTTACACCCAGACGGAATGTCGAGACCAGGGGGTCGAGACCGAAACGTGCATCTTCCAAATTACTAATCCCGCCCGCAACGAAAACTATTCTTTCATGATAGGACAACTACCAAGACCGAAAACATGATGCACATAATTTTAAAAACTGTTTAAACGTTCTTTCGTGGCATTAATCGGGATCTTTACGGTACAAAAGCCGCTAGGAAGAATTATATTTCGGGACAAATTCACAAATTGTTACTATGAATAGAGAGAGTCAGAGCGCAAAACAGCCTCTATGGTTAATTCTCTTAGCGGAACAGTTTTTACGGGCCACCAGTAATATTTTTCACACACAGAGTAGAAAGGTTTAGCTTCAATGTGGTGTTGTTTTTATACTCCATAACAATATACCAGACCGCTTTTGACAATCTTGAAGATAGCTAATATTCGCCCTGTCGTTTAAGTTCTAGAAATGGGTCGGTTGTCGAAGATCGTAACTTTTCTTTAACGTAATATTTTCAAACAAAATATATCTGAAAATAAACTTCAAGAGATAACTAAACAGCTGTGTAAAGGGTATACTGAGTAGTTGTTTGGTATGTATACACGAGTGTCGTGAAAACACCTTAAGTTTCATCCAAAATGGCCGCCACTGTGGACGTGTCTTTCGAATTTTTAACTTTTTTTAATTTTGAAAAACGTTAAAGGAAACTGAACCGTTTAATGTCATTTTTGAAAATAGTTTACTAAAAGGTTTATTTGGGGCAAATAATAAAAAAATTGAAATTCCCTTTCTGTCGGCCGATTGTCGAAAAATTCAGAATCTATCTCTTAATTTCTCCCCAGGCCCACTCCCTTCGTCTGGAAGAAATTACATTCAACCTCGCGAAAAGCAATTGAAATGAGAAAAAACTGACAACGCTATTATAAAGAGCATACACTCCTCCCTTTGGCAAAATTTTCTTTTATTCCTACCGCAAATTGTTGTTGAGAAGGAAGCCAACGAACTTTTCAGTTGTATTTTTTACTGCCGTCCTTTTTTAGGAAAAAGTAATAATGGCCATTTTTAAAAACCCTATTTAAAAAGCTACAACTTGGCGTAAAAAAATCTTAAGAGAGAGATACAGGTAAAGTTTTCAAGCGAATTTAAAACTGCGGTCCGTTCTGGTCACGTGACCAATGACGTCATAACAATAAAAGTGATAAAAATGTACTTAACATATAAATATCTACCAACATGTAATTTTTTGCTTCCTCACATTTAATGCAACGCCAGATACGCACTTGTACCCAGACTCCCACTTTTTGAAAATTGTACATAGCCCCCTTAATTTTTTGTATTTTTTTCGGTACCCGGGCAGTCTGAAATACCTCACACCAATGTGCTTCAAACTGCAATGACTGCTTTTTCAGTAACAAAATATCTTTGTCACAGTGAGCAAAAACGACCTTCAGGGCAATGTCACGTGACTAATGACGTCATCGTCCTACGACTTATACAAGAAGTAGTTTATGGTAAGAGTTATTTCTATACGACGTACTACTCCTGCTGACTTCAAACTGACCAAGTTATTTGGCATTGACAATTTTTCAGTTGCAAAGGAGTTTGGGAAGGTTTTTATTATAATTATATATTGTTTTTATAATTATTATTATTATTATTATCGTGTCCTCATTATTAATTGATTACTAATCCGGAGCTTCTTTTTCTTTGCAGTCCAGTACCTTCTACTAGTTTACCGTCACATAAAAGAGTGGCGCAAAAATCCACAATGGTCCTTGTCGTGTTGTTTGGCCATGCTGCTGCCTCTGAATGAGTTACAGGGCGAATTACGTGGATTGGTTGGCAGGAATGCTCTTAAGCAACAACTGCAAACTGGAAAAATAAACATGCCGTCGATTTCAAGCACTTTAAAAGACACCGGAGCTATCGAGTTTGGCCTTGAGGAAGCCGACAAAGCTAACGTGAAGGAAACAGAGACTTGTGCCACAGAAGCCAATACCAGCAGTGAGGCGAAGAAAAGATCCAAGCTGAAACCATGCGCCGTTTACAGTGTGAGTGACGTATCCATCACAGACATCACTATTCATAAACCGCCAAAAGAGACTTCTGTTTGAGCAGTATTGAGATGACCTTACTCTGACAAGTAGGTGTCAAATGGATAGCAGTTGTTTTGAAAGACCCCATGATAAAAAAAAGAGCTGTTAGTGAAATCAAAAGTTCTTCCTATTACTTTTGTGTAGTCAGAAAATAATAGTAGGGCTTGGTTTTAAGTGTAAGTTTAATTATTGTCAGAAGATAGCATAGTTTTTTTGTGGTTTGATACTGACTATACTTTGATGTTACTTTCAAGACCTTTCGGCTTGTGCTTTTAGTCTTCAAAATTTGAAATCATAAAGCTCTTACACGTGATTTTTTATCCTAAGGTGGCCCGCGGGTTTTCATCGGTCTGACAGGTCCCTTTCAAAAAACACGTGTTTAAATAGGAAAATATTAATCACTTTGTTAGAATTTATTAGAGCCTGACAGAATGAGCGGTTTTTTGAGACCTACTTTTTTAATTAAATGCGAATAATTTTCATATGCCACGGTTAGTTTTTTTAATGACCTCAAACAAGCTAGCAAACTGTTAAAGTTCACTCACAGCCAGTTACAAGATAATCGGGACGGTGGATCTCACAATCACTTGATATTGATGATGTCACTTGACATTTGTACGTTAAAATCTCAGGAATTGAAGATTTACATCAAATCCTAGCAATCAACAAAGATGGATAGTTTTAAGCCGAATGACTGAGAAAATCAAACAAATGATATACTGTACTAGTAATTTCAACTTGCCAGAAAGGTCTTATCATTTATAATACCGAGTTTGGTGGTGTTTTTATTCTCTAAACAAGAAAATACTGCGGGGTATCTATCGGTGCCATCAGTCACAACACAAAAAGGGTCGTCACAAAGTTAGCATAATGACACTCCGGTTAGCCTCAATAGCACTCCGGTTAGCCTACAGTTAGCTTAGGTACCTTACGGTTAGCCTTTGTACTTGGAGTAGGGTTTTCTGCCTCGCATGCCTCGCTGCCTTGTCTCGCAGGCCTCGCTAGCTGCCTTGCCTCGCACGCCTCGCTGCCTCGCATATTTGTAAGACTCAACAAAAATAACTGAGGTCTATTGTGTCATACATAATCAGGCGTTTGGTAGTGTTTTAGTCACTGAACAAGTAATTACTACAAGCTTATGGTGTCATTTTTAATCAGACATTTGGTAGCGTTTTAGGTCTCTAAACAAGACAATACTAATATTTATAAACAGTCTTTTATAGTCACGAATTTTGTAAAGTTTTTGGTCACTAAACATGATAATTTAAGGTCTTGTGATAAATTTATAATCATGAATTTTATTGTGTTTCAAGTCACTAAACAAAAAAATACAGTCAGGTCTACGAGGTCGCTTATAATCAAGAATTTGGTAGTGTAAACCAAGGTTTTGATGCCATTTGTAATCAGGAATTTAGAAGTGTTTTTAGTCTAACAAGAAATACTAAGGTTTTTCATGTCATTTATAACCAAGAATTTGGTAGTGTTTTTAGTCTTTAAACAAGAAAATACAAAGGTCTTATGAAGTCACTTGTGATAAGGAATTTGGTAATGTTTTTTAACTGTGGCGCATTGTTGTATTTTGCATCCTTGGATAGTTTTTTTTGTAGGATAAGTGACGTTCATTCAATTTCCTCGACAGACATGCTTGCCCTGCTGTGAAGTTCAATCAAGTCTTAACGGCAAATCATTACAATTCTGTTTGGCGAGTCAAAAAACAAAAATAGAGAAAAATGTACGGCAACGCTGGCTTCGCATTGAACCAATTTATTATCCATCCGCTTTCTTGCATCAGAATTGTTTAAACTTTCTCAGTAAAATCGCCTGTCACGATTTAGATTCTTCAGACAATTGTTGCAGAAATTGTTTTTTTTTTCAGTGCAGGTTCATTCAGTTTTGTGGAACATTTGCAGGAATTTTTCATAAAATGATTTGTTTCAAAGTTAATTGTGCGTTATTACGCAAACATTGTTTTACGGAGGGAACATGATCTTTATGCTTTACGATTTGGGGCATCTTCTGTAAGAATCTCCAGTTCACGACTAAGAAAGTATAAAGCACCGCCGTGCATCTGGTCAAAACAACGGAAGAGTGTTTCCATTCTACAAAAAAAAGTCCGGTTTAAATTTGATAGGTTCCAATGCCGAATAAAACCGATGTTCTCAAAGTTTAAAAAGGCGTCTCCCGTAAACACTCGTTCGATTACACAAACCAATCGGAATACACTGCTCTTGGCAAAGGCAATGTGTGATCTTCCTGATTCTAATTGAAAATTCCTCGAAAGACAGAATACGAAGAGAGCTTTTGGAATACGAGCTGGCGACCACTGGGTGTCCAGCTAACCAAAAAGGTAATCTTGGCTGAGTATAACGTGCATAATACATATTTGCATCGCGCGTGATTTGTACGTCATGGAACGGTGTTGGATAATAAATTTTCTTGAACAGCGGAGAGCCACCTTACTATTAATATCACAGCACTTCTGATTAACCAAGCATGTTTGTCGTCGGAAAGGCTTTTAATTATGAGCAAGGTTTTATGTTATGGGGTAGAACATTACGTGTTGTTTAGAAAACACAACAAGAAGTTGAAGCATGATTAGCCGTAAAGTGGGTCATGTTTAGCTGGAGAAGGAAACATAAACCTTTAATAAAGCCTTTCTTTGACCTTTACTGGTGTCTCTGCTTCCCTCTTTATAACTCCCACTGACAGATTGGTCACATTCATTTTTGTCTCGAAGTATGTTTCATTTCTTTTTCAGGACCAAATTCTCCATTTCCATTACTTTGTACTGTGCGTGATAAGTTAATAGCACGTCATTTTGTACTTGACACGGGGCCTTTCACACACAAATCTTGCAGCGAACCCCAAAAAGTAGTATTACGTAGGAGGTTTCACTATCACCTGGGTTGCACTCGTTTTTTTCGAGAAGATGAGAAACGCACGAAAGCTTCGGACGACAGACGGAGCAAAAAGTAATTCAGATCGGCGATGGGAGAAGGACACTTGCTGTTGTTGTCGTTGTTGTTGTTGTTGTTTTTGCCGTCTGAAACACAAAATATCTAGTAATTCCCCCTCTCCCCACTTCCAATGTTGTAACATTGTAAAGGGGGTAGGGGGATCTCTATTTCCCAGCATTGGTGACGAATTGTCGCGTTTTAAATGGTGTCCCAAGTACTTTTCTTTGAGATTGTGATTTTCATAAAGACGCGATAAAAATTAGCGATTGCCACGTGTATTTATTATTTAGTCAGTCGCTATAGTACGTTTCAACCAATGACGTTTTGAATCAGTGTTGTTTACCACAAGTTTCAAGATCCTCGGGGAGGGGGATACTCAAACATGTTTTGTTTTAATACGGGGAGGCTCAGTTCCGAGGTCGAAACCCCTTACTCTTTCATATACCATTTTTGACAGAAAAGGTAAGCCTTCCGTATACCTTCGATAGAAAATGGTACCCCTTTCAGATACCTAAAGAGAGGATACTGCATTTCTTTTCTTAATTTTTCACTTTCGCCTACAGTTTCGCTTACAGCTTTGTGTCCCCTTTTATAAAATTCCAGCCAAAAGGTACCTCCCCGGAGCCTCCCAGTGTAGTCCAATTTAAGAAGAGCCCCGTCCCCGACCGGGTTCTTAAGGAGAATGTAACTCTAGTTGCAGAAAAAAGTAACCAATTAGATTAACGGAACAGAGCACCGGAATTAGCAGAGTAAACAATCCGCTGAGGAATGGCTAACAGAAAATGACTGAATGTTTTGCAAATTGATGTAAAATGGGATTTAAACGAAATGCTTTTTGGTTCAGTGTATCAGGAACGGATGTGAAGCTTGATTTATTCCATTTCTGCCCAAGGAATCCCCTCCCCCTCTCTAAAAAAAATCTCAAACTCAAAAATCCTTCCAAAAATAAGTGCTCCTACATATAAGGCTTATATTACCTTGAAGCTTTTGAAAGGAGGTAGCTTTTCCGATTTAAAGCTCTTACAATAGGTCTAGCTTGTTTTACATTATAATAAAAATACATGTAATAATAACTTTATTTAGTTGTCGTATGTGAATAACCGAGGGAGTTCCCCCTACTAATAGGGGGCACCTGAACTAGCTAGAAAAAAAATATTAAGCCATAAATTATATACAGAAATATTACATTAAAATACGAAAATCCTAACCCTAACCCCTGAAGTAAGCTTACATACAATTAGCTATTGCACATGTGACATCCCCATTGTCCATTATTAACAAGGTCCTATCTGACGGCGTTATTATAGAGAATGCTCAGTGACCTGTCATGTTTGTTTAACGACTGTAGGACTTGTTTTGGGTTTCATTTCGTTATGTTTAGAAAGTTTTGTCATGTGGTATCACAAATGTTCCAGACACAGTATCCTAACTCAGAAACAAAAGATTTTTTAAAAGAAAAATTTCCTTCCGAAAATAACCCTCCCCCCCACATCATAACCCCCGTATATAAGCCCTCCACAAATAAGTCCACCTGAAAGTGATGTGGAGCAAGTACAAGCCCAGGGATTGCTTTTGGAATTTTGCAGTACTTTAGCAACAAGAAAAGTTAGTTGAAAGTAACAACTCAGCACAAATTATATTGCAAAAGAAAGTCAAGTTTATATTAAATAAACAAAAACGTAATTTTTCATTGCTCTTTCTTGAACAAAATATAGGAAATTAAAAGAAATACAATAAAGTTTGCATGATTACAGTCTCATGCTCCAGTTTCGTCTTTTTCAGAGTGTTCCAATGACGGTTGCTTCGATCGATCTGCCTAGCCATTCTAGAAAAGAAGATCGTATATTAATAATGTAGACTATATAGCTCAGATGTCTTCTATCGCACAAACACTCTTGGTCATGGTGCGGGTTTAGCAAATTACTCACAATCAAGAGAATGATCCTTCTAGGAAGTTTTTTTTTAACTTATCGCTTTGTGAGCAACCTCATACGATTGAGTTGTCAATGCCACTTCGCCATTGCAAAATTATGATTTTTCCTCCCTTGTGAAAACGTTTTGTTTCCCAATTTAATAAAATGTCGACGTCTACCGCGTTTTTACCGCCAAATTAAAGCGATATTGGATCACACTCTGCTTTAACCGTTTGGTGAATTCCATACAAGTCGACGCACTTGTAACAGAAAAAATTTCCCGGAGACCAGCCTCGTAACCCTGACTTTTCTTTCAAGTTCACTCGATTTGGTTAGCGCTTGTTCACGCCACTGAAAAGAACTTCATTACCAGGTTAAAATGTTTAGCCTAATAAGCACTTCGGTTAGCCTAATTTGCACTCTTGTTAGCCTGATTAACAACCCTGTTATAGCGGCCTTCACACGACAAACTAAAGTTGGCAAACTCATGTTGGCAAACTCAAGTTGGTGTGTGTGAACGGCACAACAACAGTTGGCAAACAAGTTGGCAAACTGTTGGTGAGAAAAAAAGAGACAAGTTCCATTTTGTCACCAACAGTTGGCCAACTTGTTTGCCATTGTTGCGTAGTTCACACACACATCAACTCGAGTTTTCTAACACGAATTGGCCAATAGTTTGTCGTGTGAAGGCCGCTTAATTAGCCTGTTAACCGTTAGCATTCATTTGTAGGGGTAACACACATTTTTTTTCTTTTGAGCCGTGTAAAGGACCGCTAACCACTCGATTTAGCACCAAATGGTAGCACTGCAACCCGTTCCCAGTACTTTGCCTTCGCTCACGAAAACAGGAGAACGTACCATAAAACGCAGTCCATAAAGTCCCTCTACGATTTTAAACACTTATTTTAATTATATAATAAAATTGAACGCTAAAAAATTAGAACGACGTTTCGATCCTTCGACGGTGATTTTCAAGTTAGGTGTTAGAATAAAATTACATGTGTAAATATAGTAAAAGCGCTAAAATATGTACATACAAACAATAGACAATAAGAATAAAAAGGCTAAAAATGGCTAAAAAATAACTTTGTGCGAATGGCATGCATAGTTGTAAAAGATATAATTAAACACGTAAAGCAAGCGAATAAGACGACGAGAATAAGAACATTAAAATACCTAAAAATATCTAAACAAATAATTTCGCGCGGAGCGAGTCACTCTGTTTGTTAAGTTTCGGTTTCAGAAGTCTAATAAAAAGCATTTCAAAAATCAAACAGTCAAGCTTGCTTTGGCACTTCCTTAAAATCTTAAAATTCTTCTCGATGTTGTGTGGCTCCTTTCCATGTTGTTCTTTCACGTGATGTCCGATAGACGATCCTTTGTGTTCTTCGATGCGCTGGTGCAAGTGTCGACAAGAATAGCCGACGTAATCTGCATCACACAGATCACACTTATAATAATAAACAGCGCTTTGTTGGTTTACGATGGCCGGTTTCTGTTCCTTCACTTTAATTGTGTCTTTAATTTGATCTTACGGCCGGTGTAAACTGGACGGATTTCGGTGTCCGCTGAGATCGCTCAGTTTTCTACGTACTGAGTTTGCTGCTTTTTGATCCTTGTACGGCAAAACGACTCTAATAGGAACTTCTCGCTGACAAGGGACCTGCTGTTGTTGAGTCTTTCTCCAAATCATTTTGTTGCATTTTTCGTTGACGAACTGAGCGTGCGACAGCTGACGCAAACACGTATCACCATGCCTGCGCGCATAAACATAAAGTAACTTGCAAAATGATATTGTAAAAAAAAATATAAAAAAGTGTCATAAATGGTTGTAAAAACATACGTTTCGGGTGTATAACTCTTCTTCAGTGTTAGAGAGTGAACGGTTAAACTGACGCAATTGAAATTTAGGACGACAAATAGAAGCGCGTGCGTGTGTATAGAATAGCGCGCGTATACATGCAACTCACAGTTGAAATGAAGCTGAAGATGATATTCAGTACGTTTGGCTAAACAGTTCCTACCTGGAAAATAATGGGGAGTACTCTATATAATGTCCTATAAGAGGGAGGCTCCGCCCGAAAGGGGTACCTTTTTCAGGCTTCAGGTATAAAAAAGGGTAGGAATTTCACAAGTTTAGGTATATGAAAGGGTAGGGAAATCTGCCATTATGATATTCTAAAAAGGCTTTTACATTAAATATTTCAAGTAGACACAACTTATGGTTGTATCGTCTTAATTTATAAAGCGCTGCATAAAAATGCCAAGAAATTCCTGTTGAAGGCATATGTCATGTCGTGTAGGTATATGAAAGGGGTACTGTTTTCCAATAAAAGGTATACGAAACTGGTACTTTTTCTATCAAAATGGTATATAAAAGGGTAAAGGGTTGGACCTCCGGGCGGAGCCTCCCCGTATAAAACTTTTTCAAGTACCCCCCCCCCCGGGGGGGGAGCTACTTTATACGTTAGATGTTTGTTCTAAATCCTGCCTGGACATCAGCGACCCGTGGATTTGAAATGGACCACAGGAAACCCAGGAGTGTTGTTGCGCACCTCGCAAACTGAATGTTCGCTAAAACGACTCAGGACTAAATAAGACTAATAAGTCTTCGTTCTGTTTCACCAATAAAAAGAAGTGGGGAATTGCCGGCAGAAAACGCAGTAAAAAAGATTATTGGAATGGCAGGTGATATAAATATGGTCACGAATGGCCATTAAGTCAAGCGACAAAGGTTTATTTCGAACGTCTGTTTTGGAACAGTTTTGCTTCATCAATCAAAGGGCGTGAAAAAGAAAATCACTAAATGACTGACGATTGACGGGCAGTTTCTCTTTGGTGCCCAGCCTTTCCCGAAATGTGACAGTTCTCTGACCCAGTCCCACCTCAACTATTTCATATCCAACATGGCGGCGGCACCGGGAGACAGCAGTCCTTCCAAAAAGCTCAAACTTGTTGTGTTTGGAGCTACAGGTCGGACAGGAAACGAGGTGGTAAAACAAGCACTGGAAAAAGGACATCATGTGACGGCTGTAGTGAGAACGCCTGAGAAACTGACAACTCAGTGAGTGATCATTTAGTTTCACTAAACCTCACGCAGTGAGCTAGCGGCCTGCAAGAGCATTTGGGTTTTTCGTCTCCTGAAACCTGGAAATGCCTTTGCATGCTAGCGTACAGCTAAACTTGAGTGTGTTCAAAATCAGTCAAAGTAATAAGTTCGGTTCAATGCCTCCAAAAGAAAGCGACTGTAACCAGTCAAGCTTGTCTTATCAAGGGTGTAAAATAACTTTTTATCAAGTAGCCACCTGCTCCTAAATATTTTAAACGGCGTTGACAAAACCTGAATCGGATCGGATCGCGGATGGGATCACGGATCGGATCACAGATCGGATCACGGACCGGATCATGAAAAATAAAAAAATAATAAAAATAATAAAAATAAAATAAAAAATACAATAAAATAAATAAATAGATATAAACAAATAAACAAACAAATAAATGGTTGTTAGTTATCGGATGAACGTGGAATGGCGTAACAAGAATCGGCGTAACAAGATTTTTTTTTTTTTTTCTTTTTTTTAATTGCTTTATTAATTTATTACTATGAACTTAATTAAAATAACAAATTATCACTTTCTAGACCTGCACACAGCGGTATCTGGAACCTATTATATTTTTTCTTTATTTCACACACAACTGAGGCCACAATGTCGTTTACGACTTATATGATCTCTGGACTTCTGATTACGTAGAACTGGGCAAAGAAACAAACAAACAAACAGTAAATGTATCCCACAAAAAAGGGCACCCACATCTTCTTAATCTTCTTATAATTAATCCTTCGAGGTCGATCTAGAGCCAGGCTTTGAGGATTTCAAGGAGAAGCTATAAACGTGACTGCACAGTATGACTGCCCTTCGGACATCCTTGCCCCTATCGAGACAATGAAACGTACAAAGCCGAACAATTCAACGGAGCCATTGGAAAATAAAAAGAAGGGCCTGAAAAGTTACCGATTGCGTAAGAAAAAGAAAGAAAGAAAATGAAAATCCCACAACAAGATATATTTTCAGCTGGTCACCCATCCAAGTACTTACCCCGCGCAACAGGGCTTAACTTCGGCGATCAGACGCAAACCAATGCTTTCCTTGTGGTATCAGTGTCAGATGAGACAGAAGGTTATAAGAGAGGGTTATAAAAGTAATGCCTGGTTAATATAGATCTTTTGGAAAATTTGGCACTTTCCTGCTAAAACTGGTCGTAACCTTTATTAGCTGATTTACGTGCTCTTTCTGATACCATATGGAAAGCAAAGGCTCTTGTCCAATCGCTGAAGTTAAACCCTGTTGGGCAGGCTTAGTACTTGGATGGGTGACCAACTGAAAATACCCCGAGTTAGTGGGCTTTTTTTATGTTCTTTCTTTCTTTTTTTATGAAATCAGTAATTTAACAGGCCCTTCAATTTTTTCCCAACAGCTCCGTTGACTTCTTTGGCTTTGTACGTTTCATTGTCTCGATTGGGGCAAGAAAATTCATATACTACGCCGTTCTATACTAACAACCATTTATTTGTTTATTTATTTTTATTTATTTATTTTATTTATTTATTTTTTTTTATTTTACCGGTATTTTTTTATTTTTTTTTTATTTTATTTATTTTATTTTGTTTTAATTCATTTTCTATTTATTTTATTTTTTATTTATTTTTTTTTATTTTTCGTGATCCAGTCCGTGATCCGATCCGTGATCCGACCGCGATCCGATCCGCGATCCGATCCGCGATCCGATCCGATCCTGTCCGATCCGATCCAGGTTTTGTCAACATCGTATTTTAAAGCAGTAGCCAATTCCAAAAAGTTGGTCGTCATTTTAATTAGAAAAAAAAAAAACAAATTTACCCTGTCTTAAATAGACCCTCCTATCCAAAACTATTTTTATTTTTTTTAAATAAATATATTGCTTTTATTTTTTTAAATATTTTTTTTTGTAAGCTTAAATAAACAAAAAAATTATAATTCCTCGCTCAGTTTAAATTTAAGTTACCTCACTTGTAAAGAGCTGGATATTTTGCCGTTACCGTTTGTAGAACTTATGTTTAAGTGTTCATAAAGTTCTCTTTAACATTTCTTGGATACCTATTTTATTTCATTCTGTGTTACAAGAAATGAACAACAGTGAATGGCAGACATTCGCTCTTATTCTTATTTCAACATTCTCATTTCAACAGACATGAGAATTTAGTGTTAGTGAAGGGAGATGCGTGAGACGTGGAGAGTTTTGCTGCTGCTCTTGATGGAAAAGATGCTGTGCTGTCCAGTTTAGGAGTTTATGCAAACATTTTTAATCCAACCACTTTCTACTCGGAGTCCATGAATGCCATCACAGAGGCAATGAGTAGGTGAGCAATGTGTTTAACTTGGTTTTTAGCCAGATGGCTCATTGAGTATCCTGTGTAGATGTCTAATTTTTGAAGAACATTATTATACAAGTACTACTTCACATCTTGATTGTTGAATTACATAGCTTGAGAGTTATTATTAAGTACCGTATTTACTCGAATAAGCACCGCGGCGCTTATTAAATTTTTCCCGCTTATTCGAGGGCTGTGCTTATTTGAGGGAGGTGCTTATTTAAAATTTGGATGCCACAAAGAATCTAATCTTTTACAGTAATTGAAAAGAGTGTCTTTTGATTGACAGTTTTCGTCTCTTGCTGAAGAGAGAAGTACCGCTAGCTGTCCTGGCAAAGCTCGCGACCTTCACACCATTTACAGAACTACATATTGTTAGAATGTTGGATAGAAAACCTAATGGGCGAGCGGTAAAACAATCACTTTGAACTGCAAAACATCGTTTTTGATGGAAAGAAACGTCCAAGATTGTTTTAGAGTTGCTTTGTAGTGCTGTTTTAAGTTAAACGGAATTCCTCGAATAAACACCGCATCGGGACTGTGGTGCTTATTCGGGGGCAGCGCTTATTAACTTTTTTGTCCCAAACGCGGCACTTATTCGAAAGCGGCGCCTATTCGGGGGCAGCGCTTATTTGAGTAAATACGGTAAGTAGAATTGAAAACTTTTAAATAAATATGCAAATGGAAACTGCTGAAAATACAACAAAGATACTTAAATTTTGCAAAATGTTTTTAAGAGAGCGTGCCCAGACCATGTAAGGAGGGTGGTGTCTTGAGCCCCACATGACAGTAAGAGTTTGAGTGCTACCACTTACAAATCCTGGCTAAAAGCATGTGCTAAAGTTAAATAAATGTTAAAATTGTGAATTTGTCTCTAGTGTCCAAGCATTCTTTTCTTGGACCACCATTGGCGACATTGCCTCTAGTTATTTTTGATCTCTGTTGAAAATTTTAGGGTTGCTGTGCAAATCTGAAAACCATAAACACATTTGTTATACTTCCATTGGAAGATATTTTGGCTCCATCGCAGTCAATTTGTTTTGTAACTGTGCCCTGCAGATTGAGCTGTCAGGTCATTTGATGGTTTTGTACAAAAAAGTTTCATGTCCAAGTTAAATCAAAGTGTTCACAGTTTTCTTATTTGTGCTGTAACTCTATGTTCTGCAATTAAAAAAAGAATACTTCACTCATTATTATTATTTTATTATTTTATTACTTCCTCATTTAGGCACAAAGTCACTCGGCTAGTGACTGTAACATCATGGTGTACCCAACCAGGGCCAAACAATTACTGGTTTCTAGAATGGGTTATAAAGCCACTGTTTCTTAATGGAGTGATCAAGGATATGGCAACCATGGAAATAATGCTGGAAAGCAGTGACCCACAGGCATTGAATTACACAATTGTTAGACCATGTCGGCTACTAGTGGGTATGTAGACCCGCTGTCACATTCTAATCCCCAGAGCTTCTTGTCTCTCTTAGCCGGCTGAGCCTGGAGCATGAGAAACAACGGGCTCTAGGATCTGGGGACACATGACAAATCAAATCATGTGGCCCCAGAGCCACTTAGTTTTTTGTGCCCCAGGCTCAGCTGGCTAAGAGGGACAAGCGGCTCTGGGGACAAAATGCTGCTGTCAGTGCTTTCAATAAGACCCAGCACCAGCTTCTTCAATTGCTCTCTGGTGGGTGAATGAAATGAAATAAATACAAGGAACAACCAATCAAATAAAACAATTTAAAATCCCTTTGTTATACGAGAGTTTAAAACGGTTGTTTTGATAGGCTAGGCTTGAAATTCCCTTTGTTCAATTCCAGCAAATCAAAGTCATGTGTCCCAAGAGCCACTTGTTCCTTGTGCCCCAGCCTCAGCCGGCTAAGAGGGACAAGCAGCTCTGGGGACAAAAATGCTGCTGTCAGTGCTTTCAATAAGACCCAGCACCTGCAATAAGATGTTTCTAGCTTCTTGTATTGCTCTTCGACGGGTGCTGCACAAGGACAGCAGCAACTATTTCAAAAAAGCTGCGAACCTGCAATTAGCCTTATTTATTGCAACTTAATTGATTTTATTGCCATTTTCAGTGGTATGCGAACTCTAAAAATTCAATCCTCAACAAATGGTGTACACTTTTTGCTGCCATCAATCATTTTAGCGGACCTCTCGGGAAACAGAAGTTTACTTCAACTGGGTCAAAAGGTCATGTCCTTCAGTTGTGATTGGTAGATTTTGATCCATTTTGTTTGTTTCTGTTTTTCATGGCTTGTTTGCTGTCGTCATAATTATGATTCAGTTGGCTGCAGGGAAAACGCAATCATTAGTTGAATTTTGAACTTCAGAAGTCACATATTACTGTAAACCACAACAAATAGAAAGCTTGACTGTGTAGAGAAAGTGGGCTTCTTAAGAGACTGACATGACTTGCAACTTTTTCAGGTGAACAGACCGGGAACTATAAGGTTGAAGAAGGGCAATGTAACACTGGAACAACAAACAAGATCACATGTGCAGATGTGGCAGAATTTATGCTGAAGACTCTAGAAAGTAATGAGTATGACAGGAAAGGAATTGCAATTGCTGGATTGTGAAAATGTCCAAGAAAAAAAAAACTACAGAACTTTATGTTTGTAAACAAAATATCAAAATAGGATTTAGAGTATTTGATTACTGATCCATTTATGTTAAAAACTAATGTTAGATTTAAAATATTTTGCAGTTTGCTATCGGCAGACAATAATGAAAATGTTATTGGCTAGCATGAAAGGCGTGCAATCCCTAAAAAAAGTAACAGCTATGCACAGCCCTTTGCATGCATAATTTCAGCATGCCTTTGATGCTAGTCAATACTATTATTTTTATACAGAGCATTGAAACAGAGTCCAACCGGTTAATATAAAACACTATCTAGATAATATATATTAAATACAAACCACTTAATATAAAAGCAGTGTCAAATGACAAGTAAATATGAAAAAATCAGGTCAGATTTTAGTGATTGTCTTAAGATCGTGTAAAAAGTCCAGTTTCCTGTTCTATTGTTGTTTGGTACTACAACAAGCTCAGTTAGTTACATAATTTCTCTTATTTCTTTGGCTTCTTTAAGTAGTTTACAGTGTCACAAAATTGGCGACTTAGACTGGGAATCAGAAAAGACCTCGAGGAACTCTTTATGAGCAGCGCAAATTTTGATCTGCAATAATTTTTCGTTTTATTTTTGCCCCCAAAATGCTTGAAACGTGGTACTAAACTTATTGCGATTTGAATGAATATGAATATATTTCCTTTGAATTTATAGGCCAAAATAACTCAATATGGATATTTCCCAATCGTAGTTACAGCAGACAGTCAACTCTCGCCTTAAGGGCACCCCGCTATTACGAACACTCGCTTCAGTCAACTCTTGTTATAGCAGACACGCTCCGGGCATCGTATGAGTCGTTTCCAGTCAAACCTCTTTCGCCGGGGATCTGGATTCTGTCTATTTCTCAGTTATAGTTTATTTTATCTTTAATTTTACACTTAATCTAAGTAATTTTACGTATTTCCAGTGTTACGCAAATACTGCAAATTGAAAACACGCCTTCCAATGTGGAGAAGGCTGGTTTGGTTATCCGAAGTAAAGTACACAAAATCTAAACTCATTCTACGTTGCAATTGTATCGGCCTCTGCTTTTAAATTTCTCATTTTCAGCGGATAGAAACGACAGCCGGAAATACGATCGAAATTATTTATTTTCCCGAATATTAGACAAAATAATGAGGCTCCCTCACGGAACAAGGGAACATGGCCATAAACGTTTTAGAAACATGGGAACAAAAGGAAAATAATGCTGGGAACAGGGTAACGAAAGCGTATTTTAGGGAACAGGGAACACCAAAATCGAAGAAATACTTTTAGGGAACATGGTACATCTCGTAACACAAGGGAACATTTGTTGGGAATATGCCCCACCCAGCTCAGGCCCTCAGTAATTTTCCTTTTACTACTAGTAACCGACGATCTTTCTATTTTCTCCATGTTCAATCAAAAGTAGGATAAGTGTCAAATATAATTTTAGTTTGGCAGCGTACAGCGAAGGATGATCGGATTTTTATAAAAAGCTCTAAAATATTTCCATGACTCAAACTCGTTAGAAAGGCGTTTGATAATTTCGCGAACATTTATTTGATAACTTGAAAAAAGAAACTTATTTGCTGCTAGTAGTAAAAATTTAGACTGCTTCAACTACCCCACCCCGTCCCTGCCTTCCGCCATTAAAAAGGACTCGTCTTGTAGCTTCTTATATATCCTGTGTCATTCTTCCTCCCGCCTTGTAGTATCACGGTTACATCAACTCACGTCTTACATCATCTTATATTCCCCAGTTTTGGCTACATCACATGAAGTCAGTTTAGACCAATCATAGGTTTAAAAATCTTTGATGGATTATAAATCCCATGATATGCCCCCCCCCCCCCCCCCCAGAGATAAGCCCCCTCTCCTAGTACATCATTCATAATATATTTGAAATGAAATTGATTAATAATGAGATTTTAAAGTTAAATTCAAAACCAGTTAATGAAAAATAATTTTGATCAATGCTGCTATAGCTCATTCACATTGTGACATGTTTTTTTATTCTGCTTTTAAGCCCTCATCCCCCAGATATAAGCCCTCCTGTTTATTGGCCCATCCAAAACCCCTTATGAAGTAGTATAAACCCAGGGCTTATAAGTGGAATTTTATGTATCTCCCAGAAAGTCTAATTTAGAACGGATGAAGATTTTCGTAATGAATAAACGATTGAATAGCGAAATCATTACTAGTGTAAATTTAGTGAGTACAATCAGGAAAAGTAGTTTTTTTTTTATAAGCATTACAATTGAAAAACGAAACATCTAGTTTACCGCATTCTTTCAAGATATCGAATTTCTAATCACGCAGTACAAGAGGGTAAAAAGTTTTCTGTGAATGTCACGTTTACCGATCAACTTTAAATTTCTCTTTACGATGGCAAAAGACTGCCAGGCGACTCGTGATGGGAATAAAGGAAATAATCAACTGAATGATAATGTTCTGTAGCCTAGTTATGCCATGAATTACATCGACCTTGAGAAATGTGACTGTGTTTAGAACTGTGTTAGTGACGCAGCGCTTTTTAATGGCTATTATAAATGCTAAAAACATGGCATTTTTTTCTTGAATTACGCTGCAGGTTTTCACCGAGATAATTATCCGGATGTTTTAATTTCCAGTTGACGCTCTGATAAGCTACCACTCAGATATGGAAAACTTAAAATTGAAAAGCAAGTTCTGCCAGCAATTTGACTGCCTCCTGCAGTACATTTTTCTAGAAGATTTTTGTTTATGTTAACGATGAATAACGTTTTTAAAAGGATAGTCAATCAATTACAAGACTCGCCAAGATCCAAAGCACATTGGGTAGATTGAGCGGCAATTTGTTGATCGAGTCAATCAATGGCCACCAATGGGGAAAAACGGGAAAAGGTGGCTCGCCGGCTTAATGCTTATCACGTTAGACTCCGAATCGAGCAAAGCGGTGCGGCAACAAGCGTTTTCCGGTACCATTTAATATCATGATCATGTGTTAGTCTTGAATTGGCCAAGACTACCACATAGTGCCTCTCCGCTCACGAGTATAAATGGGTAACTGTTACGCCTAATTGATTTTAACGACGCACAGTCGCGTTCATAAGTGCGCTATTCATTTAAATTTGTATTTTTCTTTCACGGACCCAGCCCTTAGGGTCTTTCAGGCGCTAAAATCGCAGTGTGTCCGCCATCTTGCATTTGAATGCCTAAAAGACACTGTGGCCCAGCCATGCCAGTTCCAGGTGTTCGGTTAGCTGGGGCCGCGCAAAGAACGATGAGTGAGGAAAACAAGAGGACTTTTTAGGCTTTCACAGGTAAACATTGGGCACCGTATTACGTAACTGCACCGAGATTCCGACCACAGCTACATGCCTCAAACGTAAATTTGTTCTTAACTTTTTGTCTTTTTTTGCTCTTATTCTGCTTCTCGGCTTCGCGGCTTATTTTCCAACAAGAGTGACAACGACGACAACCCATTACACACTTTATTTAACAACAATAACATTTGTTTTTACCAAAACAGTAGTGCAATAAGAAAAGAAATTTTAAACTGCATAAAATGTTCCAGTTTGAGTTCTTTAGAAAAGTGGAACACAAAGCGCAGCTGCAGTTGTACTTTAATGTTCTTGGTCCTCAAAATCCATTTTTACCATATTGTCGCGAAGCAGATTTAGGAAACAGCAACGAAGAAGAGACAAGGCTTCTCGACAAACAGGTTCTAATGTTTCTGGCTTGCATCGATTAACCTATAACACTAAGGTTTGATTCCCGCCGGGCACTCAGAATTGCATAACGTAGAGGAGACGTGGAACCACGATAGAAACAGCACTGAACCGATATACGAGTGATATACATGTAGAACCGCATCTTCCTGTTCTTTACAATTAGAAGGCTACGGACACGAAGACGGTACTCGTAAGGACAGCTCAACGGGTCCTACAGGTTTGGGGTGAGTAGGGGGGGGGGGGGGGGGGTGATAACCCACTCACTATAAAATCTGATCTTCTTGGATTTCGATTCGGTGGCTGTCACCGACACTGGTGGACTTCGAGCGCGATGGAAAGCCGGGCCTATGTTCCACACCACCAGGAGCCGGGCAGTCGGGCGATGAAGAACGCTGTCGATATCGGTTGAAACAAAGGCGTATTCGCTTAGGGTCTTGGCAACACAACATCCGGGAATGTGTTCTCTGCTTCTCTCACTGCCTCCTCAGGGAAAAAAGCCGCCACGCACAATTCTGTTGCCTTCACCCAGCCCCGGTCAGGCATGCTATCATTCTTCCCTACAGGGGGTGAAAAGAACTTTGAATAAGTGAATGAGGGATAAAGGATGGGGGATGTGGGATGAAGGGACACTTGATGTGGCATGAAGGATATGTGGGATGAGGGATATGAAATGAGGGGTGAGGGATTCATGAGGGATAAAGGATGAGGGATGTGGTATGAACGATTCCGGATGAGGGTGCCACAGGCTGATTAACACTGATCTTTCTTCATACAGTTTCTACTTGACATTTCTTATGCTATTACTCACCTGCTTCAAAGTCATCCTCAACCTACCTACAGAGCTACATATCTATATAACTGGATTTAAGAATTCTGGTATTATTTTCCTCGGATTTTAAAAGAAGTATGGTATTATCGGTTAATCATTTGAAGATTTCTAGCGAAACGTTCTCTTATGGCGAATGTAAGTAAGACAGAATTGATGAAATTGTTTAGCACGGCGGCATCATTTCATTTATTCTGTCATCTATTCCTTCATGGGAAAAATAGAACCCACAAAAATCACTTGGCTACCAGTTGCTTCACAGTAAAAGTTGGTGGAGCATCGCACCGATATCGTGGAGGTCACGGATTTGAACCCGGTGTTCAAAGCCCTGAAATTTTTTTCAGGCATTTTGCCCCGTTTGATTAAATGTATCATTGCTTGTTTCTTAATGTAAGTTACTTACAAAATACTTGTTTAAGATCCACTATGAGAGATGTGGGCGTATTATCTTCCATGACTTCTGCACTTCCTTGTAGGACTACAAACAGGGTACCGCCTTGAGACCGAAAGCAAAATACATGTATCAGTAAAGAACCAGGGCCCGGTTGCATAGAGCAACTAAGATTAAGTGAGATTTTCTGCAACCATTCCCTGTGTTCCAGAGGATTTTCGCGGCCCGTGCTATTATGGATGAATTGGGCAAAGACGGACTAAAGAGTAACGAAAAACCCATGACGCTGCAAAAACATTCAGCGGAACGCAAGGAGCAGTTGCAGAAAATCCCACTTTATCTTAAGTTGCTTTATGCAATTGGGCACATGGGGGATCAAAGATTTTTCTTAGTAGGGGGTGAACCAATAAACCACATATTATTTCTTTGCCGAATACCAGTTGTATTTGAAAGTCGCAGGTCATCTCAGGGGGAGGGGGGGGGCACCTTTCCGGGCCTCGATCCGCACCTGAGAACTTGCCAATCTCTAAGATGTTTACTTGTGTTGAGTTGCTTAAAATGAGGATTTAATGACGTCGCTTACAACCTCTTCTTAGGGGACGGGGTGTAGAGATCCTGGGAGTGATGTCGAGAGCTGTTCTCTTGTTTATTGCTGCTTGCATTGCATCTGCCATTCCAAAACAAGTGAACCACTCACAGAACACCAATAATAAGAAAAAAGTAGACTAACCTTCTTGGTACTGTCTGGTTGACAACATGACATCATCAGCTTGCACTTCCTTAATAACCATGGACAGAGCAAGAATGTACAGGAATCCTGGTGGACAAGCTTTGAATTCTTCTGTCTGTCAAGAAAATCGCATTCTTGAGTAATGATTATGATTCTGCACTTACATACATGTACGTGGCTTAAACAAAGAGGAAACAGGTTTTAAGAAGTGAGGCAGGATGAAGCATGGAAGATGAGAAATGGAGAATTAAAAGGTGAGGAGTGCGGCGTGTGGGATGAGGGATTTTGCACGAGGGATAAGAGGTGAAGGAAGAGGAAAGAAGGATAAGGAGTATAAGATGAGGGATAAAGGATGAAAAATGACGGATGAGTGGTGAAAGATACAGGATAAGGGATGTGGGATAAGGGATGACAGATGTGGCATACGGGATATGGGATCAGGGATAAGGGGTGAGGGATATGGAATGAGGGATGTGGGCTAAGGGATGAGGGATGTAGCATGAGGGATATGGGATGAGATATATGGGGTTCAGGATGGAGGATAAAGGATAAGAGATGAGGGATAATGGATGTGGACTAAGGAATGAGGGATAATGGATATGGACTAAGGGATGTGGGATGAGGGATACGGGATGTGGGATGAGAGGTAAAGGATGAAGGATATACGGGATGAGGGATTCTTCTTTACTTTTCTTATGTTCTTACTCACCTGCTTCAAGGTCATCCTCAAAATCTTAATAGAGAAAACAACAAATGGAACATTATAATTATAACATTAATTACTGCTTTGTTACGAAGCTAAAATGCATAAATAATTATGCTAAACGTTCCCTGTCAGTTTAATGGGTGTCATTTCTTAAGGTTGGTGCAGTGGCATAATGCAGTCTGGGTTTGAGCTCTGGCTGGGGTCATTGTGTTGTGGTCTAGGGGGGAAATAAGTTTTCTCTTACAGTGCCTCTTTCCACCCATGTGTATATAGGTAGCAGCAAAATGTGTTGTTGGGGTCAACCCTGTGATACACTAGCATCCCATTCCCATCCAGGGAAGGGGATGAAGAAATACTCCTCCTCGAATTGCTTCATACCAAAAAAAGACAGAATGAGCTCTTCTGACATGAGCCACTTGGCCTGATCAAGGATGTAGAAATAAGAAAAAAATGCAGGAATGTGTTGAACATTTTTTTGATCATCCAACCAGTCTGTTTTCTTTTTTAATGGACTCATGTGCTCGCACTACATTTCAGTGTACTTGCATCATCTTTAGCAAAACACAGGTTTAACAGATTGATTGTTATTCAATATCCACAAGATAAAAAGACGGTCAAACCTCCAAATCCAAAGCTCCTCCATACTTTGAGTACAGCCTGCTATCTCTCTGAGTGACCTGTTGTTTCCACTTGACACTTAGCTCTTGGAGCAATGTTGCTTCTGTTGTGAACTGTGCAATGAAATTTGTAATAAGCATGTGTTGTTGTTGTTATTGTTGTAGCTGATGATCTCTAGCAACTTAATCTGTAAGTGTTCATAATAGAGATAAAAAAAACTTCTTGTTTATGATTGGTTCTCTACAAACCTATTATTTTTTTATGTCAAGGAATTGACACAATGATCATGTGAATGCCCAATTTTAACATTATCATATTTGGCTGATCAAACAACTCAGAAGTCAAGTGATTTGTGCTCATCATATAAATTGTGCAATTTTTCCCTGAACTGTACTCCACTCAATCCAATTTATATAATTACTGATTTAAACAATGCCAAGTTACTGTAATTAAAAAGAATTAAACTTATTATTACATAACAATGTTTTGATACAAAAAGATCCATGTATTTTCTGCTCATAAAATCAAAATCTTTACCAAAAAAGCTGCAAGATTACAAAATTGTATAAAACAATTTGTACGTGTTTGTAGATCTGTGTCTAGCACTTACTTTCCCTAAAGATAACACTGTGTATAATTACATGAAGTGCAAAGTGTTTAATAAATGAAAATAATATACAAACCTGACTAATAGCATCTTGGAAGTTTTCCTCTCGTAGCATAATAACCTGGCATGGCCCAGCTGCCCTGTGGAGTACATGTACATTATATACCTATAATTGTACTACAAGCTCTATGTTTTTATCAGATGGTAGTTGAAAGTGGTGAAACCCAGAGTCTGCTATCAAAGTCTACAGAAAACAATGGCAGGTGATCTTTATTGTGTTAGCAAAGTAGGTGGCTTTTCTAATAGGCATGTACTCATTTATTAATGGTTACCTTATTACGCTGTACATGAAATTTTCGCGACACGTTAATTTCGCGATTTTGAGGTGCACATATTTCGCGACACTTAAATTTCGCGATTTTGCGAAAATTTTGTATTTTGGATCACTTTAATTTCGCGTTTTTGAGTGAGACACAATTTACATTTTCTTGGCAATATATTTTGACATGCCTTTGAATTATATAAAACGACTTTATCGAAGGAACAATAATGTCAAAATTAACAAAAACGCAGGGGGGGACTTAATCTCGGCAATAGCAAGAACAGAGCAGTTCCCACAATGTCTACAAGTGAGTCAATTGACGACAACATCCATTTACATTGATTACTGACATATGCGAGTCACTTAATATTCACGTCATGTTATGTTCGCGACACTTATTGTTCGCGTCACTTTAATTTCGCGATTTTTTTAAAATCGTGAAATTCGCGAAATTAAAGTGTCGCGAAAATTTCATGTAATAAGGTACTTTACCGTTTACATGTACATGTTTAGGGAGGGGGGTGGTTGGGTGACGTGAGGTGAGGTGAATCTCCATGGTATTTAAATAGAGTGTACAATATGCCTGATCTAAAAATAGAGCTTGAAGAAGAATCCAATTACAGTCACAGCAATAATATCGATCCAATGATCACATTTGGTTTAAGTATTCAGACCTCCCCCCCCCCCCTCCCCACTAAAATGCTTACAGGTCAGAGTGTTTATGGAGCCTTGAGAGAAACTGAATGGGTTAGGAGGGGCAGGTACCATCATGGAACAAGATATGGTAGGGTGCAAATAACACACAGATACATGTTGATGTATGATAAGGTTTTCAGAGTAGAATATTATACCTGCCAACTTTTCCTGGGTCAAAGGCGTGAGATTTTTATCCTGAGAGTGCCAGGATTCCCGAAGACGATACGACAATGTCCGAAGTTTTCCGAAGACGTTCCGAACATCTCCCGATCCCAGTACGTGGACGTGTTTTGCTAAACACGACCTCGTTTCCAATGCTTTTTTTCGTCAAAACTCTGTCATTTCGGGGAAGGTATTGCCATTTACTCATTTTACATGGAGTTTTATTTTCTCACACTGGTTTGAGATTACATTTTTTCGAAAATGTGTTGTTTTTGGTTGTAATTTAACTCAAATTTTTCGACTAGGCGTGAGAAATTGGTTCGTAAGCGTGAGTTGGCATGAGATCGAAGTTTTCAACTCGTAGGTGTGAGACTCACGCCCAAGGCGTAAGAGTTGGCAGGTATAGTCAATATGTAAAAAAAAACATCAAAATATAATAGCAGAGTAATACTGTATATTGAACACTGTCACAAGACTAACTGTAACATTCACTCGAGATCACCAAGTAGTTTATCGCTGAAACTGGGAAAGATTGTTAATCCTTCAAGCACCAATTATAATTTATTAGATATACATGTATCACCATTAAAATAATGCTCTTTTATGCTGTGTATCTGTCTTAACCTGACGGTGGATCTCCTCTCTGTTCCAGTGAAGAAACCTGCACAGTAAAATAACATCATTAGAAGGTGGGCATGGTGTTATGGCTGATTATCCAATGGTGGTCTGAAACACATATAAATTATGCATCTAATGCTCCAGATTCAAATGTAATAAATAATATTGTTAATAATATCATTGACTATAAAAAGAAAAAGCCTGCTGAGGGTGTTAAGCTAGTTAAAGGCACCTTTTCACACACTTGAACCTTTTTTGAAAGGCTAAACAGCAAATAAAAGGTGCATGTTATATATAAATTTTGTATCAATAATTTCTACATTCTATTAATTGGCACTGGTACCTTCCTCTCCAAAAGAGAAACCTCTGTCTCCAGCATCAAATGTAGCAAGCTCCTGATTTCCAGTTGAGAACTTCACCCTGCATACAGAGCAATTAACTTGATCATTGATCAATTCATACATTCATACTGACTGCTAATTAAAGGAGAGGGGGTGGATTTCAAAAAAAAAAAAAAAGGAGGAGTGGGTTGGGGAGCGGGGGTTGACAATGGGTTCTTGCCCTGTTGAGTGCTTAATTGAAAAAAAATATGGGATTTGAAGTTAAGCCTACCAAAGTACAACACTGATTATATATAACCTGGATTTTTCCTGCATATGACCGGGGGAACATCCCCTGGTAGATAATTTCGCACACCTCCAACCAATGTTGGTAAGGCTAGCTATTTGTGTGTACATACAAGTTAGTTCTCAAACTTACATTTATCAATTCTTTATTGTATAATTTAAATATAACTTACTGTCCATGAACTAGAACAAACATTTCTTGTCCTTTCCATCCTTCTTTGAAAATTATGCTGTCAGTAGGATACAGTACAATAATTGCTGCAAACAATTAAAAAGTAATTAAAGGTAAAGGAATTAGTTTTCCCTCATGGCATTTCTAAGTTAAACTGTCTGGTAAATTCTTTTTTCCTGAATTACTTATACATGTAGTTTGCGGTTCAGAAAGTTTTAAAGTAACAGTAGGCATGCAGCTTTATTATCAAAGTAGTTGGCCAATTTTACCATCATTAAGTAAAGAATCAGAGGATATCCCAGCAGAGTAGATATGGCTTATTCGAGGCTGGGCACTTACATGTATTAACTTTTCCTACCTTCAGGGTGGGCGCTTATTCAAAGTGGGCGCTTATTCGAGGTTGGGCGCTTAATTGAATAAATACGTACCTAGTTTATGACCAAAAAGGTGTGAAATAAATAATAACATTAATATTAAAATTTGCTTCTCCATCCACCAGAGAAAGCTAAGAATACCTACTGCATTATATAATTTATAAATATATTTTTAAAAAACATAATTTTAAATTAACTGACCTGGCTTTATGGTGGTGACCACAGATACCAAAGACTCTTTTCTCCAGCTGTGTACCACTGGGGACTAAGAAGAAGAAAACAATAATACAGTCAAAGCTCTCGTAAGCGGAACACTAGGGACGCAAAAAAGTGTCCGTAACAGGAGCTGGCCGCTTACGATAATGGTTCTCAAAAGGGGCCACTAGAGGTGTGGGGGATAAAGGGCAGCTTAAGGGAGCTTGCCCAGCTAACAATAACCGGAGGGACGTGGATGACGACGAAACAAGCACTGAAATAGGGTACTGTAATTACTGTGAAATCATTGTGATGAACAGCGATGTGAAGTTGATTGATAAAAATAAGATGAAGAGGTTGTAAATATGATTTTCTTTGGGTTGTCCACTTTCAGGAGCTTAAAAACA
This sequence comes from Oculina patagonica, assembly GCF_052425735.1. Classification (NCBI taxonomy): domain Eukaryota; kingdom Metazoa; phylum Cnidaria; class Anthozoa; order Scleractinia; family Oculinidae; genus Oculina; species Oculina patagonica. The sequence goes on from NW_027558036.1 coordinate 210,755, forward strand.
AAGAAAAAGTCTAAGTCGTAATCTCTGAAAGTGTCCGCGGCGCTTACAGGAATGTCCGCTTACAAGATTGTAAAAATACAGTGTTTGTATGAGAGTTGAAACAGGGTTTACAACAAGGCGGCCGTAAGTAGAGCTGTCCACTTATGAGAGTGTCCGTTAAGAGAGCTTCGACTGTAAAATTATTTATATCGTTATTATAATTGTGCCATTTCAGCTCAGACATCTGGGAAATCAATAGTAACTAAGGCAAACACAGTGTAGTTACGATGTGTGTCTACCAACCTTTTGTAACACATCTATAGCAATCTCCTTTGACAGCTGTCGGTTGTCAAACAGTTTACTGGTGTCAAGGTATCTCCTACAATTAACGTTGAATTAACAATTAATTAATATTATTATTAACAATTAACATTAAGCGAGGAAATATCAAACTACAATATTATAGTATAAAATCTACTACAGAGCAATTATTTTATTTATTGTCAGTGTCACTTCAACTACCAAAGAAATAGTATACTAGCATCTCATCCAGTAAATTAAGTGGAACAAGAAGCCCTGTGGCTTTATAGACCGGCGTAGTAACGTTTTTTTTTTCTTTTTTCGTTATATTGAAGCACGTCAAGCGATAACAATAATACGATACTTCGCCGCCAGAGTGGGTAAGGTCAAAGGACTGCTTTGATCATGAATTGTTTACACCGCTTTTACGTCTGTTTTCTTTCTTACACTAAAACTCATGAAATATAACTTGTCTCTTTTGTTCATATATCTTGTATCTGAGTCCTTTCTAACTGTCTAGTTCTGTTTTGCTTTGTGGTCTAAGCAGAATTTCTTATTGAGTGAAACACTTTATACAAAATGCATAATTATTATGCATGGTAATTTATAAAATCCCTCATCCCAATAAGCAATTTCAAGTGGCCGATGAGAGATGAGATGTAGTAAGCCAAACAGAATAAGTGACGTAGGAAAACAAGTAATTACAATCCCTCTGTCCCATGCCTCTTCCTCCACCCTGGCAAATTATTTTAAGTGGCTGATGAAAGATGACCAGTCTAAGCCAATCAGAATGTGTGACCTTCAATACCCTTCCTACAAAAGAAACTTACCGAACGCAAGAGACGGGCGCGCGTAGGCCGATAGCAGCCTGGGCCCATCCCCAGGGGGGATACTCGGGATTTCAAGTGACGGGGATGATCGAAGGATTTTTTTGGGTTGGAAAATTTGGCAGCTATTTTTTTTTTTCATTTAAGTAGGGATGTTTTTGGGTATTAAAAAAAATCTGAAGATTCATGATAGTGCATTAGCTGTGTACTTTTGTGAAAGTACAAAGAAACATATTTTGTTGATGATTTTTGAGGGGTCAATTTTGTATCTAAGTATTTTTTGGGTTAAGTTTGAAGCCCTTGGGTTTTTTTTGGGTCTTGATTTTTGCCCCCATTTGATCATCCCCGTCATTTGAAGTCCCAAGTACCCCCTCTGGGGGCCCATCTAATAAAGAAATTGATAATCAAAAAGATTGAAACTGTCTTCATAAATGCTGCAAGCAGAATCTTTAGTGTTGACCATGGAGCTTAATGAAATTTATTTAATGTGAATGTCTGTCAGTAAAATGCTAGACAGTCCTTTATCTTTATCTTTACTTAAAAAATATATATATTATAAACAAATTACCGGTAATCTAATTTGGCTACATACATTTTTAGAGCAAGCATTAAAGGAGAAAATTTTATAACTCAGAATGAAACCTCTTACATGTAATTGCTGCAGAGAAATTTAGTATGTACTGAACAGATGTAGTATTTCCACCAACCTCTGTTGAAACCACTGCAGTAGAGTTATCTCACTGGGAAACGTGAGCAGCTGTCGAGCATCAGAGGTCTTCAGAAGTAATATCACACACCTTGTTAAAATACAATTATATTATTAAATGTGTTGTAAAGTCATAACATGGGCACTATTGCCAGTATCACGAGCATGACATTGAGAAGTCACTAAAGCTGAAGTCAATTTAAGACATTTTTTACAACTGCAGTTTTATTAAATTAAAATATTATTACTATACTAGTGCAATGAATCTATTTTAAATAAATCAATGTTTTATTCTATCATGGGACGGGACAAAACGACCAGTTGAAGGGAAATTAAAGCGATTCCAAATGCTAAAGATTCAGCTTGTGGGCAGCTACTTTAATGTTGGCAGTCCAAACACGACTGAAACAGTTCACGATGCAATATGCTTCCCGCGATGCTTTGACCTTTACAACATCACACTTAATAAATCGTTCAATTTGTCCAATAGTTGCGACACCCTGCTAAACATTGGAACTGACATGCACATGTATGTACCTGTTAGATGACCACACATCAGCAGTGCACTTCATATTAAACAGCACAGAAACTTCCCCAAAGCAATCGCCTGCTTGAATTTCCCTCAAGACAAACTTTTGGTTTTCACTGAAAACAGTTACATTCCCTGACACCAGCACATGAATTCCAGATGCCTCTTGGCCTTTGCTAAGTAGAATTTCTGGGGTATCCTCTGTCTCTTTCAGTTCTACACGACGTATCACTTCATCCCGAACACCTTTATCAAGGGCAATAGGTAGTCTGTTTAAGCAGTCAGTGAGTCTGGCAACAGCTTCTGGTGGAAGTAAAGGATTGATTGATGATGCAAACTGTGGACGTACCATTTGACTTTCCCGTCTTCTACCACTCTGTTTGTTGCCCATTTCCAAATAAACGGAACAAAGATTGTTTCTAATCCTTGTCAGTCTAATAATTAATAATAATAATAATAATTTAATAATTTATATAGCGCTTTTTACATGTACTGATCAAAAGCGCTTTACAAGAATTTAATTAAAAACAATAAAATGTTTACATATATATAAAACAACTAAAACCTATTAAAGGTAAAAATAAATCTAACATGAAGTTGAAAACAAAATCAAAGAATAAGTCAGATTTAAATCATAACATGATATTACTAGCATGTTTGTTATGTTTTTGTTTTATTGTTGTTCTTTGACTTGTTTTTATTTTTGTTTTGTTTTTCGTTTGGTTTGGTTTGTTTTATTTTACTATACACATGTATATGGAGAGGGCCCAGTTTGTTGTGGGTGAACCTGTAAGGCAGAATAGTTATATGACAGAATGGCATTAGTTTGCTAGAGGTTAGCTTCACCCTGGTTTACTTGCAGGTAGCTTTTATTTGTTGATTAGGGCAATACTAGTATATGCTGCCCTAACCAAGAAATAAAAGCTAACCGCAAGCAAACCCGGGTGAACTGAAGCTAACTGCAAGTAAACCAGAGTGAAAATTAGTGCCATTCCATCAATCGGCCATTCTATTCAACTAAATAGGGTCACCCCTTGCAATGGCATTTTACAAGCAATGCTTCACGTCCCTGCACTACTTGAACTGGCTTGATTGTCTAACTACCGTAGGTTCTGAAAGCAATGATCCTCCAAAAGTAATGAAATTTCAACACTGTTATGATTATATCAATAATTTCCTGAAAGTTGCAACCTGCTAAAAGTAAGGACGCTTCAAAGCACCGGTAATCTTGAACAGAATTTTGCTTGTTATTAAGAAAATGATGAAAATAAAAGATACAACAAGCTGTAACAAGCTGACTTAAATGTTTGTTTTATGCAAGCCACATTGCAAGGGCAATTATTCAAGTGTATACTCTGTTCTGATGCAACATATATTAAATTCTTTTCAACAAGCTTGTTTAACCTTAATATAACATAGACCGATATCTTCCACAAGGTCTTATTCAAAACATTTTTATTATCATGGTATACCTTTCAGCTACCTTCAGGAAAACATAGTAAAAGGCAGCTTTGACCTTATTCTGGATACAGTGGCTATTTGTACGACACCTGTACAGTGCTGACTTCAATTTGCTATTCATACAGGAGTCCATCATTTTAGTAGGTTTCCTATGTTGTTATTATATGTCTGTTAAGATGCATCCTGTGATTCTTTTGAGCACTGTTGATTTGACTGACAGACAAAATTGCCTAGTCTCTGCATGCTATGTGAACAACCCATCTCACAGAACTCACAGAAATGTCACACAACCTCTGTTCAAAGATTGACTTTTACAAAACTAAAAGGCAGGTGAATATTTGTGAAAAAAAATTCTTGTAGCTTTATTATGATACAAAATAGAATTGACTTGACTGAAATGAGCGTTTACATCAAAATTCTACGAGAGTCCACAGACTTCCATATAAGACGCTACTGGTACAGGACATGTACGCTGATTTGCACTTTATACACACAATGCAGCTTCTTTGACATTGTTTTAATAAATTAAATTATTTCAATCACAGCGTGCGTGGATTGAAGAATCATGTATGAAGAGCAAAATGTATAAGACAGTGTGTGGGTCCCACACAAATGGCAACTAGCTGCGGACAATTCATGAGGAAGCCTTTTTAAGACTCGCATTTGACTCCAAGTAAAAACTTATTCAAGCCAAGACTCGCATTTGACTCCAAGTAAAAACTTATTCAAGCCAACTCAAGAGCTATAATTGTTGAAGTTGTCAGAAATTCTTTTTATGAAATCAATGTTTGACCTTTTTAACCCTTTCATCACACTAAACCGGAAAACCGGGATTCTGTTTTCCCACTGGAACATACTAAACCGCTTTTCTGGGAATTTGACCGCTTAAGATTTGAGATCAGAGACCTAGTAACTAGTCTCCTAGAGGGGGATCTAATATATTTTAAATTGAAACCACATGGTCAGACTTCAAAATGGCATCCTTGAATCGTGAAGTGAAGAAACAGAACTCCATAAAAACATGAAGTGTTCACAAGGCGCGCAAATCTATATTTTCCACCATATTTTGACTGACTAAGAAGATGCTCTTTCTAAGAGTTAGAATTTTGAGGCCAGTTTTCAAACTTGGAAGGAATTATTTTCACAATTTGTCAATGGTAAATGGCCCGAGTTATTGAAGAACTCTTCGAACCTCTGATGCCAAGATCAAAGCCGTATAGACTCAAACTGTCCCACTGTTTTCTACAGTCACGTTTTCCGTGCGGGTGAACAGCGCGGTAAGAGTTGTGCAAAGTTTCCATTAATTTTCCTCTCTTTTTTGAATGAAATAAATGTTCTAATTCATCACGATGTTTTTGTCTAGGATTTTCTTGCTTGTGTTGTATTTTTTGGAATACAAAAGCCTATTTGAAGTGCACAAACCCTGATTAAAAAATCAAATCATGCTTTTTTAGACTGAAAGTTTGACATAGAAATTCACTGTTTGGGGGAATTTTTGTACTAGAAATAGAATGGTGAAAGGTTTAAGTATTGTAAAAGTCCGATTTTTGCGAAAGGTTGTGTAAAATTTTCGTGAGTTTTGTAAATTTTAAGTGCCGCTAGAGGAGCTGTTCGCGTTTTTTAATTAAAAAAAATAGCTTACTGGTATGCATATGCAGAGATTAGGCAAGTTATTGTACATGTGAATCTAATCAACAACATTATAAAACGCTTAATAACTACTGTATCCCAACAGACATACAGTATTCTGGATCGGCAAAAATAAGAAATCAGCGGTACATAAAAAAAAACTCAAATTGTGGACTCTCAAAGGTACCTGAAGTACGTACTATAAAACGAGGGTCACACTTCGGAACTAAGCTATGATGATTAACATGTTACCTACATGCTTGAGAGAACCTTCTTGCGGCTCAGGTTCTCTCTACGCCATCTTAGGAGCGAAGTGACGTGCTTGTGATCTAGTTTTAGTCCTTGTTATTTTAAAGAAACTTACCATTTAGTAATTTACCCACACAATTCACAAGGTTCCAGTTCGGCAGCCATCTTAATTTGTTAAAGTCGCAATGCATTCTGGTCGAAGCGCAAAGGTTCGTTCCCAGTTATACAACGGTCACACACGGCTTAGCCGGCAGAATAAGGGCAATGAAGTTTATTTCATTCTTTCGTTGGCGATTTCTATACCGCGGATTGAAATTCCTACGGAACTCGAGTTTTGTCGATACTGGTCATTTACAGATCCTCAAATGTAAGACCATGTAATGCTTCCAAAGCGACAAAAGGCGCACGGATTAGGCCTGGGGACGAGGAGGAAGCCTGTACTGTAGGAACCCGCGTTTTTGGCGGGAAATCGCATTGCCACGGTCTGTTGAGACAAAGAAATTTCAAAACGACTGTAAAACGCGAAGGGAAAAAATTTATTCTGACAAATGAGAGTATAGTAAATTCAACTTCGAGGATACAAGGCTCAAGAGATCTACGGAGGGATAGAGAGCGAGAAAGATCAAGAGAAAATATGCGAAAAAGTAGCGACGAGCAGCGACAAAAACTGCAAAAAGAGCAAGAAAGGGGTCAATAAAACGGACAGAAGAGCAACGAAGAGCAACGAGAATAAAACGAGAGAGGACTCGGTTAAACATGCAAAGAAACAGCGAACAATAGAAACAATAAAATGAGCTAAAATGGAACTCGAGAAATTGATACCAATAGAAACAACAACACCTACACCTTCACAAAATCTAACTATAATTAAAGTATAATTTTAACTCTTGCTTGTCAGGCCCTTTAAATATCAGTCACTGAGGACTGATGACCAAAAAAATTCGCCAAACATTTGCGTTACATCCCCTCCCTGTGAAACTTTCAGGAAAGCGTGACTAGGCTTTTACCCAGTCTCTCCGCAAATTTGAGCTAAAACACTTGAATGTGGCCTACACTACGTACTTCACAACTCAGTACAAAATGGCCGCCGATGCGAAGGTTTGAACAAACGGCGGTTGTAAGGGCAGAGAGAGCTTTTGAGATTGTTTAAAGAGAAAGAAGGCAGTACTAATGGGATTTCTATTGATTTTGATCGTCAACTGCGAAATACAAGCGAGGAATGAATCGAAATTGAGGTAAGAGTGTGTACTTGTCACGATACGGTACGAACGCATTTGGTCTGAAATGGACTGAAATATTTGCTTTCTGCGTTCGAATCCTCGCCTGTTGCTTGGAATAAATGCCTAAATTTATCTATGAGTACAAGGAGATCGTTATATTTTGAGGAAAAGGGTTTTTGGGACAAAAATATTCGAAATTCCGGGACGCTACTTGGCCGAAAAATATATGCTAATTTATGCAAATTAGGTTATTCATGAAGCTTAGATAAATTGTAATAAATTCTATATTCATTCTTTTTCAGCCAGAATTGCTGGATATGTTGCCAATATAACAAGGAACATTTTTGCTTTCAACTTTTTCTTATAACCTTAAACATTTGAGAAGCTTGTTGCTTTTTGTCCAAAATTTTTGGTCACTTTATGCTGATTTATGCTAATTAGATAAATATATTCAAAAATATTATGGGTTGTTTCGGTCAAAAGTTTTTTTTTCTGAAAGCCTGTTTCATAACCTTTCAAACGAGATATGGCTTTCCTCTCAGTTGTAAATATCTCCTGAGAAAATAAATAAAGGTGAAATGTAGTCAATTTTGACTGTTTTTTGACCTGACAAGCAAGAGTTAAAAGGTTCCAACATGATCTAAACTCAATAAATTGTGTGTAGTACATGCGCATAGTTTTATAGCGGAGCTCTACAGCGGCCCGCAGGGCCGCAGAGCAGAGCCCCATACGCATGAAAGAAGGAACACTATCGAAATGAGTTCTCATGGTCAACATGGATAGCGGCATGGTTCGCGGGCGCGTACGTACGGCGTCCGTACGGAGTCGCGCAACATGGCGGCCATAGTGAAGCAAGAAGGCCGTATAAAGGCGGCCTATAAAGGCGGCCTTTAAAATTTAAAGAGGTTTGAAAAGAAAAACAAGAAGCAATGAAACAAAATGTGGCTGAAAATTACGTGTAGAAAGTAATCGACCGCCAAAAAAGTGGACATTGAGAGCCATAATCGATCGATGACTTTCGTGTCTATCTGTAAAGCCAGCATCGTACATGAAGGAGCATTCGAAAGCTAAATCGGGTTGATAGAATAAACAAACCATTTTATTGCTACGGGGTAAAAAAAAAAAAAAAAAAAAAAAAAAACCTTTACCCTCTGGGATTTGAACTCACGACCTCCGGATCCGCAGCTCTTTTGTGAGCTGTTTATTTACAATTTTAATACTTAACTAGATAGTTTTCAGAGCGAGTACATGAAGTTTGTATTCGTTATTGCTATTTCTACAGATTACTTACAGCAGTGTTTTTCGTTGTTTTACAGGTTGAACAGAAAGTCAGCTTATTGGTAACCACTAAGGACTACTAAAGAGAGATTCTTACATTAAATGTTAAAACATAGCTTATCATTAACTACAGTCACGATTGTGTTATTGATACACCATTTGAAAGGGAAAAGATACTGTGTTCCTTTCGCGTTGTGTAATTTAAAATCTTGAGCTATAATTTGTTTAATCATAGACTTAAAAATTGCTGAGATAGGAAGAATGTTGCTATGAATACGGTATTCTACCGCAGATTTTTGAATGGCATACCTTGCCATATGTAATAGAAAGTTGATTAAATGGATCTTATTCCTTATGTGCTTATTTGATTTCTTAAGTTGAATTCCAAAGAGGATAATTTGGTCTGTCAAAGTAATCGTTTTGTCTGAGATGTCACTGATATAAGCCTTTACTGTTGACCAGAAAGGCAGTACTGTTGGACACTGTAAGAACAGGTGGTCTATTGTTTCAGTTGCAGTGCAGTTGTGGCAAGTAATCGTGTGGTAGACGTTTATTTTAAAGAGTGAGTAGGCTGTGAGGAGTACACGGTGGGCTATTTTCCAAGCAATGTCCCCGTACTTATTGGGGAGCAGGGGGCAGTATAATGACTTCCAAAAGGAAGCATTGAAGTTCGGAGTGGGGTGAAGGTTCCGTTTCCAGTACTGTAGGCCGTGGGCCTCCGTGTTTGAGTCTTTCGTGAGTATAAGGTAGAAGAGTCGTGTAGTGAGGTTAGCAAGTGGAGTCCGCGGGGTGTTAAGGATAAAAGTAACTGGGGTGGTGGCGCGGTGGAATGTACACTGTGTGGAGATTAGGCGGGACCACGCGTCAGGGAGGGCTGCTTGGATGGTCTGCAGTTCCCGTAAAACCTGTTCCGGTGGGGTGTCCGGGAGGAGTTCGCATATAGCGCGGGCAGGGAGTAAGCCGGGGATAGCGAGGTAGCAGATGTCACGCACTTGCGTGACACCAGATGTAATCCAATGTCTGAACAAGAGCGTGTTGTCTAAACTGGTAATATTGGGGTTTAGGAATAGAGGTTCAGCCAAAATGTCGATGAGGGATGCGGGGAGTGGGTCCCGTGAAACATGGGGTTGGAGTTTTGTCCACGCTATTAATAGTTCCCTATGGAAAGCGGGGATTGACTGGTCGATATGATGGGGTTTGAAAGAGGTGGCTAAGGTTCGGGAACCCAGTGTGAACCCGGCTACACGTAAATAATGGGAGACGAAATATTTCCAACTTGCAGATTCGGGGCTAAGTAAACGACGTAGTGTAGTGAGGCGTAAAGCCGTTATTTTCGTCCCAATGCGATGTACGTTGAACCCACCCTCGTCGCGGGGTAGCGCGAGAATGTCACGGTTAACAAGTGGCTTTTTGTTAGACCAGAAAAAACGATAGATGGCTTGTTCGATGTCACGAACAGCCCATGGTGGAATTGTTAGAGCCGTGGCGTGATACCAGAGCACTGAGGTTAACAGTCCATTAATGACCAAAGTTTTGCCTTTAAAACTAAGATCACGGCAGGACCAAGCAGTTATTGTGTTATTGATTTTTGTTAGACGAGGTTGAATATTAAGACGAGTACAATCGATGTTCCCGAAGTATAGTCCAAGTATTTTGTCCGGTATGTAGTCATTGTACCAGTCGAAATGGAAGAGCTGGTCAGTGCGATGCCTAAAAGCACCGGACCAGAGCCCCTTACATTTGGAGTTGTTAACTCTTGCACCAGAAGCGCGTTCGTAGAGTTGTAGGGTATTAAATGCGTGACGTATTGAGTGGTCGTCGGTCAACAGTAGGGAGGTATCGTCTGCATATTGCGATAGTTTGGTTTCCTCTGTTGAGTTAGGCGGTTTAAGTCCATGAATATTAGGATTACGTCGGATGTGAATAGCCATTAGTTCTGCAGTTATAATATAGAGTGGGGCTGACAAGGGACATCCTTGTCTAAGCCCACGCTCGAGTGTGATGAAAGCGCTTAGCCAGCCATTAGTTTTTACACTGCTTGTTACATTGTTATAGATTATCTGGATCCACCGGACGAATTGTGGACCAAAGCCGAACTTGGTTAGTGATTGAAACAAAAAGGAATGTGAGACACGATCAAAAGCTTTCAGTTGATCGATCGAGATTAGAGCAAGTGGTACGTTATGATCGTTAGCATATGTTATGGCGTCTCGTAGGAGACTGACATTATCGTTAATGGTGCGGTTAGGGATACATGCGGTTTGGTTAGAGTGGATTATCGTGTGTAGAACAGATGTTAGCCTTACAGCAAGAGCTTTCGTTAGAATTTTATAGTCAGTAGTAAGAAGTGAGATTGGGCGCCATTGTGTTAAGCGGGTACGGTCTCCCTTTTTAAAAATCAGAGTAATAACACCGCGGGATTGTGAAAGGGATAGCATGCCATGGTGGTACGCAAAGTTGTACACCGCGGTAAGTTCGGGAGCGAGGATGTCCCAGAAGTGTTGGTAAAAATTAACAGTTAACCCATCAATGCCCGGGGATTTGTTAGGGATCATGGCCTTAACAGATTTGGTAAGTTCGGCACATGTAACTAGCCCTTCGCAACATTTGCGATCCCGCGGGTTTAAAATGGGGGTGTTTACATCAAATATTTCTTTTTGGGCGGTTTCGTCAAGTCTGTCAGCGGTGTATAATTCTTTGTAGAAATTGCGTGCTTCAGTCAGGATGTCATAGGGGTCGGTAATAGTGTCTAAATTGTCTTTCGTTAGTATTTTTATTGTCTGGTCAGCCTGTCGGGATTTTTCAAGGTTGTAGAAGTAACGCGTGCTCTTCTCACCTTCCTCGGCAAAGCGAGCTTTTGTGCGGATTTTTACCGATTCCAGGTCGTCGAGGTCAAATTGTTTCAGTTGCTGTTTTGCGGTGAGGTAATTTGCGACAGCTGCCGGAAGACCGGAAGCAGCTTTGTGTTGTAGGTTAACAAGCCGGCGTTCCAGGGTGGCGCGTTGTGTATTCTGGATCTTGCGTAGTTTTGAGGCATGGTAGATGGCTATTTGTTTAAAGTTGAATTTGGCTTTATCCCACCATATTAGAAGGTTATCAAAGTCAGCTTTTTTAGTTAGCCAATTATTCCAAAAGGCGATGAGCTCAGTGTTAAATGATGCGTTGTTAAGTAAATTGTTATTAAAATGCCAGAAACCTTTGCCACGCGGGGTGCGTGTAAGGTCGAAATGCATAGAGATTAAGTCGTGGTCAGAGTGTGGGTATGGGTTAATATTAGTTTTAACAGCTAAGTGAGAGATAGCATGAGCAATGTAAAATTTATCTAAGCGCGTTAGGATTGGTGAATGATCGGTGGGATGTTTGCCTGTCCATGTGAAAGCGTGCGTTGTCGGGTGTTGTACACGCCAGATGTCAGTGAGATTGTGTTTTGTAACAGTTGCTAAGAGCGTGGTAATTGCTGATTGTCTTGGTTGAGGGTTCCCTCCATGTTTGTCAAGTTTGGTGTTCGTTATACAGTTAAAATCCCCGCCGACAATGTTGGGGTGACTGGGGGACAAATATTGATCTATAGTGGAAAAAAATACAGTGCGTTCGGAATCTGTATTGGGGGCGTAAAGTGCGGTGATACGAAGAGTGGTTTCGTCAATTGTTGTAGTTACCGTCGCGAGACGTCCGTCACTGTCAGTTTTGCGGTCGAGTAAGACAAAGTCCAGGTTTGGGCGGAAGAGAATTGCAACACCACGTGCGTTATTGTCACCGCAGGACATTACAATTTCGCCGCCCCAGTCACGTTCGATGTCTAAGCGTATGTCGTCTGTCCAGTATGTTTCTTGAATTAGAATAATATCAAAATGTTTTCTTTTGAAAAAGGTAAAAGCGGCATTTCGCCGGTCGGGAGAGCGAAGGCCCCGAACGTTAATGCTAGCAAAAATGAATATAAATAGATATAAGGAAGAGAAAGAAATAAACAAACCTCTAAAGATATCCATGACTGAGTAAAATAAAGTTAAAAATTGTTTTCTGAGTGTTTGGCCTTACGGGCTTTCGAAAGATTAGGCTCAGGTTTGAGCCTGCTTCTTCGGCCACGGCGTTCTTCATTTGAGGAGCCACTAACGTGCTCACGCTTCCTGCCCGCCAGTTGTTCATTCATGTCAGTGTCCTTGGAGGTGGTGTTCACGCGGTCTTTCTCAGAGTATCCTAGGTCTTGCATAGTGAATCCGGGCGCTTCTTTCGCGGAGTCATAGCCATCCGTCGTATATCCGTTGGGATCGTCGTTGTCGTTTTCCATGTCATCTAACCATTTCGAGTTTTCCTTTTCCTCTTTCTCAATAGCAGCCAGACGCTCTGCTCTCTCCTCGTCGCTTGTGTTGTTAGTCTTCGTTTCCGGTCGGATAGTGTCGTTGTTGTTTACGCTGTTTTCGTCGGGCGTTTCATCTGTTTGAGGACAGGACTGTCGCATGTGCCCTTTCTCCCCGCACTTAAAGCAGGTCACAGACGGGCAGGCCGCCCGTCTGTGGCCCTCCTCGAAGCAAATGTTGCAGATAGGCTTTTGGTTGGAGTGGATCACACGACACCACTCACCGTCTATCTTCAATGAATATGGAATCGACGCTTTGGTCAAAACCATTCGCACAAGGCGGTTTCCGTTCTCAATGCCGGCTAGATCATGGCCGGTCTTGTACTTAAGTCGAATTACATCTGATTTGATTTCACCGTATTTTTCCAGCTCTTGTATAACTGCATCGTCGTCAATGTATGCCCGAAGGCCCATAATGGATACGTTGGTGAAAGTACCGGTGGGCGGGCTTGGTTGAATGTGTAGTTCCTTCAACTCGAAGCCGTCGCTCACCAGTTGCTCGGCTTGCTCTTTGGTTGCAAGTTCAACCAGGTACTCTCCAGACTGGAGCGCTTGAACAACGGTCACTGAATCTGCCCCGAGATCGCTCTCGATGCGAGATTTCAGGTCGCCGGCGGACACGTCGGCCGGCGCTCTAAAAACAATGGATTTCGCTTTTCGACCCGCCATAGCGGCGAATCGAGAGCAAAATTGTCCAAACACAAGCACTAAACACTTATGTTTTAAAATAATAAAGTTTCAACGAAGGATGGCCTAGGAAAAGGCTAGATTCGACGGATGCCACAGGGACGGACCAGACTGGCACCTTACCGATTGAGCTAATCCGACAGACGCTGTAATGCCCGTTGAATATATCCTATATCAATGTAATAGATATTGTGGAGTCTACTAAACTGCTACGAAACTATAACAGGATCGCGAAACTATTTTCTATTGCTAGAAAACAGATAATTTACTGTACTCTAAAGTAATTTTTCATGCCATGAGTAATGATTTTGCCCCGCTTTAAGATTATTATTTTTGTCGTACTGCTGACATTCAGTATAACCGCCCGGTATAACCGTGAGCTATTTAAATTTGTGTCGCACCTATAAACCGCCATAAACATTAGTACTTTGGCCGCTTATTCACTAGAATGAAAACATTGTAAGCTCCAGTGAAAATTAAATAAATGGGGAGCTCCGCTTTTAGGCTTGCCTAAATCTATATATTATTTTTATTATTCTTTTAATGAAGCACCAGTTGATATATACCTTTTTTTCTCCAGGGCGTCCGCTAGCGGGATGTTTTGCCGTAATATAATTACCTTAATATGCATACTCCAAAACGTTCAGTGTTTGGACTTCGCTTTTCTTCGGACACCTTTTTTGTTCGAACATATTTTTTAACTAATCAGCCTCGTCGCTAATAAAGCGCTTGTATTGCACGTTAACCGTACAACTGTCACAGGCAAAGGGAAAAGCCTTTCCTGTGTTGCTGTCATTTTTACTTGTTTTCTCACGATTTATAAACCAGTTTACTCACAGCAGCCTTTGACTGCTGAAAGTACTAAATTTATAATCTTTATATTCAGAGAAGACTCGACAATAAAGGAAGTCGTTCTAGGGGAGGAAATAGGCGCAAGCCGGAAAAAAAATTTCAGGGGTTCGAAGACATTTCTTGTTTATAGTGACAGCCAGAATTTTTTAACTTTAGAATTACTGCATATGTTCTTTCACGGCGGTTGTTCTATCGGCCATACTTTCATTTTGATTTAGGTCAGAGAGCTAAAAATAGCGAGTAAATCATTTGGGACATCAGAAAGAAAGTAATTTTAAGATTCACCCGGAAATTTTCGTTTTTAAGCGAGAAGAGGTATCGTAAATAGTAGCTTGTTTACCTGTGAAATGCATTGGCGACCTTTCGGCAGACTTGTCTGTCCCGTGCAAATATATTAGAAAAAAATTAAATCGAAGCGTACAAAAAAAAAAGGTCAAAAAATTGAAAACTTCAAGCTCCCATCAATCGCCGATATCACCTTTTTATCATTTTCCCCTTGGTCAACTGGGACTCATGCACCGAGTGCATTTTTATGGTGCACAGGGCTGACAAATATGCCGAACGGCTGTAAATGCATCGCAGGTGTAAAGAAAACCAAGGTTTAATTTTAAGATTTTTAGAGTAACGTTTCTCTTAACCTAATTTTAGGGTATTTTTAGTGTTTTGAAACACTAATATTGCTTAAAATGGAAAATCGCGTTTTCTAGCCGAGGGAAATGCGCAAACGTAGAGATAAACACTAAGCTCTCAATTCGCCCTTTTTTCAGTACGTTTAAGGCTGGTTCTCATATGATCGCCCCGATCGTCTCTGTCGCTTCTGTCGTTTGCAAAGTCTGAGGCGATCGTAGGCGATCGAAGCGATTGGAAGCGATAAGGGGGTTCTCATATGATCGCCCCGATCGTCTGGTACATGCAAAATAGGGTTAATCAACCAAGATAATAATTCATGATCTTTTCTTTGTTCCCGCATATGAATATTTGATTTTATTCCGATCAACGCACGTGTGTTTTTTCAAAACTTCGATATCGCTTATGCTAGCCTTCGATGCAAAGGCAAAATTCGTGGCCTCCTATCTTCTCATTATTGCCGTTTTACGGCGAAGAAGCAAAAGGGAGGCCAAACGGAAACGTAGTTCTGGGTAATACTGATGCACCATGGGACAGTTTGGATCGCCTCGATCGTCTCCCTCTGTGGCAGTAGTTCTCATATAATCGTTTGCGATCGCCGCAGTCTGCGACCGATCGCCCGGATAGAACACGGGCGATCGAAGCGATCGCGATCGCCCCGATCGTCGCAGACGTCTCTGTGATGTTCTCATATGATCGCCCCGATCGCAAGCAAACTTTTTGAAGCGACAGAGGCGACAGAGACGATCGGGGCGATTATATGAGAACCAGCCTTTACTGTCTATGGGTCAAGGATGTTATTTTTCGTTTGTCATCCTATTCTCGAGATAAAACGGTGAGGCTATAGATATTTATATTTTTCCTCGCAGCAACCCCTGGTGCGTCTTCTTCGCCGATTCTAGGGAAACAATGCTTTTGAATGGACCATGACAGTGGTTTTTGTTGACGCAAGTAATTTCGCTCAGTCGTGTTCTTTAAAATTCTGTAAAGTTTGACACACATTTGGAGAGTCCCATTTTCTGGGCATAAATTATGGCGTTAAAAACGTATAAAAATAACGAAGTAACATTTATTAAATTTTAACCCAGTAAGGTATATTAAACTCAATAATAATTAACGAGCGCTAGCGTGCGTTTCGTCGTAAGATATAATTCAGGAAACAGTTATGAATTTTTAAGAGCACTATATTGAATGAATTTTACGCCATATGTTATGAACGACAAGAAAAAATAAACAAACAAAAAAACAGCCCAAAAGTAATTATTTTAAACTCTCTCGTGCAATATTTCAAAACTTAACTAGAGAGATCAACGTTAATGATATACCCTTTATGAATAGTTAACATAGTAAGGTACACACAAATCAATATTTTATAACGAGCGTGCTTTTCGTCGTAAGAAATAATTTAGAAAAAGTTATGAATTTTTAGAAGCATTATATTGATCGTTTTCACTGTCACGCAGATACAAATCGAAAAACCAATCAGTGAATGAAGTCAAGAAAACGGGATATTATAGGAGATTAATAAAGAAGACATTTCTCCAAATATTAGGTGCGTGCGTTATCCCACACTTCACTTAGGGACTGTTCATTTTTTATGAGATAGGGGGGGCTGGTGGGATTTGAGGGGGGTCATCCCAAAAATATTGGCTTCAAAGGGGGGGTCAGCCAAAAAAATATGGACTGTAAGGGGGGTCACTAGAAATAATTATACTTTTAAGTGTTGTAAAGAGACTTCTGTAAGAGTAAAAAAGCTTGCCAGAATGCCCAAAATAACATTCCTGAGGTTCTGAAAATTCAAATTTTCCAGGGGGAGCATCCCCCCGGAACCCCCTACTTTGTTATGTACCAAACATCATTAACTTAACCCAACAGCTTATTGGTTACAAATGCAGACAACCCATACTAACAGATGGCATCCACAATAAACAGTTGAGGTAATGCCAGCTATTTGGGGTTGTGATTTTTGTACACTGATATATTCTTAAGTCACAAGGCTCGATATATTTTAATTTCACTTGAGTATTGTTTGTTTTTTTTTTTTGTTTTTTTTTTTGGGGGGGGGGGTCATCGAAAAAAAATTGGATTTCCAGGGGGGCCAGGTAAAAATTTTCGTTGAAAAAGGGGGGCCATTATATATAACAGTGACTATCTATGAAATCCCACCAGCCCCCCCCCCTACCCCATAAAAAATGAACGGTCCCTTAATCGTCGAAATGTTTTGCATAAATTTTCAGAGCCCTGGAGCTCTGAAAGTAGGTAGTAGGTAGTTGGAAGTCTTCGGAAATCTTCCATCCTCGGATACCCAGGGGCAGTTAGTGGGGGCGACGTGCAGCTTATCGGGACAACGGGATTTTCGGGCGAAAGTTTACAACATAGAGCGTAACAGCCCCTGGGCACTTTGTCTTACCGAACCAGTTCCAGAAGCGTTTGAACTCCTTCCACCTGATTGGCCACAAAAATATTTTTGTGGCCAATCAGAGACGAGGACCGGCCAGGAGACTCTGATGTCTTCTTACACGAAGTTGTTTTCCTCATAGACTCGTCGTGGATGCTCTGCCCATCAATCGGATGCTATTACATGGAGAGTCTCAGAAAAAAATAAGCCTTAGACGACTGCCAGTTCTACACTATTAGTTGCGCGCTTTTTAATAGTTATTCAAGTAAACAACAATTCTTATTATTTTTCTCGGTCGTTGCCCGACTTCTGGAATTTGCCACGGTCTGGGTACTTCACTGCACGGGCCACGCGTTAGCGAAGATATCGCTGTCGTCACCTATTGTTATTTTGTTGCCAGCTTGACAGATAAAACAAAGGGTTTTTGTTTAATTTGTTGGATATTTAAATAACAAAAACAAAACTTATAAACAAGAGGTGCTCGCGTATAGTTTTAAAAACTTTTGGTTTCCTTGCGCTATGCTACATTTAACATATTCCCAGGCCTCGTTGTTTTGTTTTTGTTTTGCTTTTTTATCTGAGACCCACGTAGTATCATCCGATGGACGGGCTTAACAACAACGACGAGTCTATGAGGAAAACAACTTCGTGTAAGAAGACGTCAGAGTCGCTCTTCTGGTCAACCTCGCTGATTGGCCACAAAAATATTTTTGTGGCCAATCAGGAGGAAGGAGTTCAAACGCTTCTGGAACTGGTTCGGTAAGACAAAGTGCCCAGGGGCTGTTACGCTCTATGTTGTAAACTTTCGCCCGAAAATCCCGTTGTCCCGATAAGCTGCCCGTCGCCCCCACTAACTGCCCCTGGGTCTCCGAGGATGGTTACAGAGCCAAAAAGGTAAGTGCTAAGTGTTATCGAGGTACACCCATCCAGACCCTCATGAACGTCGAAGGCATTAGCTGAAAATTTGAATTCATTACTATGATAAACAAAACAAAAACTGTTATCGTCCACAAAATGTAAAAGGAAGATCAGCTGCTAGACGTTGCACTTTCTCGGTGTAGAATATTTCGTATTTCCGCTGGAAGATACGACCCAACAATAAAAGAAAAAGTTTGCCACCTTTCAGGTAATTTAAACTATAGAATTTAAAACTGTTTTTCAAGTATAAATCTAACTGTTTCACGCTACGGTGCAAAAAAGGTAAGTGTTAAGTGTTATAGAGGTACCCTCATTCAGCCCCTTGTGAACGTCCAAGGCATTAGCTGACAATTTGAATTCATAATTATGTGAAACAAAACATAAACTGTTAACATCCACAAAATTTGGAATGAAGAGTAGCTGCTAGACGTAACACTGTCTCGGTGTAGAATATTTCGTATTTCCACTGGAAGATATATACGGCCCAACACTACGAGAAAAAGGTTGCCACCTTTCAGGTAATTTAAACTATAGAATTTAAAACTATTTTTTAAACTATAAAATTGAACTTTGTCATGTTACGGAGCCAAAAAGGTAATTGTTAAGTGTTATCGAGGTACGGCCCCATTCAGACTCTCGTAAACGTCCAAGGCATTAGCTGACAATTTGAATTCATAATTATGTAAAACAAAACATAAACTGTAAACATCCACAAAATTTAGAATGAAGAGCAGCTGCTAGGCGTTACACCTTCTCGGTGTAGAATATTTCGTCTTTCCACTGGAAGATACGGCCCAACACTACGAGAAAAAGGTTGCCACCTTTCAGGTAATTTAAACTATAGTTTTCTTTAAATTGTCATTTAAAACAATATTGTAATTTCAGTTTATATACGAAAACAGAAACAACGTTAAAACAAATGCAAGACTGGTTAAACAGCTAGCACCTGATGAACACTGGTGTTTGCAGTGCTTTCGAAATAATGGGCTGGAATTAAATAAATGGCAAAAAACATATCAGCTTTCCATGCGCTTTATCGCTCATCCTATTCTATACAAGGGTGATCTGGGTAACAATATGCTGTTGTTTTTGTTACTGGCCCTTGCCCGCTTTGTGAAAGCTTAAACTTTCCCCAAGCATGAAACATTTTACGCTTTTTAAACCTTTCATTATATTTCGCGCCTCTTGCCCGCGCACAGTACCAGTACAGCAATTTTATCCACACTCAAAGAAGTTAAACTCTGACTTCAAGTGCAGATAAACATTCAATGAGAATAGATGTTTCGCCAGTTCCACGCAAATGTCTTAAAGTCGAAAGGAAATTGCTGATAATGATTTACCGCAATATAACAAAAAGGAAGAACCAGTCCTCTCGTTTTTTACCGAAGTACTGAACTTTTGTTTCTGTGAGATTAAAGGTGGCAAATCATGAGTCAGAAAAAACTGCTTAAGACCGTTAGACAAGCGGTGAGTTTTGCAATGAATGTCGACTTTTAAAAGCGTTTAGCATGATTATCTTAGTAACTGTTTAAGTCTAAACTGTTCTTCTTAAAGTAGTCTATTATATAATTGTGAAGTTGGTACTTTTGGAAAAGTTCAGGGAGCGAAATTTATTTCCTTTTTTTTATTTATTTCCCGTGTATAAAAGTATAAAGTGAAGGGAAGACTATAAACAGATCTAGGAAATTAAAATTAAAACCTGCGAGCTTGTCAAAACTTTAAATTTGAATAGTTAGATCATGAATAATGCCACTCTGAAAAACATCTCCACCTTTTCTTAAAAAAAAATGGTCCTGTAACAAGGTGGCTGATTCAGGACTGAAAATGAAAACGTTACTCTGGTTTAAAAATGTTGAAAATGTTCATAAACGTTTCATAAAGAACGTTTCGGCTAAAACTTTAGTCTTCATCAGGGGGAAAGTGACAAGGAATTTGTAAAAAGCACGCTTTTATACTATGTAAAATCGGAGCTAATTATGTTTTTCCCTCAAGGCTAAATTTGAAAACTCGTGCGGCAGATGCATGCCACTTTACGACATTTTAAGAAAATTTTCAACATTTTGAAACCAGAGTAACGTTTTTATTTTCAATCATTTCCACCTTTGATATTTATTTTCTAATATTCGCGAAATAAAAATTCAAACAATATCCTTAGCCTGGAATAATGTTACGGAAACATTGCCCCTATCACTGTTTTAAACTGAAACCGAATACAACTCGGCAATAACCAACTTCATCAATGTATGATTTGTAAATCCCTTATGGAAATGTGCCAGCACAGCCAACAGAAATGTTAATGGTCTCAGAGAAAGAGAAAAGCAGGAACACAAAGGATGGATAAATGTATCTGTCACTGCACGCGATCCGTAGCTTATATAAAAAAAAAACAGCGGCATGGCAAAAGTTTCGGAATCTTCAGATCTTCATCACTGTGATAAAAATACCTACACGGGTATTAAATAAGTCAGTGTTTAGTATATAGCAGTTGTGTGCTATATGCATGTCCTGCTTCGCATTTTTTTTTGACAACCACAGAAGTGGTCTCAGTGCACAAGAAACATAACCTTCCCAAAACGGTAGAAAGTACAAATAATGGTATCGTATTTTATGGCTGTGTTAGATTTTCAAGCGTGACAGTAAGCAAGCGTGACATTTAGTGTCCATTATATTTAGCAAGCGTGACTAGGTGTTTCGTATGTCTGGCACGCTAAGCCTCATGGACTGTGTGAGACCTCGGGCTTAGAGAATTTTGCTGGACATGTCTCGTCCTCGGAGTCCCAGGGGGACAGTTAGTGTGGGCGAAGAAAAGGCGAAACTGCGAGAAAAACAAATCGGCGAAGAAAAGTTGGAGCGATAGAAAGGTGCCCCTGGGGAAAGAGTCTTACCAGGTGAGTTCCAAACAGCTCTCTGAATGCTGCCTTCTAATTGGGCAGAAAAAGTTATTTGTATTCCCTTTGTATATCTCTGCCCAATCGGCAAGCAGTAACTTTAGAATTACTGCATGTGTTCTTACACGGCGGTTGTTCTATCGGCCATACTTTCATTTCAATTTAGATCAGAAAGCTAAAAAAAGCGAGGAAATCATTTCGGACGTCAGAAAGAAAGTAATTTTAAGATTCACTGGGGATTTTCCGGTTTGTGCGAGAAGAGGCTAGGTATCGTAAAAAGTGGCTTGTTTACCTTTGAAATGCATTGTAAGTAATTTATATGGGAAAAAACTTAAATCGAAGCGTACAAGCCACTAATTTAGCTTCGATACTTTTAACCCAAAATAAAATGGTCAGAAAATTAAAACCTTCAAGCTCTCATTAATAGCCGATACCACCTTTTAAATCATTTTTCTGTTGGTCAAATGGGACTTTCATGCACCGCGGCGGCGTGCATTTTTGTGGTGCACGGAGCAGAAAAATATGCCGAACGGCTGCCAATGCATCGCAGGTGTAAAGTAAAACTAGGTTCAATTTTAGGATTTTTAGATTAACGTTTCTCTTACTTTAATTTTAGGGTATTTTTAGTGATTTGAAACCCTAATATTGCTTAAAATGGAAACTAGCGTTTTCTAGTCGAAGGAAATGCGCAAACGTAGGAGTAAATAGTAAGCTCTCAATTCGTCCTTTTTTGGTACGCTAACTGTCCATGGGTCAAGGATGTCATTTTTCGTTTGTCTTCTTATTCTCGAGATAAAACGGTGATGCCATAGATATTTATATTTTTCCTCGGTGCAACTCCTGGTGCGTCTTCTTCGCTGATTCTTCGGAAACAATGCTCTTGAATGGACCAAGACAGTTGACGCAAGTAATTTCACTGAGTCGCGTTCTATAAAATTCTGTAAAGTTTGACACACTTTTGGAGAGTCCCATTTTCTGGGCATAAATTATGGCGTTAAAAATGATCGCGGCGATGAAAATGTGTAATTCAGAGGACCCGAGTTAGGTCGGGTATTTAATATTCAGAACCTCTCGCGTTCCAATCAGGATTCGTCTTGGGATTCTCAAAGCGGGCTCTGAAAACGAGGTTCGAGTCCAACTTTGTATTGATGTCAAAACAGGTTTTGAAAGCAAAACATTGAACATATTATTCCGATAGTAAAATGTTTATCGGTTCAAGTTCAAAGCGTGTTCTCGCTTTCTAAGGGAAACTGATCGAAATGTTATGTTCAAAGCGTGTGTATGCTCGCTTGTCTTAAGGAAACTTGTTGAAGTTTTCATGTACAAATAACGAAGTAATTTTAATCCAGTCAGGTATATTAAACTCAATATTAATAACGAGCGCTAGCGTGCGTTTCGTCGTCAGATATAATTTAGAACATAGTTTAGAATTTTTAAGAGCACTATATTGAATGAATTTTACCCCATATGTGATAACGACAAGAAAAAACAAACAAATAAAAAACAGCCCAAAAGTAATTATTGTAAACTCTCTCGTGCAATATTTCAAAACTTAACTAGAGAGATCAACGTTAATGATATACCCTTTATAAATAGTTAACGCAGTAAGGTGAACACCAATCAATTTTTTATAACGAGCGTGCTTTTCGTCGTAAGAAATAATTAAAAAAAATTTTTGATTTTTAAGAGCATTATATGTATAGATCGTTTTCACTGTCACGCAAATACAAATCGAAAAACCAATCAGTGAATGAAGTCAAGAAAACGGGATATTATAGGAGATTAATAAAGAAAACATTTCTCCAAATATCAGGTCCGTGCGTTATCCCACACTTCAGTTAATCGTCGAAATGTTTTGAACAAATTTACAGAGCCCAGTATGGAGCTGCCATATCCGAAAATAGCGTAAACATCTGGAACTTACATTGGCTTATTTAGGCCACTGATTATCTGTAATGGACAAACAAACATTAACATGGTCAACTTCTCTAATGTCTTAACACCACAAGATAAACATATATTTCATGACAAACATGATTGTAACCTTATGTCGCGCACCGCCATAATTCTGAAATTGAAAATGCGCCGGTTTTCGAACGAAGGCCGCTATTGAGCTGAAAAGTTTCAAACAGACATAATTTTAATACCTCTTATGCCTGATGTGAAAAAAAAACACGTTAGGGACTCTTTAGGTTTGTATATTAGTACTATTAGTACGCAAAAACGATCTATTGAATGAATTTCACGCCCTATGTTATGAACGACAATTCAGTCCAAAAGTAATCATTTTAAACTCTGCCATGCAATATTTCAGAATTGACTAGGACAGATCAGCGTTTTTTTTTTTCTGAGGAAAGCATCTGCCCTCTGAGGTGAATTTAATCTTTCATTGTTCTTTTAGCCAGCAAAACACCATAAACCAGACATGAACGAGGGTCTGAATGGGGTTTAGTGTTTAGTGTTATTTGCACATAACTTTTTAGTGTTTGCTGTTAGATTGGCCAATTTTTTAATGCTTACTGTTTTTGGAGAAAATGTCGTTAAGTGTTAAGAGGGTGTTTCGTAAAAAATACATAGTCTTTACACTGTAAACATATATCTTTCGCATGTAAATATAACGACGAAAATATGGTCGAAAATTTTCGGATTCAGTCTCCTCAGAAATATTCGGTAGTCTTCGGACATCTTTTGTAGTCTTCGGAAATATTCGGTAGTCTTCTGGAATCTTTGGTAGTCTTCGGAAATCTTCCGAAATGATCGGGAATCGTCGGAAAATGACCGAATACTTCTTGATATACCAAAAAAATAATAGTGGCCTTTTTGGAGCCGTTTTTGTTTCATTTCTGGATAAAATTCACTGCCAGTGTTACAGTGAATTTTTTATTGTTAGTGTCAAAATACCTAAAATGTACCTGTTTCATGTTACGGAGCCAAAAAGGTAAGTGTTAGGTGTTATCGAGGTACTCCCATTCAGACCCTTAGCTGACAATTTGAATTCATAATTATGTAAAACAAAACATAAACAGTTAACATCCACAAAATTAAGAATAAAGAGCAGCTGCTAGACGTTTAACTTTCTCGGTGTAGAATATTTCGTCTAACCGTTGGAAGATACGACCCAACACTACAAGAAAAAGGTTGCCACCTTTCAGGTAATTTAAACTAGAGTTTTCTTTCAATTTTCATTTAAAATAAGATTTTAATTTCAGTTAATATACGAAAACAGAAACAACTTTAAAACAAATAATGTAAGACTGGTTAAACAGCTAGCTATAGCACCTGATGAGCACTGGTGTTTGTGCTTTCGAAATAATGGGCTTGGATTAAATGAATGGCAGAAACCATGTTAGCCTTCCATGAGCTTCATTGCTGATCCAGATCTAAACAAGGACATCGATCCTGTTACAATTTGCTGTTGTTTTTGTGTCTGCCTTTGCCCGCCTAATAATTATATATAACGGCTTGAACTTTCCCCAAACATGAAACATTTTACGCTTTTTGAACCTTTCATTATATTTCGCGCCTCTTGCCCGCGCACAGTACCAGTGCAATAATTTTATCCACACTCAAAGAAGTTAAACTCTGACTAAAAGTGCAGATAAACATTCAATTGAGAATAGATGTTTCGCCCGCTCCACGCAGATGTCTTTAAGTAAAAACGAAATTGCTGATCATGACTTACCACAATATAACACAAAGGAAGGACCAGTATTCTCGTTTTTTACCGAAGAACTAAACTTTTGTTTCTGTTAGATTGAAGGTGGCAAAGAAAAAAATGCTTAAGACTGTTATACAAGCGGTGCGTTTTGTAATGAATGTCGGCATTCTTTCGATTCTTAAAAGCGTTTAGCATTATCTAGGTAATTGTTAAAGTTCAAAGTGTTCTTCTTAAAGTAGTCTACTATATAATTGTGAAGTTCTTACTTTTGGAAAATAAAAAATTTAGGTAGCGAAATTTATTTCCTTTCGTGTATAAAAGTGAAATAAAAGGACGGACTAGAAACAGGTCTAGGAGATTAAATTAAAACGTACGTGCTTTTCAAAGCTTTAAATTTGAATAATTAGACGAATAACGTTACTCTGTAAAAACGTTTTAACCTTTTTTAAAAAAATGGTACGGTAACCAGGTGGTTGATTCAGGATTGAAAATGAAAACGTTACTCTAGTTTAAAAATGTTGAAAATGTTCAACGTTTGTCCCAACGATTTGGCTAAAACTTCAGCCTTAATCAGGGGGAAAGTGATAAGCAATTTGTAAAAAGCACGCTTTTATACTATGCAAATCGGAGCTAATTCGTTCTGTCCCTCAAGGCTTAATTTAAAAACTCGTGCGGCAGATGCATGCCACTTTTACGACATTTTAAGAATATTTTCAACGTTTCTAAACAAGAGTAACGTTTTTATTTTCAATCATTTTCATCAGATTTGATATATATTTTTTAATTTTCGTTTTGAGCGAGAACAGGTATCGTAAATAGTGGCTTGTTTACCTGTGAAATATTTTGACGACCTTTCGGCGAACTTAACGTTTCTCTTACCCTAATTTTACGTTGTTTTATTGTTTTGAAACCCTAATATTGCTTAAAATGGTAATTCGCGTTTTCTGGCCGAGGGAAATGCGCAAAAGTAGGAATAAATACTAAGCTCTCAATTCGTCCCTTTTTTCAGTACGTTTACTGTATATGGGTCAAGGATGTTATTTCTCGTTTGTCTTCTTATTCTCGAGATAAAACGGTGAAGCCATAGATATTTATATTTTTCCTCGAAGCAACTCCTGGTGCGTCTTCTTTGCCGATTCTACCCAAACAATGCGCTTGAATGGGCCATGACAGTGTTTTTTTTTTTTGTTGAAGCAATGCAAGTACTTTCACTGAGTCGTGTTCTTTAAAATTCTGTAAAGTTTGACACACTTTTGGAGAGTCCCATTTTCTGGGCATACATTATGGCGTTAAAAATGTATACACATAACAAAGTAACATTTATGAAATTTTAATCCAGTAAGGTATATTAAACTGAATATTAATAACGAGCGCTAGCGTGCGTTTCGTCGTAAGATATAATTCAGGAAACAGTTATGAATTTTTAAGAGCACTATATTGAATGAATTTTACGCCATATGTTATGAAAGACAACAGAAAAACAGCCCAAAAGTAATTATTTTAAACTCTCTCGTGCAATATTTCAAAACTCAACTAGAGGGATCAACGTTGATGATATACCCTTTATGAATAGTTAACGCAGTAAGGTACACACCAATCAATATTTTATAACGAGCGTGCTTTTCGCCGTAAGAAATAATTTAGAAAAAGTTACGAATTTGTGAAAGCATTATATTGATCGTTTTCACTGTCACGCAAATACAAATCGAAAAACCAATCAGTGAATGAAGTCGAGAAAACGGCATATTATAGGAGATTAATAAAGAAGTCATTTCTCCAAATATTAGGTCCGTGCGTTATCCCACACTTCAGTTAATCGTCGAAATGTTTTGCACAAATTTACAGAGCCCAGTATGGAGCTGCCATATCCGAAAATAGCGTAAACATCTGGAACTTACATTGACTTATTTAGGCCACTGATTTTCTGTACTGGAAAAACAAACATTTAAATGATCAAGCTCTCAAATGGCTAAAAATCACAAGACAAACATGTATTTCATGACAAACATGATCGTAACCTTATGTCGCACACCGCCATAATTCTGAAACGATAATTCCAAACGGAGGCCGATGTTGAGCTAAAAAGTTTCAAACAGACATAATTTTAATACCTCTTAATACCTCTTATGGCCGAAAATTTTCGGTTTTCGCCTCGGAAATTTTCCGTAGTTTTCGGACATCTTTTGTAATCTCCGGACATCTTCCGTAGTCTTCGTAAATCTTCGGTAGTCTTCTGGAATCTTTGGTAGTCTTCCCGAATCTTCCGAAATGATCGGGAATCGTCGGAAAATGGCCGAGAACTTCTTGATATACTAAACAAAATAATATTGGCCTTTTTGGAGCCGTTTTTGTTTTATTTCTGGATAAAATTCACTGTTACAGTGAATTTTTTATTGTCAGTCTTAAAATACCTTAAATTTAACTGTGCCATGTGTTACGGAGCCAAACAGGTAAGTGTTAAGTGTTATAGAGGTACACCCATTCAGACCCTCACGAACGTCCAAGGCATTAGCTGACAATTTGAATTGATTTCATAATTATGTGAAACAAAACATAAACTGTTAACATCCACAAAATTTAGAATGAAGAGCAGCTGCTAGACGTTACACTGTCTCGGTGTAGAATATTTCGTATTTCCACTGGAAGATACGGCCCAACACTACGAGAAAAAGGTTGCCACCTTTCAGGTAATTTAAACTATAGAATTTAAAACTATTTTTAAACTATAAAATTGAACTGTGTTATGTTACGGAGCCAAAAAGGTAAGTGTTAAGTGTTATCGAGGTACGGCCCCATTCAGACCCTCATGAACGTCGAAGGCATTAGCTGACAATTTGAATTCATAATTATGTAAAACAAAACATAAACTGTTAACATCCACAAAATTTAGAATGAAGAGCAGCTGCTAGGCGTTACACTTTCTCGGTGTAGAATATTTCGTCTTTCCTCTAGAAGATACGGCCCAACACTACAAAAAAAAGGTTGCCACCTTTCAGGTAATTTAAACTATAGTTTTCTTTAAATTGTCATTTAAAATAAGATTGTAATTTCAGTTTATATACGAAAACAGAAACAACGTTAAAACAAATGCAAGACTGGTTAAACAGCTAGCACCTGATGGACACTGGTGTTTGCAGTGCTTTCGAAATAATGGGCTGGAATTAAATAAATGGCAAAAAACATAGCTTTCCATGCGCTTTATCGCATATTCTGTTCTATACAAGGGCGATCTGGTTATAATATGCTGCTGTTTTAGTAACTGGCCCTTGCCAGCCTTTTTTTGTTTTAAATTTCCCCAGACATGGGACATTTTACGCTTTTTGAACCTTTCATTATATTTCGCGCCTCTTGCCCGCGCACAGTACCGGTGCAGCAATTTTATCCACACTCAAAGAAGTTTAAAAACTCTGACTTAAAGTGCAGATAAACATTCAGTTGAGAATAGATGTTTCGTCAGCTCCATGCAGATGTCTTTAATTCAAAAAGAAATTGCTGACGATGACTCACCACAATATAACACAAAGGAAGAACCAGTCCTCTCGTTTTTACCGAAGTACTAAACTTTTGTTTCTGTGAGATTGAAGGTGGCAAATCATGAGTCAGAAAAAAAATACTTAAGACCGTTAGACAAGCGGTGAGTTTTGCAATGAATGTCGATTTTTAGCATTATCTTTGTAACCGTTAAAGTTCAAGCTGTTCTTCTTAAAGTAATCTATTATATAATTGTGAAGTTCTTACTTTTGGAAAATAAAAGTTTAGGTGGCGAAATTTATTTCCTTTCGTGTATAAAAGTGGAATAAAAGGAAAGACTAGAAACAGGTCTAGGAGATTAAAATTAAAACGTGCGTGCTTTTCAAAGCTTTATATTTAAATAAATAGATCATGAATAACGTCACTCTGACAAACATTTCCACCTTTTTTAAAATGGTCCTCAATGATTGTGAAACAAAAACGTTACTCTTGCTTAAAAATGTTAAAAATGCTCATAAAATTTCGTAAAAGTCCCAACATTTCGGCTAAAACTTCAGCTTTCATGAGGGGGAAAGTGACAAGGAATTTGTAAAAAGCACGTTTTTATACTATGCAAATCGGAGCTAATTATGTTCTGTCCCTCAAGGCTTAATTTAAAAACTCGTGCGACAAATGCATGCCACTTTAACGACATTTTAAGAACATTTTCAACATTTTTAAACCAGAGTAACGTTTTTATTTTCAATCATTTCCACCTTTGATATATATTTTCTTATGTTTGCGAAATAAAATTTCAACAATATCCTTAGCCTGGTATAATGTTACATAAACATTGCCCCTATCACTGTTTTAAACTGAAACCGAACACAACTCGGCAATAACTAACTTCATCAATGTATGATTTGTCAATCCCTTATGGAAATGTGACAGTCAAACCAACAGAAATGTTAATGGTCTCAGAGAATTAGAAAAGCAGGAACACAAAGGATGGATTACATGTCATCGCTGAACATTTTTTTCCCGAAAGTTTAAACGTCCGAACATTTATTCATTCAAATCACTAATAAAACGCATGTCGTGCACGCACTCTACGGTAAATCGTAGAGCTGGTACAGATAAAGAGAAAGTCTTTTTATCTGCTGTCCCTGTCACAGGGGGGTTGGGGGGGGGGGGTGGGGGTGTGGGGGCAACTTCCCATACTACTCCTATATGAAATCTGAGCGATGCTCTCACAACTTGCAAAGCAATCATCGGGGCGGTAATCAGCGGATGTCTCTAAGGCGCATGAGCAGATCCTTTCTTTGTGAACTTGCCAAAACAATAACAACATGGGACCAGTGGGAAAGTTCGATATTATTTTTTTATTGTAGTAAAAAAAGGTTTTCTAAGTTTTGTCTTTAAATCAGCGAAAATTTCTCCGGAAAGGTTCTTGGTGTCAATGTGTGGTGTTTGTTATGAAATAAAACCATCACGGAAATGGTGATGAAAACGTGGCGATAGAATATTCCCGCGCCGGTCGGAGCATGAGCTATAGGATAAGTCGAGTTTTTCTAAGTTAAAAGCTAATATCTTACCACTAAAGTCTTTTTTTTTATCACTCTGTTTACTTCTTTCGTTGTTCGATCACAATACATGGGTAACCAGGCTTTTATTCAACCGAGAAGACCTGGATGCTAAACTAATTTGCATTTGGAGTGCCCCTGGCCACTCCCCGAAAAAAAGCACCATTTCATGCCTTTGGGGGTAGGTATTCCTACATGTGGACCACTAAGCTAATTTGCATTTGGGGCTATGTGTATAATACCATGGGTAGGAAGATAATCCCTTCTTTCGTGTGAAGCTCGTAAGATCCAAAGGTGTCCATTTTCCTTATAAGGAATGTAAAGGTGGCGCACCTGGGGGTTATGCAAAGGAAACCATTCATTCACACAGGGAGTGGGATGAGGTGAACATGGGTTTACCCGAAGTCGTTAGAGTCTTGCTTAATTAAATGGTTGAATTTTGCGACTATGAATTGGAGATAAGAACTATTAACATCACCTTTGAAGTAAATTGAAATAATACGGGCTCGCCCGCGGCCCGCTCTTACTACTTTTCTTTATTTTACTGTCATAATCTGACGTTCTAATGTCGAGAGAAGTAGTGAGTGGAGAAAATAAAGTTTTATCGGCTACATTCCAAAAACAGTAGTGGACTCTCCGACGATAATAAATTGCCCGCCGCATGTAAATAATTGTATTATATATACGAGTCGAAAACATTAAACAAAGAAGCGCTCTTACAAGCTTAAATTCGTCAAAAAACCTGCATAAAAACTAACATACCCTATGCGGAAATTTTTCTTATTTATTTTATTTCAAAAACTCAGTCATAAAAGCCGATTTTTCGAAGCTTAAATATTCACAACAAAATAAGTGAATAGATTTGAATATTCATATTTATAAGTTGTGACCACACAAACACACGCATGGAGTTCAACGCCTGTGTTTTCCCGTTCATGCTGCACCGGTAAAAAGTCACTCGTTGGTTTTTTAGGCAATTTAAGACAACCCCAGCTTACTCCATAGCGAAAGCCTTGAAAAATAACGACAACGACCACAAAACTATCCGAAATTTACATTTTTTTTCCACCGTTGAGTTGCGAACACCTCCAAAATAAACCAAAATTCATTTCCGGTTGCCAAACCTTTTTTTCGTCCATGTGGGGAAAGCCTCAAGTTTGTCGTCTTTTTCATTCCTCACTAGGGGATTGAGAGTGCTCGTTGATCTTACGAGCTCAACACGAAATAGCCCAATTTCGATATATTAAAATTCATCCTAAAACAATAGACCTCAGGACGAGGCTCCGTTGACTAAACTATAGAGTTTGTGGGGTTTATTCCCCGGAACCTCGTTGTGATGTCTATTGTTTTAGGCTGAATTTTAAAATATCGAAATTGGGCTATTGAAAAACAATACCCATTGTTTGTTCGGTTTAGTGATTGGCCAAAAACCAAAATCTCCTAGCAACAGTAAAAGTTTTTCCTACCCAGTGTTTTTATTATTCGCCGTAACACCAAATGCCAATTAGTTTAGCATCCAGGTCTTCTCGGTTGAATAAAAGCTTGGTTAACCATGTGTTGCGATCGAACAACCAAAGTAGTAAACAGAGTAGTAAAGAAAAGACTTTAGTGGTAAGATATTGGCTTTTAATTAAGAAAAAAACTCGACTTATCCTATAGCTCATGGTCGGAGCTATTGTTCTTGCTGTATTGTTTCGAGGTTGTTTGCTGACTTGGTCGTTCTTTGTTTTACCTCATTTACAATCCCCATGTGGGCCAGTTGAAAATCGTGGTGCAATCATTTGCATTTCAGCACTAAAAAGTAGCACGGCATCACAAAATTCTGGGTTCTTATAACTACACGACGATGACGAAATTTTCGGATAAACACACTGCTTTTAGATTTTTAGTTAAAAGAATAGAATCCCTTTATAATAAGTGATTTCACGGCATGGTAGTCGTGATTGCCATAGCTTCCATTTCGCGGGAAAAGATTGCCTGTTGCATCATCGTCCAAAAACCGCTGAGTACATCGTGAATTGATCGCGTTGCAAGTTGTGAAAGCATCGATACTCGGTCCCAGACGTCGTTTCTATCCCCCCCCCCCCCCCTGCCCTGTCATTTTTCCTTGTTTGTCTACGAGTTCAAAACCAGGTTACTCACTGCATCCATTAACTGGTGGTAACTGCATTCAGAGAAGAATCAGGAGAGGAGTTAGGCAGGGCTGTCCTCTGTCTCCCTATCTCTTTATACTTGGAGCAGAAATTTTAGCTGCCCGAATAAGGCAAGACGAAAAAATTGAAGGAATCGAAATATTCGGAACAGAACACAAAATAAGCCAATTCGCAGATGATACGTCAATGTTTCTAAAAAACATAGCATCAGTGCAAAGTACAATCGAAACAATCGGACAATTCGGTGATATATCTGGTCTTCGGCTAAATATAAAGAAAACTAAAGCAATCTGGCTCGGACCTTGGAGGTTTAACAGAAAAAACCTCTGGAACTAGATTGGACAAGTGAACCGGAAAAAGCCCTCGGAATCTTTATTTCATATGACGATAAGAAAAACTACCAAAAAAACGTTGCAGCGAAAATCGACAAGTTAAATACAAAGCTTGACATCTGGAGGGGCCGCAAACTCTCCCTTTTCGGTAAGTGCCTTATTGCAAAGAGTATGGGCCTTTCACAATTAGTCTACTCGGCTTCGGTGCTTGATGTAAATTCAGACGATATTTCAAAAATCAAGAACTCCGTCTTTGGCTTTATCTGGAACAAAAAGCGGGACAAAATTAAACGGGATGTTTTATGCCAAGACTACGGACGGGGTGGACTACGTGCCCCAAATCCAACAATCTTATTTAAATCCCTACGTCTAGCCTGGATTTCAAGACTTTTAACTTCGGACCAAAGTCCGACAGAAACTTGGAAATCTATTCCATTATATTTCTTCAAGAAATATGGCGGACTAAACTTCCTCCTTCGGTGTAACTATGATCTAAAGTTTCTAGAAGAATCTGAAATTCCGACTTTTTATAAGCAGATACTAGCCAACTTTCTTGAAATAAAGTCTCTGTATAAGCAAGAGGAAGACGCCCTAGAACTTATCCTTTTTAATAACAAAGACATTCGGATTGGTGGCAACTGCTTTTATCGACAAGAATGGAGGGACAAGGGAGTCATTTCAGTCTTAGACATCTTAGACGACAATGGAAAATTGCTATCTTTTCAAGATTTCCAAAGTAAATTCAATATCAAATCAAATTTTCTAAGCTACTTGCAGGTAACTTCGGCCATCCCAAAACGCCTGCTTCAAAAAGCAAGATCTATCACCTTCAATGAGGAGGACACAATGGCAAATGACACCAATTTCCAGCTGAGCCCCACACTAGCAATTAATTTACTTAAGATGAAATGTAAGGACTACTACTGGTTGTATATCAATAGCTCTACAACCGAAGCCTCCGGTCCAAAAAAGTGGGGGCGGGAACTCGGCCCTGAAAATATAGACTGGAAGTCCAAATTTGCTCTTATAGGACTAAGTCAGTCAAGAAAACAAATTGAGGGAATTTAATTATAAACTCATACATAGAACACTTGTAACCAAAAAGGAGCTGCACATGTACGGAATAGAAAATAACAACATATGCTTTTACTGCGATGAATCGGACTCGATTTTGCACACCTTCCTTGAATTCCGCTATTCTTTATCTTTTATGAACAAAGTTGTGGAATGGTTTAACCAGACTTATAATTGTATGCTGTCTCCAACACACATAGAGAAAAAATTTGGCATAGAGTCAGTTGGCTGTAACGACAACAACAATCTGGAATTGAATTATTGTCTTTTATTTGCCAAGTATTACTTGTACTATCAAAAGACATTCGCTAAGCCATGTATTTTCAACGAGTTCATCAAAAAATTTAAGTGGAAGCTTGAAATTGAAAAGTCTGTTAAAAGGTAGTATTGTAAACTATAAAAAACAATCTTGTTGTTTTCTCCTCAAGTAATGTGTTTTACGTAACGAATTTAATATGATGAAACGCTGTAATCTCTCTTAGTGAGATCTGGGCCTATCGTATTTTAGTTAAGTATTAAAATTTAAGATTAGAAAAAAAAAAAGAAAAAAAAGTTCATAACAGTAGTGTCGTTAACTACGATTGTAAATGTATATAGGTTTTTTTTTCTGTTAAGTATTATGTTAAATTAAGTTAGTTTAAGTTAGTTAGTTAGTTTTAGGCATTCTGTTGTGTTGTAAAAGGACTTTTGCTGTCAATAAAGTTGTGTTGACTATTCAAAAAAAAAAGTCCTTCTAGGGGAGGAAATAGGCGCAAGCCGGAAAATAGTTATAGTGACAGCCAGAATTTATGCTAGTTGTTCCCAAACATTATTGGTCTAGCGAAATGTGGGTTTATTAAATATCAGTATTTATTGACAAAGAGACTTTGACTACGGATGTCTTAAAAAATATATTTTCCTCAAAAATACGAAGTTTTTTCTACTTTCTTTTCGGCACAAAATGTAAAAACCAAAAAATTCTCAAACCCGCTGCTTCCAATAATTGTAAAAGAAAAACAATGTATTTTATATAATGATTACAGGTCAACATGAAATTTTCGCGCCTTTTAATTCTTAAAAAAGCGAAAAAAGTAGCGAATAATTCGAGAGGTCGCTTATTTATTTGAACAAATTTAAAAAATATATATTCAAATTCACGACATATGTCGAAAAATGACAAAAAGCGTGAAATTATGTGTCGGCAGAAGTATATAATCCAGAAGTCTACATCTCTAGTAACGGGTTATGTGCTATCAGATTCGCGTGTAGGCTATTTTTAGAACAAGCCTCGCGCGAGAAAATAACGTAGACGGCTTTTGCCGCGAACTAGTAACCAATAGCGTAAAAGTATTTTTTACAACGCGCCTTTGATTGGTTAAACAGATTTTTGAAGTTGAGCAAGAAGAGCCGAATTGCTGAAAACAAGCGAACGGCACCACAAAATTTTTTGCTGTTCAAGTTGTCGTTAATCAAAACGTGCATTTAGTGAGGATTTAAACCTACCGGATTGGAATCACTGGTCTCCTCTTTTGTCGATGATGTCAGCTTTGAAGTCGCTAAAAAAATCGGAGCATCCAGTAGAAAGTGTTATGTTTTGGAGTCAGTTCAGATGAGAGATGGCAGCGAGCAAAAAAGAACCTGACTGCTTCGACTCAAATTCAAAAAGTAAAGACACTTTAGATGATTGGAACTCAAGAGATAGAAACAGCTATTACATATTGAAGATGTCTTTTTACATCTTGCCACAGGTTTATTGCTATTGTGGAAAAATTCCAGCTGTCCCAGGAGCGGTTTAAATCGAGCGCGACGACTATATACAAGGTACACCAGTTTAATTGATTGATGTGACAACAACTTTCTGCTTCACGATCAAGCCCTTTTTCGAAGTATAAGGACAGGACGGATAGACAAGAAAAAGAAAGACTTTAGTGACTATTCCTGTGGTTCTAAAGGGTGTCTTTATAGACCTTATGCGTGCAGGGTAGTGAAAGCATAATTTCTAGGCCTGAACTCAAACAATTGCAAGGGAAGTTCGAGTACCGCATTTTAGAAATGCCAACCGAATGCCCTGCTTTTCGGATTTGGAAATTGGAACTTTTTTTCGAGAAGCAAATCTCAGAACTTTAAGGTAATGTACTTGTTTATATATAAATGAAAATACGACTTAAATTCTCTGAACAATCATGATTTCATTCATGCTTTTCGGATATACTTCAAAGTGTGCAGCTAGTTTATTTCTTGTCTTGCTGCCGGCGCCGCAAATAAATAAATTATAAATTTTCTATTTGTTGTTCTGTAATCAAATACGATGAAACTTAATAAGGACATACTTTCCATATGAACGTTTAAGGTACTTATGTTCAAAACTCTCTCGTTAAAATACGAAAGTTCCTCATGTTTGTTTTGGGAGCTCGTCTATGGAAAGCGGCGAAGGGGTTGCCTTTTCACTTGCCTACAAACTTTAAATTTCAACCGACGGTTGAAATCACTATTTAAGACTTCTACGACTGTCAAAACGTTAGAGTTAAAAAGAATGGCCAATGAAAATGATGTGTTTTCAATTGTTGTATCTCTCACTTTCCAAAAATATTCCCAAACAATTTTCAGTTAGCAATTTATCGAAATTCAGAAAACGAGTTAACTCAAAACAATCTTCGAGTCGTGGTTATTTTTGTAGCTCAGGAGCAGGACACTATAATTTTGTTGATGTAAAGACGTTCAGCAAAGCGAAACATACTTTCTTTAACCAAAAATAAATATTTTATTCTACCAAAGGTTCCTTTTTCAATGGTTTTTTGTTCGCCCTTCGAGCACGCATAAACTGCCTATGTAATATTAAATTTAGGGAGTTTATCAATGTAAACGAAAAGCAACTTTTTTCCAACTTATAATCGGATGTTTTTCCATCACAGACCTCATAAAATTAGGTCGTTGATTTGCCTTTATTTCGGAGTATTTTTGACTTAGTTTTTAAGTTTTAATTGTTTTCTGAGTGGCAAGTTCACACAGCACTTTCTCGCGCGCAAGGATGTTCTAAAAATAGCCTACACGCGAATCTGATAGCACGCGCCCCAATGCTAGATGTAGACTTCTAGATTATGTACTTCTGGTGTCGGAAATAGCGCTCTTCAAAACCGCAAAATGAAGTTGTCAGCTTTTTACTTCAGACTCCTGCGCACGAGCAACTGAACGGATAAAGAAGACAGAGGAAGTTCTCGAGGATCACGTTTCGCTGCTTTTCTCTCAATTTTTCCCCACTTCGCTTTCTAAGCGCCACATGAAATATACTTTTCGTATTCTGATCAATATGTCCAGTTTAGAATTAGAAGTAAAAGGGCTATAGTGTAACACAATCTTTCAAAATAGCGAGGGCGCTTTTCGTGTTAAGGAGTCCGTCATGAACTTTCAACAGAATTATACTGCAATGACTGAAATTCATGCCATCTGCTATGGACAATTATACAAAACGTCCAGTACAAAAGCAGTCATTTTTTAAGCTCTCTAAACATTTTCAAAATCCTACAAGACATGCAGATCAAGGTGTTTTAAGACACCGTCCTAGGTGTTTATAATTCTTTCTCTTTGTGGTCCAATTCTTGTACGTATGCCATGTATAACGGCAGAAACAAAACAAACATGCCAACAAAACATCAGGAATCAGACATGAACGTCCAAGGCATTGACTGACAAGTTAATTTATATGTAAATTGGAACGCATACGGTAAACCTCCTTGAACTCAGTAAACTTACACTGTTGCATAATGACCGGCAGTCGAACAAGATCTCAAAAACACTAAATTACCGACAGGTCGATCACAACCATGTTTTTTTAATTCTTGTAAATTAAAAGAATTTAGCCAATCTAAAGTATGATGCGTCTTTTAAACGAAGAGCCTACTCTAGCTTTTTTTATTCGAAGTGATTGATCAGCCTCTGAAGATACTCCGAATGCACTCCGAAGATATTCCGAAGATTTTTCGAAAATTGTCCGAGCTTCGAATATACTCCGAGTCATGGTTGTTCGACGATTGCGATTGCAGAAAGCAAACCCGAAGATCCTCGAAGAACACTCAAACCTGAAGGTGAAAGAAGTACATCCGA
Source organism: Oculina patagonica (assembly GCF_052425735.1). Lineage (NCBI taxonomy): Eukaryota > Metazoa > Cnidaria > Anthozoa > Scleractinia > Oculinidae > Oculina > Oculina patagonica. The sequence goes on from NW_027558036.1 coordinate 247,990, forward strand.
GGGATGCCGAAGATGTTCGGACACTTGTAAAGATTAGGGAAGGCTTTCAAGGATTCGTGTGAACATTTTGTTTTTATTCCCATTAGCTTCACTAAAAAGGGAAAGGTTGGAGGATTCGGGAATGGTGACGTGCCATGACGTTCCGGATGCCTAACATTTGTCGCTGTGTTGTTAAGTTTTTATTCACAATTAAAGAAAAGCAGCCATCACTAGTAACTTTGGCAGTAAGAGATCAATGACTTAGGTGAACTTTAGCCGGACTTAGCTGTCTCGCCCTGCTCCTAACAGGCGTAAGTCAACCAAGCGTGATATTTATCTGAGCCGCGAGAAACTGGCACGAGACTCTGAAACACGAAAATAACAAATCTGGGAAACATGCCTATCAAAATGCCGATGCCATGGTGATGTCAAGTTCCTGACACAACATTCTGTGCTACCAAATTAATTTCAGATAAATTTTAGATAAACTCGCAAAGTTTGGCAGGGTATGGTTGAATCGTAAAAAAGTTATAAGCGTTTAAAGTCAGGGCGGGCCTCAAAAGTTCCCCCCCCCCCCCGGTCTGAATACGGGGTATTCCGCCTATTGACGTTTTCGATAAAGAAAACAAATTAAAACAATTGCGATAAAAACCATTTGCGGCACTGACTTAAACCAAGATACCTTAGGGGCCATTTGTGACCCTGATTACGCGAGCATTACCCGCTGTCTAGTCAATGCCAATAAAAGTCCCTCCTAATTCACATGTTACGCATTTGCTGAGAATGAAGGGCTTTTGATCCTCAGTAATAATTATCATAGGTAAAGGTAAAGGTAAACTTTATTTATTCAGGGTGGCCCATTGAGCACAATGGCTGGTATCCAGAGGGGCCCTGCTAAGTACAATTTCTAAAAAATAGAGGATAATACATGGTTGCGCGGAGATATGAAATTTATCTTCGAGTGTTCAAATCGATAGCTCACGAGTAAGCGCAGCGAACGAGTGAGATATCGGATTTGAACACGAGAAGATGAATTTCATATCACCAAGCAACCACGTATTATTCTGTTTATTATATAAACCTACTAATTACGATGTTTTTGACGATTTTTCGAAGATTTCCGACCATTTTCCGAAGATTTCCGAAAATTTTCAAAATGTTTTTCGAAGGTTGTACGAATGATTCCGAACATTTCCGAATGCAAGGCTGATTGTCCGAACAAAATTGCATTTGTTTATCGTTTTACTCTATATTGCTGATCCTGATCTACGCCAAGATCCGGCTTCACTTCGCTGCTGTTAAAATTTGTACAAGTGGGCCTTGCATTATTTTGGTACCGTTAACAAGAAACCCCTCAGACGTTCTTTCACTGGGCAACATAGTGGCGCATTTTCTTAGGTGTAAAGTTCTACTTCTTTAGGTTATTTTCTATAACTGGTCTCTTGTAACCCTTCCTCTATTGACTCTATTGCTTATAACTGACTTTCTTTATGCACGTCTAATACGTATGCGCTTGGAAGTGCTTTCGACCTTTTCGGACCTCTTCGAGATTTAGCAGTGGTAGTCGTATGGTTGCTGTAATGTTCTTTAGAATGTTCCAGATTTCCTGTAAGAGATCCGAAGCACTCGAATGCTCTTCGTAAATAATCGCGCGAGACCGAAAAATAGTCCACCTTAACAAAAAAAAAGTCTGTAAAATTAAGGTGAGGTAAAACTAACTGCTTTCTGTCAAAATTAGAACCGACAGCTGAGAAATAGGTAAGATGTTAACCGATAGATAAGAAATGGCTCAAATCTTAACTGATAGCTGATATCAACACCTCACCCTACCCTTAAGTTGAATTTTTACCTGGCACATAAATTAATAAAATGTCGTTTCTTTCTTTTAGCAAAGTTTGGAAAGATCTTGTTAACGATGTGCAAGTGGATATATTTATCGCTGCTTGTGATGGTCTTATCAGTGTGGAAACTTAAAGGTAAGATGTTAGATGATAAAATCATTTGAGACGAAAACATTTCTGCGGCATGAAAAACTTATAATTGCCATGACATGTATAAACATGGCAATATTTTGTTTACAGTAAAAAGTAGATGCAGTAGGTAAAAATCGGACGAACATCGTAAAACGCTGGTTATACCTCTCTGGGCTTAGAATTTCGTCAGGGGTTTTGGCTTGGCTGTTTACAGTTGAGTTTATTTCAAAAAGGGGTTTTCAGTAACGTCATATAAAACCGTTTCGCTAACATGCAGCGTTTTAAAGTATCTCATGAACGATGTATTGCAAAAGCCACTCTGATGAAAAGATTTAATTGATGTCCACTTTGTTTGCAAACTTGTTTATTGTCCATTTTACATTGAACTGCAATGTTCTATGAGGACGTTACTGGGTTGACATGGACATTTTGAATGGAAGGTAGATTATATCCAGTGGGACTAATAATCGGAATAGGGCGGGTATAACCGACATTGACGGATTAAACATTTAAAAGTCGGTTTTATAATTTAGATAGGCTTTCACATGTCTAGCATTAAGAAAAATTGTCTACTTGGCGTAGGTTTGGATTTTTCCGCTGTGATAAGATGTATGTTAAACATTGCAATCGGATTGAACCAACGACCTTGGTTCCAAAATATATGTTTTGTCACAAGAAGTAATCTGGAAAAATTAATCTTTTACTTCTTAACAAAAAGTCCGTTAGTTTTGTGTCGAATTATATTTGCTTTTTGAAACAGCATGAACAATATCACGTATCTCATAACAGTTTGACAGTTTTTATGTTACAAGGTTGCTATTTCATTTTAAATTATAACCACATATCTGACATTATCGCATTCTAAATTACAGTTGTGTATTGCACACGATGCGACTTTGACTTAGATGTCGCCAGAAGGACCATTCACTTCGATTCATTATCGGGGAAGGATTGGGAGTTCTGTGTATACTCACGTTGCAGCTGTGTTATCACGGCCTTACCGGAACATCATATCCGGTTGCACTTTAATACTTTCCATCTAGCGGACTTTTATTACAGTAATTATAAACTTTGGTTAATACAAGACTGGCTGTCTATACATGATGGTAATACAACACACCAGAATACGTTATTGGGCAGTTTTACCGGAACAAAGCAATCATTCACAGTGCAGTCAAGTGGCCGTTTTATGATGATCCAGTTGGAAAGGGATGGCTGGTCTCGCACTATCTTCAAAGCCTCTTACAATTACAGTACAACAAAAGGTAAGCAGTTTTTATCGTCGTACAGAGGGTTTATTTCAGAGGTTGAAACTGTTACATTCCGACACTTATCAATTTAACCGTCAGACGGACGTTTGAACATCTTTGAGAGAAGCTTTAGTTGACGAACCTTATATTTTACACAGTTACTTTTTTATCCTTTAACAAACGCTCTGCACAAGGATCGGTAGAAAAGACGGAAATTTCTAAGAATAAGCGAGGTAAAGTTGGAGACAATTTGGATAGTATAATGTGATAGGGAGGGAGAATAAATTATTTTTTGTTACTTTTAACTTTATTTATTTCCTGTTATCTTCATTGAAGTCATCGGCTTCTTAGTAAAATTCTGCTACTTTACTAATGCAAATGCTGTAATCTGATTGGCTCGGCTACTGTACAGTACAGGGGCGGATCCAGGGGGAGTGTATTGTGTGGCTAGCCACTCTCGATCCAGCAAAAACTAAAATAAATACAATGAAAAGGAAGTAAGGACAATGACACTTAGTAACGTGTAAAATTGTTGATATTGTTAGCTCAGACAAAGTTAAAATATTTGCTAACATCCACTTCTTCCATAACAAGCCTGGGGCTAAAATAAAATAATAAACAAATATTTGTAAACAGCCACCCCCTTCGAAAAATCCTGATCCGCCCCTGTACTATCAGCCATTGGTATGCAGTGGCTGAAAGTCGTCAAGAGAATGGCGACATTTTCTTGTTTCTCGTAAGTTTTGATAGAACGTCTAAAAATAGAATTGGTAAAGACTACAAGAAGGAAATTTACAGTCAAAACGTCAACATTTACCAAAGAAACGGATTAGTTTCAAACCACAATTCAGTCCGCGAACGATTTCATTAAAGCGTGAAGTTCAATGTTACTTCATATGTAGAAAAATAACTGCATGTGTCATTAGAAATTGTTATCTGAAGGGAAATGAGTTAGAAACAATTAGGTTATTCTCTCTTAATTCTATTTAAACAATAGAGTGTTTTTGTCGAGGAACTATAGCTATCGGCTGATAGTTGCCCCGAGGAAATTTCATGTTCTTAAAACAAATATTAACCTGAGAAGCGAAGCTTCGAGGGCTAATATGCTAGTTTTAAGAAAATTAAATTTCCAAGGGGAAACTACATGTATCACGCCGATAGTTCCGAGACTGAAACACTCTATCGTTTTTATTGTTCACCACTAAATTTTCTTCCGCGCACCCATTCAAAAACGAGCATCGTGCATTATTTTTTAATTTTCAGGATAAAAACTTCAATTGAAAGCCGAAATTTAACAAACGAAACAAAACCAGACAAGAAACCCACGAAATGCAGTGAATTTGGTTGGGTAGTTTGTTTGTAGGCACGCTTGTTTAAAAAAAAACTTTCACGGGCGGGCACTATGAAGCAGTAGTGGCGCAGTGGCGAGAATGCTTGCCTCCAACCGATATCTCCTGGGTTCGATTCCCAGACGCGGCGTCATATGTGTGTTGAGTTTGTTGTTGGTTCTCGTCATTGCTTCCCGTTATCCTGATTCTGGAAGCCGGTGCACCAAGAGTGCTTAGAGGAGTGCAAGAAAACGAAGAAAAGCACCCGTTCGAAGGTGGGACACACCTTTCTATTGTATGACGAAAAGAGTCCAGAAACATTTCACGATCCGTTGTAGATCATGGAGAGAGCAGTAACCATATGGGTTTCTCGTCCTGTCTGGCAATACCCGAACGGAGAATGTTTCGGCCTCATTTAGGACGCGGATCGCGTAGACGCCGTTGGTATAGGAAGGACGAAGAAAAAATACAAGATAACATGTTTGTTGTTACGATCCCATACAAATATTTTGTAATATTAAACATAAACGTTAAACATTATTATGCTTTAAACGGCAGAGGAAGTCGAGCGACACCTTTCCTTCTGGGTAGAAGAAGGAGAAGGCTGGTTCAGAGATATCTACAATATGAAAATCAGTAGAACAGAAACTGTCTATCTAGGATACTATCAAAAAGACGATGTACTGGAGTACGGATGGTTTAAGAGAGGTGTTAAAAAAGCCATTTATATCTGAACTCACAAAACTTTCCTAAATGCGGACAGAGGCAGATATTAATTACCGCCCGTATGTAACAGCGTTCTGGAAAGCGGACCGAATCGAATTCAGCGGTGAACTGAGTCGAACTAAAAAAATCAGACCGGCTTGATAGATTTGCTCTGCAGGTAGGGTTTAAAATCAGCCCTAGCAAGACAGAAGGTTTGCTTGTGAACATTACAGCACCATTGCCAATCAAGATTGGACAGCTGCACCTTGCGATGACTAAATTCTTCATCTATTTGGAAATTACAGTCTGCAGTAGAGAGGGAACCGACCTGGAAAAGCGACTGATGATTAGTAAAGCTGAGGAACGGAGCCTCCACAAAATTGCGACCTTTGTGGAGGAGCTTTAATAATAATAATAATAATAATAATAATAATAATAATAATAATAATAATAATAATAACGGCTTTATTGGAAGAGCTTCCACAGAGTGGCTCTTCGTCTTCCAAATAAACTAAATTTACAAAGAGTTATTCAAATATATAAAAGATTATTATTTACAATATTTACAATAAAAAATAAAAACTATGAAATCTGAAACTTCTCATAAAATTACACGAATACTATAAAAATGGATCACTAAAAAGTCATTCGATTTGTAAAAAGAAAAAAATAAAACTGAGGGAAAAATTAACCTATGCGAGTCAAGCCCAAGGCACAAGCATAAATATCTACCAAGCTTGTGAACTCTCCGCGCTACCGTCTTTGGATCTGATTGTTGAAAAACGATTATGTACGATCTAAAAAAGCTTAAGGTTAAAAAGAAAACCATCGCCATATTTAACAAATAAATATCCCGCCTGAGCTCTCGGTACAAGATTATAAATGTTTCTCCGCGAGGGAAGGAGGGCTACATTCCTATACCTTTGATATCTGTTTAATGGTCTTTCGTTTCTTTCATATGTCACGATTTACTTGCAGAAATACCAAAAATAATTGTTCCATCGCCAGTTGTGAGGACAGTACCAGGTCATTTCGTGTGGTGTTCTGCTGAGGGGTTTCCACCCATTAACATGACGTTGCTTCGGAACTCTACATCTTTGGCTAATGGAATTGGAATGGTAAGGAAAAAAGCAGACAAGAAAGACAACTACACCTGTTTTGCTAGGAATGAGGCTGGCACTGACTCTAAAGAGTTCCCAGTAACATTTGTGGGTGAGTCTCTCCCTTTGCTTAGAAGTCATACCTAAAATTTACAGACGTGAGCTCCTTCCTTTGATGATACAAATTTATAAATAGTGTGCTATTGTGCACTGTACGGTAGGGTGCGGTTAGTGTGATGCAGTGTAGTGTGTTGATCGGTGTGATGCGGTGTGCTGTAGAGTGCTGCACGTGTGCGGTGAGATGCGGTACGGTGTGGTGTGGTGTGGTGCAGTTTGGGGTAGTGTGGCTCGGTGTGGTGTGGTGTGCTTCGGTGTGGTGTGATGTGATGTGGTATGGTTTTTTGTGTTGCGGGATGGTGCGGTGCGTTGCGGTGCGGTGTGTCATGAGTTGTGGTGCGGTGCGGTACGGTGAGTGTCGTGCATGTGGAATGGTGTGCTATGGTTGTTGTGGTTTGGTGTGCTGCGGAACCTTGTGGCGCAGTGTGGTGTGGTGAGGTGTGTTGTGGTGTGGTGTACTGTGCAGCGCAACGGGCGTGGTGAGGTGCGGCAGGTAAAGGCGTAGTGGAGTGTGGTGCGGTGTGGAATTGTTTGCCGCGGTACGGTGCAGTGTGGTGAGTGTGTGCGTGTGGGGTTGGGTGCGATGTCGTTCAATATGGTTCGGCTCGGCCGTTTGTGGTTTAGCGTGTTGTAACGCAGTGTGGTGTGGTGTGCGGTAGTTTCTATGAAGGAATTTAAAAATATGCCAAGTGTGCACAATGGCTATAATGTTGTAATGCACGCGACTGAAACAAACTGATATATTTTTGTTACACAGGCTCAATATCATTTTAACATTGCCTTGTTTTTTTAGGCGATAGTAACCCTCATTATTTTTAAGCAGAGAATCCACTTTAATCCGAATGCTAGCGCCGTTATATATGGATGTTTTTCAGGTTGCGAGAATGCTTGCTCTGGCGATGGCAGCGTTGATGAAAAAGACCAAGTTAACAATGACTTTAGTTGCACGAATATCGGCTCAACGATTGACCTATTCAATTGCCTTCCGACAACAGCGACAAAGTTGTAAGATTTTGCTATTCTTTATAATATGTTTTCCTCTGTTTCGGTGTCTGTCTGTTTGTCTCTGTTTGTTTCTGCCTACAAAAACTTCTTTTAAAGCCAGTTTATACGAGCAATTTTTATGTGACAAAATTATTTGCTCGTGTAGACGAGGAAAGTTGGCCAATTTTTATGTGACAAATATATTTGCTGAGAAGCTGGCGTGTTAGCTTTTATGTGACAAACAAAAGCAGTCACATACGAAAAATTGCTCAGGGTAGACGACTCGTCACATAAAATGTGGCAAATATTGCGTTAGCACATATTTGGTGAAAACTAACCGCAAGAAAACCGGAGTGAAAGCTAACCGCAAGCAAACCGGAGTTAAAGCTACGGCAAGCAAACCGGAGTGAGCTAATCGCAAGCAAACCGGAGTGAAAGCTAACCTCAAGCCAACCGGAGAGTAAGTTTGAGTCCCGAGCTCGAGACCTGAGCTCGAGTCCTGAGCTCGAGTTCTGGCTCGGTATTTAGGCATCGTCTTTTATTAGAAATTTATACGAACTTACACTAAGGTTTCTGAAAAGAAGGGGGCCATTATATGACTCAAAGGGGGAAATGAATTTTAAAGAACGGTCGATTATTAATGGCAATACGGTTAAAATGGTGTAGGATTGTAAATGTGAACTTAACGTAGGATACTAAATTAAATCTCTCTTATGCTCATTTTCAAATGGAAACAGGTCCTTACAAAGGAATAAGATCAGAAACCTTCCCACGGGCGCATTTCGTCATATGGCTGCGCTAAAAGTTCTGTAAGTTTATATAGATTAAGTCATATAAAGAGCGACGTATGGAAAACGCGCAGCGAACGAGTGACGAATTTTTGCAGCGAGGGAATGAAATTAACTTATTTTAATCATACATAACTAGAAATAAACCATTGTAAATCTTTAAGGTGGTAGACTGGAGTTTAACAGGTCCATTTTGGATGGAAATTTCTCCAAATCAAGAAACCTGGCTAAAGTAAAAATATTTCAGGCTAAGTCAATAAAAGTTAAGCTTCAGAAAAATTGATGTCCGAGGTGACAATTTTGACACCTCACCTGAATTTGGGGCTCATAAAAAAGTTTTTTTTCGTTTTACGGCTTCGCAATTATAAGAAAGTCAAAAAGAAATGCAGGAGTCTATTTCCCTATAGAAAAAGAAAAAAAACGTACGGGAGCCCGGAGCGGAATGCTGCTTCTTTCTTCAGATATCGAGTTAAAAAGAAAAAAAAAACACGTGCTAAAGATTTACGTGGCGCTCACATCTCGAAGAAAACTCCTTTCGCCGGCCCCGGGCCCCAGGGGGGGTACTCCGACTTGTAAATGACGGGGATGATCGAATGAAGGCAAAACTCAGGACCCAAAAAAATCCCTAAGTCTTCCGACATTACCCAAAAAAAATCCCTGGCCCAAAAATAACCCCCCAAAAAAATCCCTTGTCAAATTACCCCTAAATTGCCAGGAGGGGCAATAACGCTCGAGTTTGATTATTCATCATACCATAAATACACCAAGGCCACTTTAGTTTGTTTTTAATACCCAAAAAAATCCCCTATTTGAATCAAGTCACCCAAAAAAATACTTGCCAAATCTTCCAACCCAAAAAAATCCCGCAATCGAAAATTTTAAACCCAAAAAAAATCCTTCGATCATCCCCGTCATTTACAAGCCGGAGTACCCCCCCTGGGCCCCGGGCTCCCGTGAAAAGTTTATTTTACACCACAACAACAAACCACGCAAATTTCATCCAGATACGATAAATGTACATCTTTATTCTGAAAATACCTTTTAGTGCGGTCGGTGTAGATCCTTAAATTGTGGTAGTTTCTCGCCGATATCGCATCACAAGATCGTATTTATCGGGCGCCATTTTGAAATCTTCTTAGAAAACCGCTGTTCGAAGTGTTTGTGGCAACACATGACCGATTATAGCGCGAAGAATGCCGAACATCTACGATCTTCTTTGTCCCTTGACGAAGTTTAACATAGCGACGTAAACAATTACGTAATGCATAGCAACGATGTGAAATTGAGACCTCGGCTAATAAGCACAGCGGAAGATAGGAATCTCATGCTGTGCGGCAAATTCTTGCGGTGTTGTATAAATGTTATGTCACGAGTCCCAGAAACGAAATAAACCACGATATAGTTATAAATGGAGCCAAAACACCAAGGAACCACACAAAGGACATAAGTTAAGTTTATTTCTGCCATCAACTTTTAATTCAAGACGCGTAAATTGCTTTGAACGACTGATTTCGGCTTATAGTTGATATTTCACAACGATCGATAGTGTAACACAATGCCGCTTTGTAAATCACGTTCGTGCGATATAATCATCGTCATTTAGCTTCTTTTGTAGAATATATTGCAGACTCTTTCACAGGAAAGGTACAGCAGACCTGAACTTGCGTCTTCCAAGTTGTAGCAAAGCTTTTCAACGGCACAACCAGACTCAAATCAACTTTTGGTATGTGTCACACAATAAATTCGATATGGCGGCGCAAAGTGCCGGCCTAGCGACCGACTTTAAGCTTTAATTATTCCACACATAGCCAGAATGGAGCGCTTATCTCTTGGGATTGTAAATAAATCTATGTTATCTTTCAAATCTTTGAATGTGGCTGCCCCTCGAACGTCGCACTTGATTCGTCCAAGAGGAGTTTCGACAAACAAAAATAAACACCGTTGTTATTCGCAGGAACCACTTTATTCCCGAGATAACAACTTAGTACGCCTAACCAAGGCGGATAGCTCGAGGATTACACGGATTTAACTTCAACTACACGAATCACACTTGTGATACGAAAACATGGCGACTAGCAAGAAAGGCGCGGCTACTTAGCAACATAGGCGGTCACCAAGGCGAATTGGTGACCTCCGCTGACCTTACTACTGTGGAGCTGTATCAAGAAGCTGTAGTAACATTGAATGTTTTGATATGTTTAATTTTCGAGCCAAACTCCATTCTACCACCTTAAGCGATATTTCAATTTATAATCAGTCATAAAAGGCAGCGCGAACAAAACAAAGCTGCAAAATGCACATTGATTTTCTTTACATAACATTGTAAAACGGCTAAAAATCGAAACTTAACAGAAAAAAATAGAAGATTTATTTAAATAAACACACTGATGCATAACAAGGAAACTTCGCAACAAAGGAAATCAAATAAATACGCTGGCGACTACTTTTGAACAAAACTATGATAGCACAAGGTCAAGGAGCCATTACGACCTAATTCAGAAACATTAAAATATGCAATTTATCTTACCATGGTGCTCGAATATCCTTTGAAAGCCTGCAGATGTGTTGTAAGTTCCGAAGAACTAAAAATGAACGAGGGAACTTAAAATATCAGTGAAATCTACACAAATTAACTAACCAAAATGTCACAAAGAATACCAAGTATCTGAATATGCCTGCAAAATGTCTACAATTTATTGCAATAAATCATCTAATTATTTTACTAGCTCCGTGAGCGGTCAAGATGAAACGAATCCCGTGTTCTGATTGGGTCCCCGAGCGGTCAAGATGGAGCCATCTTGACCGCTCGGGATCGCCCGCTGTGTTCCCGCAAGCGAAAAAACTTTTCAGTTCCGTCGTCGCTACTTCAAAAAGCTTTTCAGTCGTAAATGTGAGCAATGAAAGTATTTTCCGAAACAACACAAGTATTCTCTGTCTGTTTCTAGCGAAATGGAGTCCGATAACAAAGAAATAGGTATTGAAGTGAAATAATGAGAACAAACAAATTAATCAACAAATGCTAACGAGTTTCGTGAACTTTATTTGCCACAACAACCACCTAATACAAAAATTAAAACGCAAAGCGACTTGAAGACATGTTATCGGTTTTTTTCGGCGGAAAAGGGAGAGAAGTCAGTGACATACCTGAAGAAAAAAGACTTCGGCAAACTAGTCGTTTGTGTAAAATCTTCAAAATGGAAGAAAGCGGACGGCACGGCGAACCAGGCACTGAAAGCTTTTAAAACATCTTTTCACCGAAGCCTCTAACGATCACATCGAATAAGGTCGGCTCGAACATTTATATCAACGATGTAGGAAAGTTCAAGCTATTCCCGTGAAGTGGTAAGTCTCAAACGCTTTCAACAATCACAATTTCAATATTCAGCTCGTGTCAGGGCAGGTTTGCACCACAAAAGCGCCATAAGGGAGCAAATACTCTGCAAAACGTCCAATAATCAAAAGCTGGCGGCCAGATGGAATGGACATTCTTGTTTTAAGGCTTCAAATTCAACGTTGATTCGCAATTTTATCATTTTGACGGTTAAAAAGAGTTGAATTTCGTTATGTCGCGTCGTTTTACTTCAACTCGATTCAATCAAGAATTTGACAGTCACTCGTTAAACTTTTAAACCAATGAAATGATTTTGGCGTGCGCCATTGTGCATGCAACTGGCTTCCTTTTCAGTACTCGAAAAAAGTCAAATAATAAATCCTTTATTGACCAAGCTTGGTCGGTCAAGATGGCAGGATATTGGCCTTGTTCTTTTTTTGCGTGTTTATGGACCTCGACTTCGTCTTGGTCCATAAACACGCAAAAAAAGAACTTGGCCAATATCCTGCCATCTTGACCTCACGCTTGGTCAATAACCCATATGTAAAGTGTTCACATTTTCTTTGTAACATAACTATTGTGCATGTTTTATGCTTTAAAAAGCATGCACAATAGTTATGTACTTTAAGCACTTATTTTTTTCGCTTTTTGTAGAGGTTATTTGAATTTATGAGCTATGATTTCTGCACATTTTTGTTTTTACATGTTGATTTTACAAAGAAAATGTGAACACTTTACGAGAATATAACACAACTGAAATCGTGACAGGGTAAGTGGGAGGTACTCAAACCCAACGTTATCTTGATTGTATGTATTTTGTAGTTGTATTTTAAACTAATAAATAAAGTTAAAGCTGAGTTGAAGTTGTGACAAGAACAAAGCACGCGAACAACAATGTGGCTTGATAAGGGGGGGGGGGGGTGGGGTAGGGGGCAGCAATGTGGCAGGTTAAGCAAGATTTTAAGTAATGCACGAAAAATACCTCACTTATTCCTCCCAGTAATGTTGGAATAAAATAAAAATATTGTAAGATTTTTCCTTACTGGCTGGATCGGACAAGATTAAGGCAAGGGTATATCATGAGATGGCAGCAAGACCGACACAACCAACGCTAAAAACTTAAGGGAAGTCGCTACGCAGACTTGACCGAACCACAAGGAGCTTACAAAGTTCATGATGTATACCTAAATGTCATTGCCCTTCACCAATGGAGGGAGGGTGGGTAAAACTAGATTATTATAATTTTAACTCTTTCGTGCAAAAGCTGCCAGAACAATACCCTGGGATATTGTTCTACTGCTTTTACAGCAGGACAATGCCTCAAAGTTCAGCCAAAAGATAAAGTTGTATTATAAACGAATCAAAGTGGCTATGAGCCGCTGAACTCTGAAAGTGACTATGAAACGAGAATATAAAACCGAGAACTTTGAAACATAAAGTTTGCCTAGAACAAGTCAAGTTTTGAACCGATAAGTTCAATCCCGGTATCTTAAAAACTATCTTTGTACTGATACGTATAACATCAACTTTTGTAACGGAAGCTCCAGCTTATTTTCCACACTTTTGCATTCGAGGTAAACTTCGACTACCAGCCTAATATATTTAAACTGTCATTAACTTAATTCAACCCGAAATCAAATCACTTTAACCCTATTCGGACCGGGCTTTTTAGGACCTTCTCTGACCGGGGGGGGGGGCTTCGGAAGCCCCCCCGAAGTAACTTCCAGAATATTTAAGCAATCACAATGAAACTTATAGGATATATAGTATGTCTAAAAATCTTTCTTTTGGTATACGTCACGTAGAGTGATGACGTCACATCACGTGACAATTACATCATGACGTCAAAACAGCCGCCATCTTGGATCCGCCATCTTGGATTTCGAACTTATTCCAAAATGCCAGAAAACCAACCAAAATTAGTGCAAAGTACTTAAAATCAATAAAAATGTGTATTAAAACCATAAAAATGTAAAAATAATTCCATTAAAATTTATTTTTTATTAATAGAAACACGAAAATTACAAATTTGGAAAAACATGCCTGTCAAAATGCCGTTGCCATGGTGATGTCAAGTTCCTGACACATCATCCAACCATACCAAATTATTGCCAGAGAAATTTTAGAAAAAGTCAGAAAGTTTGCCAGCGTTTGGTTGAATATTAAAGAAGTTATAAGAGTTCAAAGTCAGCGCGGGCCTCAAAAGCCCCCTCCCCCCCCCCCCCCCCGGGTCTGAATAGGGTTAACACTCCTGCGAAAGTTTGCCACGACTTCGGTACTGGCAGAACTCACTTAAGCCTGCTATGGTGCTGTTCGTAACTGATTACCACCAAACAATTATGTTGTCGCGATGTAGTGTGATGGATGAGCTTCTGGACTTGTAATTCAAAATAGAAAGGGAAGTTGTGGGTTCGCATCGTTATCGGGAAACTTTTTTCTCCTTCATTTTTTTGTCCTCTTCTCTCTTTCTTTTTCTGTTTGTTTCGCTACGAATATACCATTTATTGTACCGTTGTCTGCATTTTAGAAACCATTTACTGAGACGCAAGCATTACCGAAGTCGTTGTTTGATCTTTTCGAATTTTGGACGATACAATCTTATCAATATTCTTGACATGAAGAACTTTACGTTTACTTTTTATTTACGTCACGTGACTCAGAAACGAATGTTACCGGTTGGGGACTTCGGACATAGGGTACAGAAAGTAAAGTTCAATTGGTCATTTCTGTGTGTAGTTCTCTTAGTTTCTAAGAGTTCTTCAAGAAATATAATTGTATTCATGTACTCGTTGAATGAGAATCGCTTAAGTAAACGAATAGGTCGCGTGTCATAATAAATAATTTAATACCTTCTAATGCAAAATAAAAAGAAAACAAGTGGCAGCTTACAAGGCAGACATACAGTGCTATTATGCAGTTCGACAGTTAAACAATATTTGTTTAAATTTTTGCGGCATAACCTTACCCCATTTCAAAAACGTATTAAGTGACGTCACAGGCAAAGGTTGGACCAATAAAAATTATATATGTTTGATTTCCTATTAAACTAGTGAAACAGAGGTCAGGTTAATTTTGAAGACTGACTAATGCTGTGTTCACACTAGGCCAAAAAAAAAGTAGTGTGATCGCGATGAAAACATGTTTCGCTATGAAAAGTGTTCACATCAGACTGCACATTGCGCGAAACATGATCGAAACATGTTAATTCTGAGCATGATTAAACAACAACACGAGGTAGTTTCAATCATGATCAGACGAAACGCGTTAGACAGAATGACGGACATGCGGAGAGGAGGCAAACCGATTAGTTGATTTTTTTTGCCTTAAGTTGATTTTCTATTGCCTTTGAGTTAATTTGCCATAACGCAGATATTCTCTTTTGCAATAACGCAGATTTTCCTTTGTCGTCAATCAGTGATTTTATGTTGCCGTGCGTTGAGTTGCCTTTGCTGTGAATTAGTTTTCGTTTGTTGTGATGTGATTTTCTTTTGCCGTGAGTTGATTTGCTTTTCTTACAGTGAGTAATTCTCTTTTGCCGTGAGTTGATTTTCTCTTACTGTAAGCTGAGTTTGTTTTACCCTGAGATGATTTTCTTTCGTCATAAGTTGATTTTCTTCATTTGCCGTAAATTGATTCTCTTTTGCGTTGAGTAAATTTTCTTTTGCCGAAATTTTATTTCTTTTTGGAGCGGGTTTATTGTCTTTTGCTCGGTTCATGAGCTGATTTTTTGGCGTGAGTTTTATATATATAAGTTTATTTTCTTTTGCCGTGATTGATTTTCTTTTGCGGTGAGTTAATATTCTTTTACCATGAATTGAATACCTTTTTTTCCGTTAGTCGGTATTCAATTTATTCTATGGGCCACCGTACTTTAAATATTTTGTACGCTTAGTTACCACAGTAAATATATTATTGTAAATTCCTGTAAATAATGAATAAATGGGAAGCTCCAATTTTAGGCTTGATTAAATCTGTACCGATTTAAATTTTTTTGCGAGTTGTTTTCTTTTGCCGTAAATCAATTTTGTTCTGCTTTAAGATAATTGTCCCGTGAGCAAATTTTGCTGTGCTGTAAGACAATACCATAATTTTTATGTCGCTTAAAAACCAGAATGGAAAGTTAACACTATTAAAGTTAACACGTAAATTCTACAATAATAAAAATATAATTAAGTGGGGTGCTTCGCTATTGGGCTTGCATTATTCTAAATACTACTACTTACGCTATTCGAAATACTTGAAATAATGGAAATACTGCGCAAAAATTAATTTAACTTAATTAACTATAACGTTCATGATTTAATTAGTCCTGAATCCGAATCTTATGTACTTTAGTGACATAAGATAAGGCATCCGCTACAATAAGTTTATTTTAGAAGATGTATTTTTGCTGCGACTCATTCCGAATTATTCATTGTTTTTTTCTCTATTTTTTAACAGAGATCTACAGCTGAATGAAATCAGTAGTATATCTTTAGACGCCTTTGCTGACGTGAAGGGACTTAATACGCTGTATGTTAATTTATAAATGTAACTACATCAATCGCAAGTCCCTAATGTCGCCTTTCACCAAGATTAACGCTTAAAGTTTAGCCTTCATAAACGCTTTAAGTTTTGTCCCCCAAGCAAATTATGCTAAGTAATTGGTTGCATTTGCCATTTAGATACAACAAAATCAAGAAATTTGTACGCCCTTTTTAACTACATCCTTACTCCCTGATTCGTGAAGGAATCCACAGTATCACAATAAAACAAATACGGTAAACAGGAACAAAGGTTGCTTTTCCTGGAATGACCAAGAGTATTAAGTAATTTTAAATAACTCAGTTTTCTTTCACTTTCTTATTATTAGGTCTGGATAAGGCAGGTGTTATTAATATAAGTGAACGTGGACAATTAACAAAAAGAATAACATCTGGATGATTTTGTTGTTCGTATTTTGTTTTTTCTCCTAGAAACTTACAAAACAACCGTATTCAGAATTTAACAGCAGATATTTTCTCACCTCTCCTGGCCTTGCAAATGCTGTAAGTACGTCAAAATTAACAATCGCTTTTAACGAAGAAGCCAGCCAACTTCAAAGAAGTCAGCCAATTTTGATAACTCAGTTTTCTTTCACTTTCTTATTTATTAGGACTAGGATTAGGCAGGGATCAGTAAGTAAACGTGGAAATAAACAGAAATAACATCTGGATGGTTTTTGATTGTTTGAATGTTTGTTTTCTCCTAGAAACGTAAAAGACAATCAAATTCAGAATTTAACAGCCGAAATTTTCTCTTCTCTCATGGCTTTGCGAGTGCTGTAAGTACATCAAAAATCGTTTTGAACGTAGAAGCCAGCCAATTTCAAATTATTGATTTTCTTTTCCTGTAAATAAAAAGTTTAATAGTTCCTCCCCGAATTATTGCACATTGATTAAAATAAATCGGATCAAGGTGTAATGATTTGCACGGTAATTTGTTAAAAAGCCTGAGATGATAACGTTTAATTACCATCCAAAGCTTTACGTGAAAGTGCTAAAATTGGGTATCTTCAGAAGCTTACAATGTATCTTGGTATGTCGGATGCACAGATACAATTAGCGCGAACATCCTTAATATGTTGTTAGTCAATTGTGATTTTGTGCTTTTAATGTAATGTATAAAAATGAAAAGAAAAAGATGCACGCACCGTTAAATATCAGTGACAAGTCGCATTTCACATCTGCCGAATTTAATACCCGAATTTGAAGAGTCGCAGTTAATTCATGAGCGAGTTTCATTCTCGTTACCATAGTCCTTTTCGCGTCTCTTAGCCGGTGGGTCTTGGCACGAGTAACGAAGGGCTCTGAAGACAAAGGGAATTCAAATAGTTTCAAAGTTTTTGATTGGCTGTTTAAAAACAAGTCTTGAACAGAAGTCAAAATGTTCGCGCCCATTGCGTACACGAAATTATAAACAGCCGTATTTTCGAAATGGAAGACATGAAGAATTTCGGAGAATATTCTCCCAAACTAATAGCGTTCAACCTGTTACTACTTTCTCCATCCTGGAGTCTCGTTTTTTTTTTTTCAAAACCCAAGCCCTTGATGCAGAATGGAAAAGCGCGTTTTAAACATGTGATTTGAGTAAAACAAGAGCTGCACATCGCACCCGATTCCGCCATTTTGTTTCTGCCGATCTGCTCATAGCATTTAGGAAAAAATGAAGAATTGTGAGTTAAACATAATTTAAATCATTTTGTTTAATTTATGCATTCGATTCGACACATGTCAAGTTCGTCGTATAAAGCGACTGTCGAACCTCTGTCAAATATTCGACTTGCCCAGTCGACGATGCAACAGAAGTTGCATTTAATCGATTGAAACGTCGAAATTTGCAACATTTAATTCCTGAATTAGATTCGGCAAACGCGAAATTCGACGTATAAACCGAGCCTAAACTCAGGCGGACTACTGCCTCGTCCCCAGGCGTCCTTCTCCTTGGTCGTGCACGGTTCGCTGGGCGTTGTGGGACTGATGTGCACGGTTCGCTTGGCGTTGTGGGACTAATGCGGACGGGAAAAAGGACACAACCTAGCCATCAACCCTCGCGCTACCTGCTTTCCCGCCTTACCTTAACCATCCGGCCGATCAGCGCCTGGGGACGAGGCAGGGCGGGATATATACTCGCTGTTACGTGACAAGCATCACGTCAATATGTTTTTGACAACTTTGATTCAGAATTAGCTTTCTTCATATTCAACATGGGTCAACATGAACAGTTCGTTTGCTCAGTTGTAACTGAGAATCCTAATTTTTTCGCGGAAAGGTCTGTACAAAAATATTACTCACACATGTGTGAGTGTGGTAAAGTGGTAAAGGGTTTTATTATGATCGATGACAGGTCCTTTTTCCGTAAATTGTGTAATTTTTTTGTCGTTAAACGTGATTTGGTTACACTGTTGTGAACTGTGAAACGACTTTTCTATGAGAATTGCGAAATGACCGTTGTTAATTCTCGTTAACTGTGACTGTAAATCGTGTTTTTTTTTTCTTTCCAGAAATTCCCCAGTAAACGTTTGAAAACAGGACTACGTGTGGTAAAGTGCCTGACTAGGGACTGATCGCCTGGCATAAATTTTAATCGAACTTTATCGAACTTACCTGCCATACGGAGGTAGATCCCGCAATATGAGCGGCGGGCAAAACTGAGTTTTCCCACGTCATCGCTACAAACATGAAGTGACACTTCACTGTCGACTTAATAAAGTATATTTCGATTTCCCATTGTTTTTCTCCACCAAGGCTCGAAAGTCGTGTATTTTTCCGAAGTTAATAAAAATAAAGCCCAACACAAACCTATTTCCTGCCATCTTGGAACTAATCTCACTGATACTGAGTTTCATTTGAAGAATTGCATCCAAAAACGTTAAAAAACTTGTTTGGTAAGCGCGTCGTCGGCTACCCGGTAGCTCAATTTTGCCGTCACTGATTTTTTATTTTGTAATTTTTGTTTGTGTTTTGGACTTCAAATGTGAAATTTGCCATTCGATCTGTAAGGTATGTGTTCACCTGACGGGGGTTCCTCCAACTTAAGGACGACAGAAGTGAACATCAACAAAAGAGATTGTTGCAAACTGACGAGAAGTGGCTAGTATCTCGACTGAAAAGAATGGCGAGGCTTTCTTTACAGTCTTTAGCATAAATCAATTGTCAATTTTCAGCCGCTGCTCGTCCACTTGAAATCACGAAAATGCCCATCCCCGGAGATATCAATCTACAAATAAACGACTTATAACGATGTAAAAATTCGGCGTGACTAAAAAAAAAGCAGTTACAATAACTCTATATGGCAAGCAGGACAACAGAAAAAGAAATGAAGTGAAAATAAATGCATTTTTTCTTGGAATATAAAACTAATTTCTACTGAAAGATCTACAATTATAAAGTCACCTACTACGATTAGGTAGCCAATGTCAGTATCAGTCAAAACCAGTTGAATCCAGTTTTGGGGAAAAATTTTGGCAGAAAAAACTGGCCCTAATCAGAAACTCTTAAGGTAGGAGAATAAAATATAGACCTAAAAAAGCGGCTGTTTTGTATCAAAACACATTAATACAAAATATTAATGTAAATGCTGTTTTGAGACGTATTAAGAAATACCTATCGAGGGATTCTTTAATTACTTTGGTTCATGCTTTTATAACCAGCCGTCTTGACTATTGTAATGGTTTATTGTTTGGCTTACCAAAGGCGCAGATTGCTAAATTACAACGTGTACAAAATGCAGCAGCAAGACTTATTCTTGGCATCGGAAAGTTTTCTCACATTACACCGGCGCTTTACGAGCTGCACTGGCTGCCGGTTTCTTTGCGTATTGATTATAAGATTTTACTTTTGACTTTTAAATGTATTTATGGCCTGGCGCCAACTTATCTTAGCGATCTAATTAGGATAAAATCGAATTCATTATACAATCTTAGGTCTACTGGCATGCCCTTATTGGACCATCCCAAGGGAAAGATGCTGTCAACATTGGGAAATAGATCATTTTCAGTGGCAGCTCCGAAACTTTGGAATGTTCTACCTGTGGAGCTTCGTCAAGCGACATCACTTGACTGTTTCAAATCTCAACTTAAAACTTATCTTTTTAAGAAGTATTTTTATAATCTATAACTTTATTTTTATTTTCATAAGATGTAAAGCGCTATTGATCAGAACATGAAAATATGCGCTATATAAATTAGCAAATTATTATTATTATTATTATTAAAAAATAAAATTTATGGCGTACTATCAAGGGACCAGTGATCAACAGTGTTTAACTGTTTTGTAACAGTGCTAATCAGTTACAACTCCAAAATATTGCACCTGTTTCTGATGAAGTAGCACTGAAGTGTTTATAATCTAGAAACTAAGAAAACCACCAAAATATTGGCACATTAAATCTCAGAATCAAGCACTGTTAACAGATCTTCACATGAGGGTTTCTAAACTCTTTGAGTAGCCATTTTTTCAACTTACAGGACTACAAATTCTGAAATCATTAAGCCTTTTTGCAAATGGATTACATCCTTTACAAGGATAATGGCAAGGCTGTTCTTATTTTAAAAATTGGATTTACACACGGGCATTATCCAATTAAGATGGAAAATATGTTGTTTTGTATTAGGGACTTAATTAACAAGCCTGAAAATCTAATCCTAAAAATAGAAACCAACAAAACAAAACTTGAAATACAAAATTTAAATTATTATAGTCAACCTTTGTATTAAAATTGAAGTGATATTTATTTTGTACTTTAATTAAACAGTCCCTTAATAAGGGCTTCCTAGTATTTACTGAGAAAGAATCTTTATAAACCTAAACGAAATTAAAAGCTCTTGCCAAATGAAATGAGACAAAAAGGACAAGCAGTTCACAGCAAAATTATTACAATTCTTAAACTGGAGAAGCCTGACTCTATCGATCTAGAACTTTGAAATTCAACAATTGAAAAGTTGATTTAAAAAGTTTAGTTTAGTAAATCTCACTCGAAAAGATTTATCTTTTCCTAAAGTGAGGATTTCAATTGTACTAAGAAATTTACATGCAGGCACAAAAACAAAACAGAAGATATCATCTTTAAAAATAGGTCACCAAGGGTGACATGAGTCTAATGCCGTATGGCAGTGATACAGATTGCGCGGTTTTCGTAAGCCGGTTAAAATTGGTTAGAGGTTTGTGTTCGGGAGTTTAATTTAAAATGCTTATAGCAAGCTAGGGGCATCGTGGATGATTATGGATGAAAACGAAACAGTCATAAATGTTATATGCTTCACAAAATTTAAAGTATGAACAGGAGTTGATGTTACTTCTTCCGTATTGTCCGTAAAAGCAGAAACGATTAAACATTTGGACAAGATTGCGTGACGATTTACAAAAAGCATGTTCATTACAACAAGGGTTGAAGAACTTCACATCGTTTTCTTTCAGATTTTTCACCATTTTGATGATGACTCTTGAAACAGATTTTGCAATAAAAGCACTTGAAATAGTGACTGTTACTCCATTGTACTGTAAGCACTTAGTGACAGATTTTCCTAAAAACGGGTGTAAATGCTCACGTCAATATAATGATGACCTTTTGAACGCTGGAAACTAGGCAATTATTATCGAGCTACCATACACAGGAGCGAAGACTGTTTATCATGATGTACAAATTTCGCGAATCATCACTTCCATATCAATGTAACCATTTTATGATTTTTCTAGCTGTAAGAAGAACTTAAGATCTCTGAGAGTCGTAAAAGCATGAAATTCGATTTCAGTGTATGGCAAAGGCCGGAACAGTGTAATACTGCAAAGCGGCCAAACAAACGCATTTTGATTTAGTCGCGTAACTTGATTTACATTTATCCATGTACATCTTTTATTTTTGAAGGTTTTTGTTTGCACTGTAAAGAAAAAATTGATCAAAATTCGAATGACTTAAATACAAAAACCGAGGTAAAGTTTTCTATTTTTTAAAACAAAATAAATATTTGGTCGCATTGTGTAAATAAACGCGAGTCGCCGTCGAAATATTTTTTCTCAAAGACGTCTTGCTTTTTAAGCAAGACGAAAACACAAGTGCTTAACTGAACTGAAAACGAAGATTTATTTTCACAAAAAGCTTACAAATGTCTTAACTGGAAAATTATTTCGTCCTGTTCAAGTGTTGAATAATCGTGACTTGAGAAAGAACTTTTAATTATGCGTGGGAACACGTGTCGCTGATTGGCTGTTTTTAATTGAAACTAATCGTGCGTGTCCGTACGGAGTCCGTTCTTGCAGCTGATCATTGTTTTCTACATTACAGCGAACGATTATCGATCCCGAACCATTCCCTTGGGATTGCTAACAGCTTTTTTCATATAACAAAGAGTTTAATGCGCATGCGCAAAGCGCACGCAAGCATTAGACTCAAAAATCAAACAAAACAAAGTTTCTACTCTACAGTTTCTACCTGACAAATGCTACAACTGTTTGAAAGGCATCCATATCCAGAATTCATCATGTCCTTTTACTATTCATGACTTCAGAACTACAGCTGCGAATTGAACAATCTTCACAGGAACATCCCAGTAGTACTCTACCCAACGCTAGTTAAAGCGGCGAACATAACAGCGATCAAACTTTTAAATGTGGTGAAGAAGAAAGCGAATTGCTCGTTAAAATGTACTTTGGTCTGGGAGGCAGTTTAACGAACTTCCTCGATGTCGAGTCCAACCATGGATAGTACTATCCATGGTCAACCGACCAGAGCGTCGGAGTCTTCAAATGCAGCATGAATCTCGCCCAGCGATCGCCATTCCAGCAAGTCAGACACGAACAGCATCGCACACGAAATCAAAATCAGTCGCTGCACTTTGTTGAAAAAGACTGTTAACTCAGTGGGACGATATCAGAAACCAGCGATTCGACTTCGAGCCATGTTGAACATTTTCCGCACCTTACTTCATGTAATTTCTCTGTTTTTACCTCGTTAACCACAACCAATCAGAGAGCACAAAACCTAAGTGACGTAGGAAAACTCAGTTTTTCCCCGAAGCCGGGCTCTGATTGGCTAATTTAAATTTTGATGGCGCGGACCGTATGGCAGGTATACCTTGGATTGAGTTCGATTGAGTTCGACAATCGAACAAAATCGAACATGCGCAAACACAAAAAGTTGCAAAATGGTCCATTTTCATTAAAAATTGCTATATTAAAGCAACGAAATTAACAAGCATTTTTGGCTGCGGATGGCTAGGATGGAAATGGATTGCAATTGAAAAATTCAGTAAGGCTAAACTTTTCAAAGTTTTCAGTTTCGCGTGTCGTAAAAGATCGATATTTGTGCCGAAATTTGATTATGATTATTTACAAATTAAGGCTGTATCTCCCATTAGATCGATGTTCAAAAATGTTTTTCATGGGTTAAGTCGCTATCACTAATTAATTTCGGAACAGTTTAGTTCAAAAATCTGCAAAATTCTCGTGACGTAGCTCCATTAAAAAGTGTGCTCAAGATCTATCGACGGGAGCAGTTTATAAAACTAACTGCAGAGACTGTGAGAGAGTTTATATAAGACAAACATCACGAGCGTTACAGCAAGGCGCACAAAAGTGTGACCACCTTTAATTAATTCACATTCTTTCGTGCAACAACCATCCAATCAGAAGCCAAGAACAGGTTCCAGTTGACTTCTGATTGGATTAAATCTGCACGGAAGAATGTGAATAAAATAAAAGTGGTCACACTTTTAGGCTCCTTGCTGTAAGATCTAGAACAAGAGAGCACAAAAGAGCTGTTTTTACTGTTGACAAGCTAGAGATCTCTATTGGTGCAAGAACTCTCTGTTGCATGCAAAACAATCGAGAATTCGATTTCGACGACGTTAAGATTATAGCCGTTGTTCTTGTGATCGGACTGTTTTCAAAAGCGTGGCATTCTATTCGAAACCGAATTTGACTACAACAAACACATGAACACTCCAGACATGTACAGAATCCTGTTCTGAATCACTAGTGAGTTATCGCCTTCTTTAAAAAAAGAAAAAATATTTACATCTGGACGACCTTTTCAATTTGTTCTCAAGAAAGTTATAGCATTTTTAACCGAAAAGCCAGATATTTTTTACAGTTTTAGTCAGTGAGAACAATTTTTTTAGTTTTTATGCATAAAACGTGAAATATTATGTTTATATTTATGTTTTGGGTGAAACGTGATTTAGATCACCCCTTTTACCAACCACTTTTACCACCCTCGTGCGTGTCGCATTGCAAAATACAAGTTTGTCTTGGAAAACATTTAGGCCGTATTTTACTTGTTCTTTTTAACTTGATCAATTAAGTAACTCGATCGTTTAGATATTCAACATTTAACTGAATTAATATTTTGCAAATTTGACAACAGCGGCGAACTTTCGTCTTTGCCAGCGCAAGCCTCATTTGCCCAGATTTTTTACTTAATGATAGTATTTGGTAATTTTGACTCATTTGACGTCCAACACACCAAGATGCATTTTTAGCACAAAACTTGGGATGGTTATTATTGAAAGAGTGTTGTTCAATTACAGCAGATTTTATAAAAGTACCATTGCTAGAAAGCAGAACAGCAGCGCTCTCATTAACATGTACAGTTAATCTTCTTTCGTATTGTTGCAAACGAAGTGCTGCTTTGTAAAAACATGTCTCTTTTAATTTTTTTATCGCCCTGTACTGACGATAATTTTTCTCCTTTTATTTCAGGGACTTGTCATTCAATATAATTCCATATCTACCCACAGGGTTATTCACGAAGCAAACGAGCTTGACAGAGTTGTACGTTTGTCAGCATTTTTCGCTCTTTTTGTCGATTTTATTGTAATATGAATTAAAAGGACCAGTGTCACGGCTTGGTTAAGTTTTGCCAAATACTCGCTATGAAACTTAAAATTTTGGCAAAGAATCATACCGCCATCCGTTAAATGGTTTATTTTATGTTTCACTTAATTCTATGGCCATCTTTTCATGTTTAAATTTGGCTTAAATTCATGGCACAATTCCCTTAAGAAAAGCCGTCGACTCAAATTCAATCAGTGACAAAATGTTGGCGCAGTTGCTGTTTTTCTTACTTGTATCATATAAAGTTAAGTAATTTCCCCTCTCCCCCTTTGCAATGTTGCGTAGCATGCAAAAAAATAGTGCCTGCAATTGCTGCTTACTTTTGCTCATGAAACGCACTGCACGGGGACCTTAGGCAAATTGTACTATCCAACATTGAAACGGGGGGAAGGGGTGGATGGGCCAACGACTTTTGTCAATGATTGTAGGCAGCTTTTGTACGCGCGCTTTTTGTAGGTTCTTGGCATTAAAAAAATAAAAATCTTCTGGTAGGAAGATTTTTCAAGGAATTAAATTTGGAGCTAATCCTTGTTGTTTTTGTCTTATGATATATTAGGCGTCTTTTTTTTCCAGAAAACATGTCAGAGTTTGTTATTTGGGCGATCAGTGTTTATCATGTCAGCTTAAAAACTTTTTAAAAGTGTTCTAAAAATGTAAAATGATCTTATTAACACGTTTAAGAAACTAAATATTTGGCAAACGTTCTCTTGCCTTCGTCAGACGTAGTTTGAAACAGTGTCACTGCATGCATAATCGGGTCTTATTTGCTGCTAGTCTCCAATGATGCAGACAAAGGTAACTAAACATTTGTAAATGTAAATGTTTAGAAGCGAGAGAATAAAGTAAGCACTTGCAAACCTACGGCACAAAATAGAATCATGTAAAATAGAATCATTCTGTAAATGTTCGTTTACGGAGTTTTGGTGTCGAATGGAATGCAAATCCTCTAGAAATAGGCGTTCTAGTCATTCAGGTTTCTTTCTAGAATTTCAACCTAGTCTTGGTTAATGTCGTAATCTGTTGCTCCCTCAGAGATTGGCCAAAAGTCATGTCAAGAAAAAGAAAACTAAACAATAAAAAGATTAATGGATATAGGCAAAGCAAGCCAATAGCACTGAGCTTAACATTGGCGACAAATTATTAATTAATGAAATCCAAGACCAACTGGAGGAAGGAATCGTGGATAGAGTTAATGATTAGCCTCAGGAAGAAAGGGAGTTTGGACCTTCATTACAACTAGGGTCATACAGGGATATTTTTGTGATGCGTGTTTAGCAGATTTGATTTTCCGTGAAACTTGCTTATTTTCGTCATTCGGGAAAATGAAATTTTAATATCCGTTATCCGTTATTTATTTTTATTTTTTTACCCGTGAACCGTGCCAGAGACCGCCCCTGTAAGACCCTCTATGAAGCAGCAGAAGTAAAAAAAGCAGAAATCACAAATATACGAATCATCTTCGACGCATCAGCTAAGGAATATCAGACTAAATCTTCCTTAAACGATTGTAGATTGAAAACTAGGCCTCCACTATAAAACATGCTCTGGATTGTGCTGGTTCAAAACCTTTTCAAAGCTAGCTGTTGCGCTTTGTGGCGATTTTTAGCAGTCAGTCTTGCAGGTACACACAGGTTTTAGGCTTTGATATTTACTTGTCCGTTGTTCGGTTCAACACAGCCACTGTTTCTTCTTGGAGCTCTAAAGAACGGCTAGAAAACTTGAAAGCCAAATATCACGAAGATTTTGAGGATCGTTAGTGGAAGAATTACCACTGCCCAGGGGCAAAATTTATAATTTAAAAAGGTTACAGTCTTAGTATATTGAGAAGCAGAGTTTAAACTACATACATGCCACTATTAAGTGGTGGTGGCTAACGCTGAATTGAGAGACGAAGGGAAAATATATGACAAGGAAAATTTGTGCATGAAAGCCAAAGAAGCAAATTTTTCCGAGACTTTCTTGGAGAAAGCAGAAAGATAACATGGTCGTGATCTTTACCAAAGGTTCTGTGGAAACTAGTAAGAGAGAAATTCTGACTAGTTAGGGAATAGTATTTGACCCTCTTGGAGTGGCAAGTCCCACAGTCTGAGTAAGGGGGCAGTGGGGCCTTTGCTTCTTAGAAATGGCGAGTTCCACAGCCTGGGTAAGACGATCTATACTACAAATCGACTCGCAGCAACACCTACCATGGGATTCAGTGTTAGAAAAAGAGAAACTGGTAAAACATTGTTGCAAGTTCAAGGAATACCTTATTTATAAAGTAAGAATTTCCTGCAGTCTAGCTACAGCCAAAGGCGGTCAATTTTGTTTTTGTTTTCATGCCTTCGGTGATGCTAGTGGCACAGTAACTGCGACGGCAGTATACGGATTATTCTTTAAGAGTCGGGCGTAAACCAGCATCTTTACCCCGAGCCATTTACCTCAAACTGGTACCAAATTTAACCAAATTTAACGGATAAGCAGTTTCTCAGTATCCGCACATTTTGCATCGCAAAGGAGCAAAGTCCAAAAAGACCAACGCTTATAACGGTAGAAATTTTTCAGGTACAGCAAACAGGTCGAGTACGGTGATGATCCCAACTTCATTTTGACGGTATTTTGCTAAAACACGCAATCAGTAACTATACAAGAAAATTTTCATATACATCAGATTTTTGACAGTTCGAACCATATTTCAGCTTCCATGCAGTTAATATACAACAGATTTAACAGCACGATTCACTTTAACCCTAAACAATACAAACATGTTCAAAGATAGGAGTCCTTTCATCACTCGCGTTTCCTTCACAAGAGAGACTGGATACACAGGCATCCCAGCGAAAATAACAACACTTACTCTTGGGGATGTGGGTAGGGATAACTATACAGGAGGCTATTACGAAAAGGGGATGTCTTTGTCAGACTGGAGGTACATGTATATCACTCTGTATGTCAGCCTGCCTGTTTTTCTGTCCAACTCCCTGCCTGATGCATGCATGCCTGCCTGCATGCCTGCCTGTCTTTCTGTCTGTCTGCCTGTTTGTCCGACTGTCTGTGTGTGTGTGTGTCTGTCAGTCAAAATGATGCTGAATTGCAGAAAACTTCTTAAAAGTGGCTCATAACAAATAATTTAAGTTTTAACTGTCGTGGGCCTCATAATGATTACAATTGGTGACAATTATTATCATTGTTGGCTTGATGCAAATAGGACAATATATCACTGTATATAATTTGCTTATCCAGCTTACGTTCGATTACTGTGATAAAATACGGATTAATTTAAGGGCAAACGATCGTAAAGTTTTGAAAGTAACAGCCATTGTTACTGTCACATTTAACAGCGTTTTCCTTTCATTACTTCTGGTGGGTAGCTTCGTTCGAGGGGTCGATACTTTTAATCATCTTAAAGGTGTGGCATATAAGGGTCGATCTGTCTTACTGTAATCGTACTATATGTGATTTTGTTTTTTGCAGGGACCTTAGGCACAATAAAATAGAAGTGCTGCCTGAAGGAATATTTGAGAACCTATCAAGTCTACTTTTTTTGTAAGTACACGCATCTGACAAGTATTTAATTAAGGTGGCTATCAACGGTTTCCAGCACTTTCCATCTCTTATACTTTGATGGATCAGTACTGCAAACTTTTTACAGTTGCTCCTACAATAATGGTACCAAACAAATGCCTAATCATTGGTAACAACAGTTTAACCTGTTAAGAACTGCTAGAAACTGGATAATGATCAAAATATTAAAATACAACTTTTTGCAAAACAAAAAGGGCAGGCTATAAATGAATATTGAGCTCGAACTCTAAACTTAATGCCGAATATAAAACCGACTGACGTTTTGACTTGAACGTACCAAATCTCGTTCCATAAACTAAAGTTATTAACTGAAGGTTTATGCTTCGTTTACTGGTATTTTACGTTGTTCTTGTTAACCCGTCTTGTCTGTTTCTCATCATCATCATCATCATCATCATCATCATCATCATCATCATTTATTTGCTACTTCAGAATTAAACATACAAATTAAAATAACTTAAAAAGATAGGGCGAGGAGACCTCCAAGAAACCACAAGGCTTATGGGGGAGGCCACCTCGGGTTAGCAATAAGTTAATAATTTCGCTGTGAATGTGCAGCTAGGCCAATTTCAGACTCATTTTATTTCTGGCTGGCTGATTTTTTTTTTTTTGAATTACAAAATGGTAAAAATTGTTATAATGAGAATATTTAAAACTAGCTCATATTAAGGACGGTTCCTCCTATTGTTACTGCGCACTTGTTCTGCGCATTACGCAATGCATCGAACACACTGGACGCGCGCGCTTTTGATTAATTTGCTCGCGCAAAATGACGAGTTCAACTACGCGACCAAGCGCGCGACTAAAATCAAGAAACATTTCTGGTGCGACGAAATCCAGTTTATGGGCATATACTAAGCCAGGTACAGCGGAAAAGCAACATTTTAGTTACCATTGACCTCTAAAAATGGCTTACATTAATAGTTTAAAACAAATCGCTAAGCGCTTAAATGTAACTCGCAAACTGCTAACTACATATTGCGCGCGTGCGAGAGATGCAAATATTTAACTCGCTAGGGAGGGGAAAGGAAAAATGTAACAGATCCTAAAAACAATTCGATAGAGCTTGAAAAGAACTCGTATAACTTTTAAAAGCGCGCGGTGACCCCTACTTTCTATTTTATAGAATGGAAGTGTTAAGTCTATAGAGCACATGTTTAGTTTGTCATTAAGTGAAAAAAAAATTAGGCCAATTTTCTGGCCGTGCACGAGAGAGCTGTTAGAGTCAAAAACTGCTCAAACACAATTATTTTGTTAATAAAATCGTAGATCACGCAGTTTCAAAGACATTATTTGTTAGTTATTTTAAAGATTGTTATACTTAATGTTGATTTTGTTCATGAAAAACCAATTTCGAATGGCATTTAAAGGTGTGGCATATAAGGGTCGATCTGTCTTACTGTAATCGTACTATATGTGATTTTGTTTTTTGCAGGGACCTTAGGCACAATAAAATAGAAGTGCTGCCTGAAGGAATATTTGAGAACCTATCAAGTCTACTTTTTTTGTAAGTACACGCATCTGACAAGTATTTAATTAAGGTGGCTATCAACGGTTTCCAGCACTTTCCATCTCTTATACTTTGATGGATCAGTACTGCAAACTTTTTACAGTTGCTCCTACAATAATGGTACCAAACAAATGCCTAATCATTGGTAACAACAGTTTAACCTGTTAAGAACTGCTAGAAACTGGATAATGATCAAAATATTAAAATACAACTTTTTGCAAAACAAAAAGGGCAGGCTATAAATGAATATTGAGCTCGAACTCTAAACTTAATGCCGAATATAAAACCGACTGACGTTTTGACTTGAACGTACCAAATCTCGTTCCATAAACTAAAGTTATTAACTGAAGGTTTATGCTTCGTTTACTGGTATTTTACGTTGTTCTTGTTAACCCGTCTTGTCTGTTTCTCATCATCATCATCATCATCATCATCATCATCATCATCATTTATTTGCTACTTCAGAATTAAACATACAAATTAAAATAACTTAAAAAGATAGGGCGAGGAGACCTCCAAGAAACCACAAGGCTTATGGGGGAGGCCACCTCGGGTTAGCAATAAGTTAATAATTTCGCTGTGAATGTGCAGCTAGGCCAATTTCAGACTCATTTTATTTCTGGCTGGCTGATTTTTTTTTTTTTTGAATTACAAAATGGTAAAAATTGTTATAATGAGAATATTTAAAACTAGCTCATATTAAGGACGGTTCCTCCTATTGTTACTGCGCACTTGTTCTGCGCATTACGCAATGCATCGAACACACTGGACGCGCGCGCTTTTGATTAATTTGCTCGCGCAAAATGACGAGTTCAACTACGCGACCAAGCGCGCGACTAAAATCAAGAAACATTTCTGGTGCGACGAAATCCAGTTTATGGGCATATACTAAGCCAGGTACAGCGGAAAAGCAACATTTTAGTTACCATTGACCTCTAAAAATGGCTTACATTAATAGTTTAAAACAAATCGCTAAGCGCTTAAATGTAACTCGCAAACTGCTAACTACATATTGCGCGCGTGCGAGAGATGCAAATATTTAACTCGCTAGGGAGGGGAAAGGAAAAATGTAACAGATCCTAAAAACAATTCGATAGAGCTTGAAAAGAACTCGTATAACTTTTAAAAGCGCGCGGTGACCCCTACTTTCTATTTTATAGAATGGAAGTGTTAAGTCTATAGAGCACATGTTTAGTTTGTCATTAAGTGAAAAAAAAATTAGGCCAATTTTCTGGCCGTGCACGAGAGAGCTGTTAGAGTCAAAAACTGCTCAAACACAATTATTTTGTTAATAAAATCGTAGATCACGCAGTTTCAAAGACATTATTTGTTAGTTATTTTAAAGATTGTTATACTTAATGTTGATTTTGTTCATGAAAAACCAATTTCGAATGGCATTTGCAAGGAATTTTATTTTATTTTACGTTTTCTTTAAAATGCCACGTCAGCACTTTTTTCCAGTTTTCAAACCTAATTATCTCGAACATTTGCGTGGCTACCCCCAATTTTCTTTTTGGATTTTAATAACTCTTGGTAACATCTACAGTCTTGCACAGTCTTCGGCCAGGCAAAGTTACTTCGTTATTAGTAGGCACCGTTCTTAAATAAATTAGTTTTAATCGCTTCAAAAACTAACTTTAAAAGTACTGCTTCTGATTATAACGTTGCCAACTTTGGCTATTCTCGTGACTTTAAGTTAGGATTTACGAACAAGTCTACGCTGCCTAATCTCTCGGTATTTGCATGGATGATAAAAGACTGTCGAGGGATACCCTAAATTTGGCGTAAAAGGGGTCATTTGCAGTGGGTGGCAGTGGGAGGCTGTAGTGCATTACATGTAGCCCAGTGGTTATTCATAAGAGTATATCCGAGATGCGAAGAGTGTGTAGTGAACGGGAAAGCATGTACTGTGTGTACGGTCGTGTTTTCTGCTTTAAAAACAGCTGTTAGCCCTTGTGACTTGCCTTTGTGGCCTTTGAACACTACAAATTGGCGAAGAGGATGTCGCACTCAGTGGAACGAGCGCTGCCGCCCTAAGATTTAACCGGTTCTTCCTTTCAGGTCGCCAAACGGTGGCGACAATGGAAGCGATCTTACCAATATTACATCGATGGCAAAGGAATTACGAACGCCTCGCGAAAGAAAGCTTAATTACTTCATTTTGCGGGAATGGAAGTCCAAGATATTTTCGAAGTCCTTCCGGATTCAGGACCGATCAATGCCGAGGAGGGTAACGAGTATGTAGTGTGTCTTCGTACGCTTGATGGAGGGGCTGGATGGGGGGGGGGGGGGGGGGGGGTACAAATGTCAGTTGTATTGTTTCTTGTTTCTTCAATACAGCCGTCGATAATTCCTCTTTGGATTTACTTCGCCTAAGTTTCCAAAGTTTATTTTAACCGCCCGAGAAACGCTCGTTTTTTAAAAACACACAAAATCTTCAGGCAGGAAAATTTTCCAAGGAATTAAATTTGGAGCTAATCCTATTATACGATCGTCGACATTTTTTTTACTTTTATATTTGTCTTATATATGATATTCATATAAGGCGTCTTTCCCAAAAAACATGTTACATTTTGTTATTTGGGCGATCAGTGTTTATCATGGTTACCTAAAAACTTTTTTTAAAACTGATTTAAAAATGTAAAATAATCTTATAAACACTTTTAAGAAACTAAATATTCGCAAACGTTCTGTTGCCTTCGTAGACGTATAGTTTGAAACAGTGGCACTGCATGCATAATCTGGTCTTATTTGCTGCTAGTCTCCAAAGATGCAGACAAAGGTAACTAAACTTGTGGGAAATATAAATGTTCAGGAGCGAGAGAATAAAGTAAGCACCTGCAACCCTGAGGCACAAAATACAATCATGTGAGTGAGTCCATTTAACTAATAAACATGCTTCTATTCTGCAAATGTTCGTTTACGGAGTTTCGATCGTGGATGCATGGCATGGAATGCAAAACGACCAGAAAAAGGCGTTCTAGTCTATTCAGGTTTCTTTCTAGAATTTCAATGTAGTCTAGGTGAATATCGTAATCTGTTGCTCCCTCAGAGATTGGCCAAAAATGATGTCAAGAGAAAGAAAACTGAAGAAAAAGATGAATGGATATAGGCATAGCAAGCCAATAGTAGAACAGTACATTGCCGACAAATTATTAATTAATTAAATCCAAGACCAACTGGAGGAAGGAACCGTGGAGAGAGTTAATGATTAGCCTTAGAAAGAAAGGAAGTTTTGACCTTCTTTACACGAGGGTGGTTCGGGGATACTTTTTTGATGCGTGATTAGCAGATTTGATTTGCCGTGAAACGTAAATGTGAATTTCTTTGGGTAACAGCGAGATAGAAAAGTAGTACGTTACTTGCTTATTTTCGTCATTCGGAAAAATGAAATTTTAATATCCGTGATCCGTTATTTATTTTTATTTTTTCTGCCCGTGAACCGTGCCAGAGACCGCCCCTGTAAGACCCCCTACGAAGCAGCAGAAGAAAAACAAGCAGAAAGCACAAATATACGAACCATCTTCGACAAATCAGCTAAGGAATATTAGACTAGTTCGTCCTTAAACGATTGTAGATTGGAGACTGGAACTCCACTCTAAAACATGCTCTGGATTGTGCTGGTTTAAAACCGTTTCAAAGCTGGCTGTTGCGCTTTGTGGCGATTTTTAGCAGTCAGTCTTGCAGGTACACACAGGTTTTAGGCTTTGTTATTAACTAGTCCGTTGTTCGGTTCAACACAGCCACTGTTTCTTCTTGGTGGAACTCTAAAGCAACAGCTAGAAAACTTGAAAGCCAAATATCACGAAGATTTTGAGGATCGTTAGTGGAAGAATTACCACTGCCCAGGGGAACAATTTATAATTTGAAAAGGTTACAGTCTTAGTATATTGAGAAGCGGAGTTTAAACTACATACATGCCACTATTATGTGGTGGTGGCTAACGCTGAATTGAGAGACGAAGGGAAAATATATGACAAGAAACATTTGTGCATGAAAGCCAAAGAAGCAAAGTTACCGAGACTTTCTTGGAGCAAGCAGAAAGATACCATGGTCGTGATCTTTACTAAAGGTTCTGTGGAAACTAGTTAGAGAGAAATTCTGACTAGTTAGGCATAAGTAATTGACCCTCTTGGAGTGGCAAGCCTTACAGCCTGAGTAAGGGGGCTGTGCCCAGGCCTTTGCGTCTTAGAAATGACAAGTCCCACAGCTGGGTAAGACGATCTATACCACAAATCGACTCGCAGAGAGGTTTGCGAGCAACACCTACCATGGGATTCAGTGCTAGAAATAGGGAAACTGGTAAAACAGTGTTGCAAGTTCAAGGAATACCTAATAAAGCAAGAATTTCCTGCAGTCTAGCTACAGCCAAAGAACCATTCCTTTTTTTGTTCACATGCCTTCGGTGATACTATTGGCACAATATCTGCGACTACAGTATAAGGATTATTCTTTAAGAGTCGTGCGCAAACCAGGATCTTTAACCCGAGCAATTCTCCTCGAACTGGTACCAAATTTAACGGATAAGCAGTTCATCAGTATCCGCAAACTTTGCATCGCAAAGGTGCACAGTCTAATATGATCAACGCTTATAACGGTAGAAATTTTACAGGTACAGCAAACAGGTCGAGTAAGGTGATGATCCCAACATCACTTTGACGGTATTTTGCCAAAACACGCAATCAGTAACTATACAAGGAAATTTTCATAAACATCAGATTTTTGACAGTTCGAACCATATTTCAGCTTACAACAGACTTAACAGCACGATTCACTTTAACCCTAAACAATACAAAGAAGTTCAAAGATAGGAGTCCTTTCATCACTCTTGTTTCTGATGCAAGAAGGACTGGGTACACAGGCATCCCAGCGAACATAACAACACTTACTCTTGGGGATGTGGGTGGGGATAACTATACAGGAGGTTATTACGAAAAGGGGATGCCTTTGTCAGACTGGAGGTATATCACTCTGTATGTCTGCTTGCCTGTTTTTCTGTCCAACTCCCTGCCTGCTGCATGCCTGTTTGCCTGCCTGTCTGCCTGCCTGTCTGTCTGTCTGTCTTTCTGTCAGTCAAAATGATGCTGAATTACAGAAAACTTCTTAATTGTCATAGTCTATAAGATTCGAACTTTGGTCGGACACCATACCTCACCGATTTCGCTGAAATTTGGCATGCAGTCTTGTTTTAGGGTCCTAACTGCCAAATGTATATTAAAAATTTTCAATTCTTTTTATTTTGGAAAATATCGAGAAGGCCGATTTGAAGCGTCCGTGACGGCTCGCCAACATGGCGGATCGAAGGTGTTCTTGTTACTTCGACACTGAACCTGCCGTCACGGTTTCTCGATCATACTTGGTATAGTTATAAAGAACTATCTTTCTTCTTTCTATATATCAAAATAGATTCGGCAAATGTTGAGTTTGGATCATCAACGGCCAAGAAGTTCGAAGGTATGTTAACGATGTTTTGAACAGTCTCAAATTTACTACAAAATGAAAGGCTAATAACTCCACTGTTATCTCGATTTAGAACAAGCCATTTACCATGAACAAAGCTTGTTCATTGGTGAATTGATTCCATTAATAAAAAAATTGGGGAAATGTAACCGTTAAGAATAAAAAATCATGGAACCTCTAGTAAATTGGCCATTTCAGCGCCATTTCAGCAGATCAGCTCATTTAACAGCAAATAATCGGGAGAAACATGAAAGGGTTACAGTCGTTTATAATAAGCAGTTTCCATGTATTCTTTGCTTATCTTAAACAAATACATGATCTTTGCCAAAGATATGACGATTTTTGAGCGTACGATCGTTCCTCCAAATTTTTATGGCGGCAACTTTATTTTATTTGCTGTCGAGATTATACGCTGTTGTTATTCAATATTCGTTTCACAAGAACTTCTGTTGCTCGCATTTCCCAAATCACTGATTAAGAAATTGCCCATTCCGTAACAGGGTCATTCTTACTTTTTCTTTAAAAATTACTAGGAAAGCAAGAATGTCATAGAACGGTTTTATACTAGTGAAAATACCTGTCAGACATAACTTCAACTGTTCGTGTTATCTGGCTGTTTTCACAAATATGCAAATTAAGGAATTCTTAAAGTGCCTATCTTTAACTATTTCACGCTTTAAGATGAATTCCAGTCCGTACTGCGCAGTCTCGGCTGCAATGTTTATGTGAGCCCACACGAAGGGAATGTTTACAAGCAAAACTAAAAATTCTGCAACAAACTTACCTTTTTCTTCATTATTAACGCCAGATATCCTTGCAGAACAAATAATAACGAGTAGAAGAACCTTGACGCTATTTCAAACCGACGTCTCAGCTCATCAGAAATTCTTGAACGAAACGAACTGTAATGGCGGACTGAAAAACGTCATGTATGCTGTCACCGAAGTGTAACGTTTCAACGAATTCAAAACAAAAACGTAAACAAACCCCGAGTCTGCGCAGTACGGACTGGAAATCATCTTTAAAGATTCCTCTAAATCTTTTCGCCTACCTTTTGGCCAAACGAAGTTTTGTGTCTCCAGGCAGAATGCTCGTTATCAGCAATGAAAGTCGAAGAGATACAGAAGCTCGAGTAAAATTCTAACTGCTGTGAAATGAACATCGTTTGAGCTTGACGTGTATTTATAGATTGCGCTCGAGCTCCGTTAATTAAGTTTATTCATTTGGCGATCAGATAAAAATCAATGAATGATCAGAGTTATTAAAGTCCATTTCTAAGCACGAGAGACACGGAAGTTTGCTTCAGAAGCATTTATGCATAGAAACACCGGTTTATTTTTGAGCTGTAAATCTGCATTTATAATAGCTGGGAGCTTGGGGTGTTTTTTGGTGTTGTTTTTTTTTTAGGGGGCTCGGGGGGGGGGGGGGGGTGTGGAAGTGGTGCCTTAGTATCCTCTTTTGTTCTTTTACACAGTGGCCTGAATTTGGAACAGTTCGGGGAATGGATTATCAATTACTCTTCGTTATGCCATGTCACCCCTTAATGTGGGAGCGCCGCGCCTCAATTCACGATAAAAAATTTATGGCCGCCCGGTCCATTTATGTAGTTCTCCGCCAGGTCTCTCAATAGGCAGGTTACGAGCCTAGTGGCCCATCAGGCCGGAGCTCATACCGGTTTCCGCAACGCGAAGCGACAACGAGTATTTTTACTCCACCCGAATGGGATGCTATTCCATCGCAGGGTTACCTCCCTTCCCGAAAAGCTAAAGATTGACTGGTTATCATTTTTACACCTGGGTAAGGAAAGGGACTCTGGGAGTTGAGAGGCTTTCCAAAGAACTTAACGCATTGTCCCCCAAAAGCTCTATCCAGGACTTTTTGGTCCAGAGTCCAGCGCAGTGACCATTATTAGGCCATCACGTTCCCCCACCGTGTAAGAAAGTGCAAAAATCTGGTTGTATAAGCCCTGGGGTTGTACAGTTTGGTACGAAATGTGGACTTTTAAATGTGTTAATTAAGTTTATTCATTTGGCGATCAGATAAAAATCAATGAATGATCAGAGTTATTAAAGTCCATTTCTAAGCACGAGAGACACGGAAGTTTGTTTCAGAAGCATTTATGCATAGAAATACCGGTTTATTATTGACTGACGCGGTTAAAAAATACTCGGCTTCTAGCGGTAAATCTGCATTTATAATAGCTGGGAGTTTGGGTTTTTTTTTTGGTATTGTTGTAGGAAGGCGGGGGGAGGGGGGGGGGGGGGGGGGAGTGATGCCTCCGAATCCTCTTTAGATCTCTGACACAGTGTTCTGAATGTTGAAAAAAAGAGCTCACCTGTTAATAAGCATAATGCGAGCTGATTTTGAAATGAACATGACTTTACGTTTGTGTCATCAGTAATTATCGTGTTCGAAGAAGGGGTGGCTTACTCGCGGCAGGAACAACATAATAACAGTGAAGCTAACACATTTTCCTCATTGATTTGAAATGAATTTCGAATCAAATCTTTTTAGGGCAAGTTAAAAGATACAAATGTTTTTCGTCCAGATTTTTTACAAAAAAAAGCAGGTGAGAACTTGGCTGTTTTTGTTATCTCGGACTTTTTTTTTTATTAAAGTCGAACCTCTCCATAAGGACACCACTCGTGATGCGTCATGACTTACATCACGTATGTCCTTATCGCCGACCTAGGTGAAGAAAGGGACTACCGTAATTACTCGAATAAGCGCCGCGGCGCTTATTACATTTTTTACGCCTCCAGTGCGGCGCTTATTCGAGGGCGGCGCTTATTTGAGGGCGGCGCTTATTAAAAAGTTTGACGCCACAAAGAATCTAATCCTTTACATTTATTAAAATAGGGTCCCCTGATTGCCAAAAGTCGTCTCTTGCTGAAGATTGTACTGAAGAATGTTCAATGGAAAAATGAGCGGTAAAACAAGCACTTTGAACTTTGACTGTGCAGTACGGACTGGAATTCATCTTAAAGCGTGAAATAGTTAAAGATAGGCACTTTAAGAATTCCTTAATTTGCATATTTGTGAAAACAGTCAGATAACACAAACAGTTGAAGTTATGTCTGACAGGTATTTTCACTAGTATAAAACCGTTCTATGACATTCTTGCTTTCCTAGTAATTTTTAAAGAAAAAGTAAGAATGACCCTGTTACGGAATGGGCAATTTCTTAAACAGTGATTTGGGAAATGCGAGCAACAGAAGTTCTTGTAAAACGAATATTGAATAACAACAGCGTATAATCTCGACAACAAATAAAATAAAGTTGCCGACATAAAAATTTGGAGAAACGATCGTACGCTCAAAAATCGCCATATCTTTGGCAAAGATTATGTATTTGTTTAAGATAAGCAAAGAATACCTGAATACTGCTTATTATAAACGACTGTAACCCTTTTATGTTTCTCCCGATTATTTGCTGGTAAATGAGCTGATCCGCTGAAATGGCGCTGAAATGGCCAATTTACTAGAGGTTCCATAATTTTTTATTCTTAACGGTTACATTTCCCCAATTTTTTTATTAATGGAATCAATTCACCAATGAACAAGCTTTGTTCATGGTAAATGGCTTGTTCTAAATCGAGATAACAGTGAAGTTATTAGCCTTTCATTTTGTAGTAAATTTGAGACTGTTCAAAACATCGTTAACATACCTTCGAACTTCTTGGCCGTTGATCATCCAAACTCAACATTTACCGAATCTATTTTGATATATAGAAAGAAGAAAGATAGTTCTTTATAACTATACCAAGTATGATCGAGAAACTGTGACGGCAGGTTCAGTGTCGAAATAACAAGAACACCTTCGATCCGCCATGTTGGCGGGCCGTCACGGACGCTTCAAATCGGCCTTCTCGATATTTTCCAAAATAAAAAGAATTGAAACTTTTTAATATCCATTTGGTAGTTAGGACCCTAAAACAAGACTGCATGCCAAATTTCAGCGAAATCGGTGAGGTACGGTGACCGCGAACTTTTAAAAAAGCTCGAAAATTATGGAGTATTACACTTAAGTGGCTCATATCAAATAATTTAAGTTTTAACTGTCGTGGGCCACATTATAATTGCAATTGGTGGCTTGATGCAAATAGGACAATATATCACTGTATATAATTTGCTTATCCAGCTTACGCTCGATTACTGTGATAAAATGCGGCTTAATTTAAGGGCAAACGATCGTAAAGTTTTGAAAGTAACAACCATTGTTACTGTCACATTTAACAGTGTTTTCCTTTCATTACTTCTGGTGGGTAGCTTCGTTCGAGGGGTCGATACTTTTAATCATCTTAAAGGTGTGGCATATAAGGGTCGATCTGTCTTACTGTAATCGTACTATATGTGATTTTGTTTTTTGCAGGGACCTTAACCACAATAAAATAGAAGTGCTACCTGAAGGAATATTTGAAAACCTATCAAGTCTAGTTGCTTTGTAAGTACATGCATCTGACAAGTATTTAATTTAGGAGGCTATTAACGGTTTCCAGCACTATCCATCTCTTATATACTTTGATGGATCAGGACTGCAAACCTTTTACAGTTGCTCCTACAATAATGGTACCAAACAAATGCCCAATCATTGGTAACAACAGTTTAACCTGTTAAGAACTGCTACAAACTGGATAATGATCAAAATATTAAAATACAACTTTTTGCAAAACTAAAAGGGCAGACTATAAATGAATTTTAAAATCAAATACAAATGTAAATAGCCTAATTAATTGTAAATATTTTTAACTTTTAATACTTTTAATTTACACGACCCCACAAGCTGTAAGCTTTTATCCAAATCGTGTTTTTAAATAAAGGCAAATTACTTACTTACTTACTTACTTATTGAGCTTGAACTCTAATGTTTATGCCGAATATAAAACCGACTGACTTTTTGACTTGAACGTACCAATTCTCGTTCCATAAACTAAACTGATTAACTGAAGGTTTATGCTTCGTTTACTGGTATTTTACGTTGTTCTTGTTAACCCATCTTGTCTGTTTCTCTGGCTGGCCGAATTTTTTTTAAATTACAAAATGGTAAAAATTGTTATAATGAGAATATTTAAAACTAGCTCATATCAAATAAATTAGTTTTAATCGCCTCAAAAACTAAATTTGAAAGTACTGCTTCTGATTATAACGTTGCCAACTTTGGCTATTCTCGTGACTTTAAGTTAGGCGTTACGAACATGTCTCTGCTTCCCAATCTCTCGGTATTTGCATGGATGATAAAAGACTGTCGAGGAATACCCTAAATTTGGCGAAAAAGGGGTCATTTGGAGTGGGTGGCAGTGGGAGGCTGTAGTAGTGTATTACATGTAGCCCAGCGGTTACTCATAAGAGTACATCCGGGATGCGAAGAGTGTGTAGTGAGCGCGAAAGCATGTACTGTGTGTACGGGCGTGTGTTCTGCTTTAAAAGCAGCTGTAAGCCTTTGTGGCCTTTGAACACTAAAAATTGGCGACGAGGATGTCGCACTCAGTGGAACGAGCGTTGTCGCCCTAAGATTTAACCGGTTCTTCCTTTCAGGTCGCCAAACGGTGGCGACAGTGGAAGCGATTTTACCAATATTACATCGATGGCAAAGGAATTACGAACGCCTCTCGAAAGAAAGCTCAATTACTTCATTTAGCGGGCATGGAAGTCCAAGATATTTTCGAAGTCGTTCCGGATTCAGGACCGATCAATGCCGAGGAGGGTAACGAGTATGTAGTGTGTCTTCGTACGCTTGATGGAGGGGCTGGATGGGGGGTACAAATGTCAGTTGTCAGTTAAATTTTAGGCGATTTGTCAGTTGTCAGTTAAATTTTAGGCGATTTGTCAGTTGTCAGTTACTTGACTGTTAATAATTAACCGTGTAACTAAATTATTTATTTCTGACCCAAAAGCTAGCTCGATTGGCACATATAACGTAAAGTGTATCGTTAATTCAAGATTCTTACTTAAAGAACTATTTTTTCTCAGATTTGGAGTTAAAACCATTGCAATTGCATTACAACCTGAGATAAAAATTTAAGCGTTAACTTGCCTACCAATGATCACCTATATCAGTCTAAATCTACCTATTTATCTTCAACACTTTATACTTAATAGACCTTAATAAATATCAAGAAGAGTTTACGGAGCAAAATAAAATATCTTGAGAATTTGAGTAAAACCGCGAGTATCATATTTTCTCGATTAAAAAAGCTGGCTTCTAATAAAGCCGAGTTTCCACGGTGGAAGTATGAAAACCTGTACTGGTCTGTAATAAAAAATGTGCATTATACTCAAAAATAATGTATAAAGGTCTCCGCACACGTGGGGTCAAGACGCAGGGACATGTTGCAGCAATATGAAGCAGCGACAAAATCATGTGTTGTTCACACTGAGGGGACATGCAGCAGGGACGATGATATTTGAGTCAGCATGAAAAAGTGTCGAAAATCCAAGGAATTGACCCTGAGAGTTATGATAATCATTAGTGAATTGGTATTTCTAATGGATTGGTATTACATTTGCAGTGCGAAGTGTTTTCAGTAACATTTTGTTTTTAGCTGTGAATTACCGCTATTTTTAGCCACTGTTTTAACCCTTGAATTACATAATGGTCAACTGATACGACTGAAATGTGACATGTACATGCATTATAACCAGTTTTCTACCTGAAACAAACGCGCTCGGTGGTTCACATTGCCGCAAAGTTTCAAAATTTAGTTTTATATACACAGTGCCACAGTAATTATAACATATATAACGCCAAGAGAAATAATTAAGTATCAAACACATCGTACATCGCAACAAAAATGGGAACAAGAAACACGTAGTCGTACCTTGTAGGATTTCTGGACTAACAGGCATAATTCATATTTATATCAATACAAGATACAAATGCACTTATAATACATACTGTTCATTTCGCTTCCTGTGCCATCCAGTAAGCTTGGTAGTTCGAGCTTCCACTGGTCGTCTGTGGTGATGGCGAAGTTGTCGCTTTTCCCACTCTCATTCGGTGCCATTCGGAAAAGCTTGATGTCAAAGTCACCAAGGCCGCATTTTCTAGTTAAATCTTTGAGGCCAAGGAATGCCACAAGGTGCTTTTTGAGCGCATGAACTGTATTTATATCATTTATCGGAATACGGCTTCTAAATCGATCGAAAGCCGAGTTCGAGTCAACTCTGTAAAAGCTTACAATAGCTTTTACAACGCCAGCATTGGCGGCCATTGCATAAACTGGCGCGTGTTCAGCGTAACTTTGAGATCGTAGCTGGTAATATGACCCTGATGTACATGGGTCATACAGTGAATCATTAACGAAATATGGAACTCTAGCGTCCCGCTGCTGAGATTCGTATAAAACGTACATTTGTTTGACGAAAAGAGTCAAAGAGTGTTATTTACAACGGGTTTTTTAGGATTAACGATGCTCATGTGGGTTATTTAGGACAGTTTGGTCAGTTGTCAGTTGTCAGTAAAAGCCACTACAAATGTCAGTTGTCAGTTAGATTTTAGGCGATTTGTCAGTTGTCAGTTAAAATTTTGGCCATTTGTCAGTTGTCAGTTAACCCCATCCAGACCCTCTTGATGCTCACTTTCGCGCCGTGGACGAAGTCCATGTTTTTTCCACAGCCGCCCAGACGTTGTATTCGATTTAGGTGATTATAAGACAATGTATGAGAATACTTTGAAAATTGCTCGAAATAGTACTTGTATGAAAGATTTGAATAAAAATTTCTTACCTTATGTTTATCATGCGTTATTTTGACATTTCTGTGCCTCTGGAGTGGGTTTAAAGCCGTTTAGACGAGTTTTTCTTTCCGACGTTGTCGCCATGGCGCGGTCGCTTAGCTAAATTTTTTAATCTTGTGCCCAAGATAACTTTTCACGCATTCAGACAAAGCAAAAGTGGAAACCCAGCGCTCGAACACGAGCGTTTCTCGGGCGGTTAAAATAAACTTTGGAACCTTAAGCGAAGGAAATCGAAAGAAGAATTATCGACGGCTGTATTGAAGCAATTTTGGTGAGATTCGACAATTTTTGTGGTATTTAAGGAGCTTCGAGTGCGAACCGTTGGCGAACTAGGTCACCTGCCTTTCGTTTCTCTTTAGGGGAAGCAACGTCGGAAAGAAAAACTTGTCTAAACGGCTTTAAACCCACTCCAGAAGCACAGAAATGTCAAAATAACGCATGATAAACATAAGGTAATACATTTTTATTCAAATCTTCAATACAAGTTCTATTTCGAGCAATTTTCAAAGTATATTCATACATTGTCTTATAATCACCTAAATCGAATACAACGTCTGGGCGACCTGTGGTTTTTCGACAACTTGCGTTGACCAAGGGGGAGACCGCTGATAAATTTATGGTTCGTTTACGGAAACAAGCTCGTCACTGTAATTTTGGCGCAGCTTTGGTAAAAAATTTGTCAGATCATCTGATCGAAAAGCTCCCCGA
Source organism: Oculina patagonica (assembly GCF_052425735.1). Taxonomy (NCBI): domain Eukaryota; kingdom Metazoa; phylum Cnidaria; class Anthozoa; order Scleractinia; family Oculinidae; genus Oculina; species Oculina patagonica. The sequence goes on from NW_027558036.1 coordinate 291,870, forward strand.
TGTTGAACTGAAGAAGAAATTACTCGAGGTGAATAATATTACGCTAGAGGCTGCGATGGATAAGGTCCGAAAGTGGGAAGCTTCGCGTGAGCAAGTGAGTCAAATGCCGGTTACGCCAAGTCAAGACCGACAAGAACCTGGAGCAAGTGTTGGAGCAGGGACTAATGCTGTCGAACAAAGGTCTGGGCGTGGATCGAAAGGTAAAAGGGTTTGTTTTAACTGTAGAAAAGAAGGTTACTTGGCTAAAGACGGCAATTGTCCAGCTCGTGGACGGAAGTGTAGGACACTATGCTAGCTGTTGCAAGAGGGGAAGGATCCAAAAGTTTGGAAAAACAAATACCACTTAACGACGGGGAGGCCGGAAGACATCAGAGTTGAGAAAATGCAGGCCAATCTTGTAGAGGGATCGTTGGAACCCTCCAGATGAGAATGATTCATTTGTCTTTACCGTAGAAGAGCAGACATGCAATTTGGCCGCTTCTGCTGAGCCAGTGCTTTGTGTAAGCATTGGGACAGTAAACAGGGATGTGTTGGTTGACTCTGGACCTGGGAGCAATCTTTTAAGCATGGACACTGTTAAGGAGTTAAAACATCAGTAACTTCAGGCGCAACTCTGCACAAGAAAGTTGTATGCTTATGTGGGTCGTGCGCTTGAAATCGAAGGTCAGTTTCAGTCAGAAGACTCTGTTGGTAAAACGAAGATTGTGGCAGATTTCGTTGTTGTCAAAACAGGTCGTTGTTTGCTAGGATATTCGACTGCCACGGATCTTGGAATCTTTCGAGTGGATCCAGCAGGAACTCTTGCCACAGGAAACTGTAACACTGTTAATAGCACTTTTCAAGTCAACCGCAGACACCTTCAGAGGTTCGTAGCTTGTTGGGTCTCGTTGGATTCAGTGCCAGGTTTATAACCGATTTTACAACAACTGCTGATCCCCTGAGAAGACTTGCCAGAAAAGGAAAACTGTTTATGTGGGGCGAGGAGCAAGAGAACTCATTTCAGAAATTGAAGAGTCAAGTTGCAAGTGCACCAGTCTTAGCGTACTTTGATAAGGACGCACCTACTCGTGTTTTTGAAGATGCCAGTCCGGTGGGGCTTGGAGCAGTACTGGTCCAATAGAAAAATGGAGAAAGTCGTTCCGTCTTGTACGCCAGTCGTAGTTTGAGCCAAGTGGAGGGCCGTTATAGTCAAACCAAGAAAGAAGCACTAGCCCTAGTTTGGGCATGTGAACGCTTGCACTTCTACTTGTATGGGCTGCCACAGTTTGACCTCGTAACAGACCATGAAGCACTCAACGTAATCTATCCAAGGAAGTCCAAACCTTCAGCCCGGAAAGAGCGCTGAGGTCTACGTATACAACCGTAAAGCTATGAAGTCTGTCAGGTGTCATCGAGAAAAAATTTTGCAGATGCCCTTTCACGACTGACAAATATACCTGCCTCAGATCAGTCCCCGGACGACGATGGATACATACACATGGTAGCTCTGTATGCTGTCTCCGCTGCGTTGATAATTAAAGAGATTGAAAGGATTTCAGCACAAGATCCAGACTTGCAATCAGTCATAAAGTGCCTCATCGGAGAAAAATGGGACATTGTTCCTAAGTCATACTTGCCAGTGCGCAATGAATTCAAAATTCAAGCAAAATTCGCAGGTAGGGTAACCCTACTTACCCGGGTCAACTTACACCGGTTACGCTTCAGTTAACCTTGTAAAATTTTGTCATTAGAAGCTGTTATTCGAAAATAATTCCGTTCCAGTGCAAAAATACGACAAATTGTGAATGAACACGATGTTTCTTGGTCACAATTCGCTGTTTTTGTCGGTATTTTTAAACATATTTAGCTTTTTGGAGCCAAAATAAAGTTGTCCCGGGGTAGGCGAGTTATCCCTAGCAGAGCGTTTACAAGGCGCTAGGGTTACCCTAGCACCTAGGGTAACCCTAGCTGAGTGCTAGGGTTACCCTAGGTGCTAGGGTAACCCTAGCGCCTTGTAAACACGTCGATGAAAAAAAGAAGAAATGTGGGAGCGCTAGGGTAACCCTAGGATCTAGGGTAACCCTATGTGCTAGGGTTACCCGCCTGCTTGTAAACAGGCCCTTAAAAGCCCACATTTCGTACCAAACTGTACAACCCCAGGGCTTATACAACCAGATTTTTGCACTTTCTTACACGGTGGGGGAACGTGATGGCCTAATAATGGTCACTGCGCTGGACTCTGGACCAAACAGTCCTGGATAGAGCTTCTGGGGGACAATGCGTTAAGTTCTTTGGAAAGCCTCTCAACTCCCAGAGTCCCTTTCCTTACCCAGGTGTAAAAATGATTACCAGTCAATCTTTAGCTTTTCGGGAAGGGAGGTAACCCTGCGATGGAATAGCATCCCATTCGGGTGGAGTAAAAAATACTCGTTGTCACTTCACGTTGCGGAAACCGGTATGAGCTCCGGCCTGATGGGCCACTAGGCTCGTAACCTGCCTATTGAGAGACCTGGCGGAGAACTACATAAATGGACCGGGCGGCCATAAATTTTTTATCGTGAATTGAGGCGCGGCGCTCCCACATTAAGGGGTGACATGGCATAACGAAGAGTAATTGATAATCCATTCCCCGAACTGTTCCAAATTCAGGCCACTGTGTAAAAGAACAAAAGAGGATACGAAGGCACCACTTCCACACCCCCCTCCCCCCCCCCCCGAGCCCCCTAAAAAAAAACACCAAAAAACACCCCAAACTCCCAGCTATTATAAATGCAGATTTACCGCTCAAATATAAACCGGTATTTCTATGCATAAATGCTTCTGAAGCAAACTTCCGTGTCTCTCGTGCTTAGAAATGGACTTTAATAACTCTGATCATTCATTGATTTTTATCTGATCGCCAAATGAATAAACTTAATTAACGGAGCTCGAGCGCAATCTATAAATACACGTCAAGCTCAAACGATGTTCATTTCACAGCAGTTAGAATTTACTCGAGCTTCTGTATCTCTTCGACTTTCATTGCTGATAACGAGCATTCTGCCTGGAGACAAAAAACTTCGTTTGGCCAAAAGGTAGGCGAAAACATTTAGAGGAATCTTTAAGCGTGAAATAGTTTAAGATAGGCACTTTAAGAATTCCTTAATTTGCATATTTGTGAAAACAGGCAGATAACACAAACAGTTGAAGTTATGTCTGACAGGTATTTTCACTAGTATAAAACCGTTCTATGACATTCTTGCTTTCCTAGTAATTTTTAAAGAAAAAGTAAGAATGACCCTGTTACGGAATGGGCAATTTCTTAAACAGTGATTTGGGAAATGCGAGCAACAGAAGTTCTTGTGAAACGAATACTTGAATAACAACAGCGTATAATCTCCACAACAAATAAAATAAAGTTGCCGACATAAAAATTTGGAGAAACGATCGTACGCTCAAAAATCGCCATATCTTTGGCAAAGATCATGTATTTGTTAAAAAAAGATAAGCAAAAAATACCTGAAAACTGCTTATTATAAACGACTGTAACCCTTTCATGTTTCTCCCGATTATTTGCTGTTAAATAAGCAATCTATAAAAAACACGTCAAGCTCAAACGATGTTCATTTCACAGCAGTTAGAATTTTACTCGAGCTTCTGTATCTCTTCGACTTTCATTGCTGATAACGAGCATTCTGCCTGGAGACACAAAACTTCGTTTGGCCAAAAAGGTAGGCGAAAAGATTTAGAGGAATCTTTAAGCGTGAAATAGTTAAAGATAGGCACTTTAAGAATTCCTTAATTTGCATATTTGTGAAAACAGTCAGATAACACGAACAGTTGAAGTTATGTCTGACAGGTATTTTCACTAGTATAAAACCGTTCTATGACATTCTTGCTTTCCTAGTAATTTTTAAAGAATAAGTAAGAATGACCCTGTTACGGAATGGGCAATTTCTTAAACAGTGATTTGGGAAATGCGAGCAACAGAAGTTCTTGTAAAACGAATATTGAATAACAACAGCGTATAATCTCGACAACAAATAAAATAAAGTTGCCGACATAAAAATTTGGAGAAACGATCGTACGCTCAAAAATCGCCATATCTTTGGCAAAGATTATGTATTTGTTTAAGATAAGCAAAGAATACCTAAATACTGCTTATTATAAACGACTGTAACCCTTTTATGTATCTCCCGATTATTTGCTGGTAAATGAGCTGATCCGCTGAAATGGCGCTGAAATGGCCAATTTACTAGAGGTTCCATAATTTTTTATTCTTAACGGTTACATTTCCCCAATTTTTTTATTAATGGAATCAATTCACCAATGAACAAGCTTTGTTCATGGTAAATGGCTTGTTCTAAATCGAGATAACAGTGAAGTTATTAGCCTTTCATTTTGTAGTAAATTTGAGACTGTTCAAAACATCGTTAACATACCTTCGAACTTCTTGGCCGTTGATCATCCAAACTCAACATTTACCGAATCTATTTTGATATATAGAAAGAAGAAAGATAGTTCTTTATAACTATACCAAGTATGATCGAGAAACTGTGACGGCAGGTTCAGTGTCGAAATAACAAGAACACCTTCGATCCGCCATGTTGGCGGGCCGTCACGGACGCTTCAAATCGGCCTTCTCGATATTTTCCAAAATAAAAAGAATTGAAACTTTTTAATATCCATTTGGTAGTTAGGACCCTAAAACAAGACTGCATGCCAAATTTCAGCGAAATCGGTGAGGTACGGTGACCGCGAACTTTTAAAAAAGCTCGAAAATTATGGAGTATTACACTTAAGTGGCTCATATCAAATAATTTAAGTTTTAACTGTCGTGGGCCACATTATAATTGCAATTGGTGGCTTGATGCAAATAGGACAATATATCACTGTATATAATTTGCTTATCCAGCTTACGCTCGATTACTGTGATAAAATGCGGCTTAATTTAAGGGCAAACGATCGTAAAGTTTTGAAAGTAACAACCATTGTTACTGTCACATTTAACAGTGTTTTCCTTTCATTACTTCTGGTGGGTAGCTTCGTTCGAGGGGTCGATACTTTTAATCATCTTAAAGGTGTGGCATATAAGGGTCGATCTGTCTTACTGTAATCGTACTATATGTGATTTTGTTTTTTGCAGGGACCTTAACCACAATAAAATAGAAGTGCTACCTGAAGGAATATTTGAAAACCTATCAAGTCTAGATGCTTTGTAAGTACATGCATCTGACAAGTATTTAATTTAGGAGGCTATTAACGGTTTCCAGCACTATCCATCTCTTATATACTTTGATGGATCAGGACTGCAAACCTTTTACAGTTGCTCCTACAATAATGGTACCAAACAAATGCCCAATCATTGGTAACAACAGTTTAACCTGTTAAGAACTGCTACAAACTGGATAATGATCAAAATATTAAAATACAACTTTTTGCAAAACTAAAAGGGCAGACTATAAATGAATTTTAAAATCAAATACAAATGTAAATAGCCTAATTAATTGTAAATATTTTTAACTTTTAATACTTTTAATTTACACGACCCCACAAGCTGTAAGCTTTTATCCAAATCGTGTTTTTAAATAAAGGCAAATTACTTACTTACTTACTTACTTATTGAGCTTGAACTCTAATGTTTATGCCGAATATAAAACCGACTGACTTTTTGACTTGAACGTACCAATTCTCGTTCCATAAACTAAACTGATTAACTGAAGGTTTATGCTTCGTTTACTGGTATTTTACGTTGTTCTTGTTAACCCATCTTGTCTGTTTCTCTGGCTGGCCGAATTTTTTTTAAATTACAAAATGGTAAAAATTGTTATAATGAGAATATTTAAAACTAGCTCATATCAAATAAATTAGTTTTAATCGCCTCAAAAACTAAATTTGAAAGTACTGCTTCTGATTATAACGTTGCCAACTTTGGCTATTCTCGTGACTTTAAGTTAGGCGTTACGAACATGTCTCTGCTTCCCAATCTCTCGGTATTTGCATGGATGATAAAAGACTGTCGAGGAATACCCTAAATTTGGCGAAAAAGGGGTCATTTGGAGTGGGTGGCAGTGGGAGGCTGTAGTAGTGTATTACATGTAGCCCAGCGGTTACTCATAAGAGTACATCCGGGATGCGAAGAGTGTGTAGTGAGCGCGAAAGCATGTACTGTGTGTACGGGCGTGTGTTCTGCTTTAAAAGCAGCTGTAAGCCTTTGTGGCCTTTGAACACTAAAAATTGGCGACGAGGATGTCGCACTCAGTGGAACGAGCGTTGTCGCCCTAAGATTTAACCGGTTCTTCCTTTCAGGTCGCCAAACGGTGGCGACAGTGGAAGCGATTTTACCAATATTACATCGATGGCAAAGGAATTACGAACGCCTCTCGAAAGAAAGCTCAATTACTTCATTTAGCGGGCATGGAAGTCCAAGATAATTTCGAAGTCGTTCCGGATTCAGGACCGATCAATGCCGAGGAGGGTAACGAGTATGTAGTGTGTCTTCGTACGCTTGATGGAGGGGCTGGATGGGGGGTACAAATGTCAGTTGTCAGTTAAATTTTAGGCGATTTGTCAGTTGTCAGTTAAATTTTAGGCGATTTGTCAGTTGTCAGTTACTTGACTGTTAATAATTAACCGTGTAACTAAATTATTTATTTCTGACCCAAAAGCTAGCTCGATTGGCACATATAACGTAAAGTGTATCGTTAATTCAAGATTCTTACTTAAAGAACTATTTTTTCTCAGATTTGGAGTTAAAACCATTGCAATTGCATTACAACCTGAGATAAAAATTTAAGCGTTAACTTGCCTACCAATGATCACCTATATCAGTCTAAATCTACCTATTTATCTTCAACACTTTATACTTAATAGACCTTAATAAATATCAAGAAGAGTTTACGGAGCAAAATAAAATATCTTGAGAATTTGAGTAAAACCGCGAGTATCATATTTTCTCGATTAAAAAAGCTGGCTTCTAATAAAGCCGAGTTTCCACGGTGGAAGTATGAAAACCTGTACTGGTCTGTAATAAAAAATGTGCATTATACTCAAAAATAATGTATAAAGGTCTCCGCACACGTGGGGTCAAGACGCAGGGACATGTTGCAGCAATATGAAGCAGCGACAAAATCATGTGTTGTTCACACTGAGGGGACATGCAGCAGGGACGATGATATTTGAGTCAGCATGAAAAAGTGTCGAAAATCCAAGGAATTGACCCTGAGAGTTATGATAATCATTAGTGAATTGGTATTTCTAATGGATTGGTATTACATTTGCAGTGCGAAGTGTTTTCAGTAACATTTTGTTTTTAGCTGTGAATTACCGCTATTTTTAGCCACTGTTTTAACCCTTGAATTACATAATGGTCAACTGATACGACTGAAATGTGACATGTACATGCATTATAACCAGTTTTCTACCTGAAACAAACGCGCTCGGTGGTTCACATTGCCGCAAAGTTTCAAAATTTAGTTTTATATACACAGTGCCACAGTAATTATAACATATATAACGCCAAGAGAAATAATTAAGTATCAAACACATCGTACATCGCAACAAAAATGGGAACAAGAAACACGTAGTCGTACCTTGTAGGATTTCTGGACTAACAGGCATAATTCATATTTATATCAATACAAGATACAAATGCACTTATAATACATACTGTTCATTTCGCTTCCTGTGCCATCCAGTAAGCTTGGTAGTTCGAGCTTCCACTGGTCGTCTGTGGTGATGGCGAAGTTGTCGCTTTTCCCACTCTCATTCGGTGCCATTCGGAAAAGCTTGATGTCAAAGTCACCAAGGCCGCATTTTCTAGTTAAATCTTTGAGGCCAAGGAATGCCACAAGGTGCTTTTTGAGCGCATGAACTGTATTTATATCATTTATCGGAATACGGCTTCTAAATCGATCGAAAGCCGAGTTCGAGTCAACTCTGTAAAAGCTTACAATAGCTTTTACAACGCCAGCATTGGCGGCCATTGCATAAACTGGCGCGTGTTCAGCGTAACTTTGAGATCGTAGCTGGTAATATGACCCTGATGTACATGGGTCATACAGTGAATCATTAACGAAATATGGAACTCTAGCGTCCCGCTGCTGAGATTCGTATAAAACGTACATTTGTTTGACGAAAAGAGTCAAAGAGTGTTATTTACAACGGGTTTTTTAGGATTAACGATGCTCATGTGGGTTATTTAGGACAGTTTGGTCAGTTGTCAGTTGTCAGTAAAAGCCACTACAAATGTCAGTTGTCAGTTAGATTTTAGGCGATTTGTCAGTTGTCAGTTAAAATTTTGGCCATTTGTCAGTTGTCAGTTAACCCCATCCAGACCCTCTTGATGCTCACTTTCGCGCCGTGGACGAAGTCCATGTTTTTTCCACAGCCGCCCAGACGTTGTATTCGATTTAGGTGATTATAAGACAATGTATGAGAATACTTTGAAAATTGCTCGAAATAGTACTTGTATGAAAGATTTGAATAAAAATTTCTTACCTTATGTTTATCATGCGTTATTTTGACATTTCTGTGCCTCTGGAGTGGGTTTAAAGCCGTTTAGACGAGTTTTTCTTTCCGACGTTGTCGCCATGGCGCGGTCGCTTAGCTAAATTTTTTAATCTTGTGCCCAAGATAACTTTTCACGCATTCAGACAAAGCAAAAGTGGAAACCCAGCGCTCGAACACGAGCGTTTCTCGGGCGGTTAAAATAAACTTTGGAACCTTAAGCGAAGGAAATCGAAAGAAGAATTATCGACGGCTGTATTGAAGCAATTTTGGTGAGATTCGACAATTTTTGTGGTATTTAAGGAGCTTCGAGTGCGAACCGTTGGCGAACTAGGTCACCTGCCTTTCGTTTCTCTTTAGGGGAAGCAACGTCGGAAAGAAAAACTTGTCTAAACGGCTTTAAACCCACTCCAGAAGCACAGAAATGTCAAAATAACGCATGATAAACATAAGGTAATACATTTTTATTCAAATCTTCAATACAAGTTCTATTTCGAGCAATTTTCAAAGTATATTCATACATTGTCTTATAATCACCTAAATCGAATACAACGTCTGGGCGACCTGTGGTTTTTCGACAACTTGCGTTGACCAAGGGGGAGACCGCTGATAAATTTATGGTTCGTTTACGGAAACAAGCTCGTCACTGTAATTTTGGCGCAGCTTTGGTAAAAAATTTGTCAGATCATCTGATCGAAAAGCTCCCCGATGTTGAACTGAAGAAGAAATTACTCGAGGTGAATAATATTACGCTAGAGGCTGCGATGGATAAGGTCCGAAAGTGGGAAGCTTCGCGTGAGCAAGTGAGTCAAATGCCGGTTACGCCAAGTCAAGACCGACAAGAACCTGGAGCAAGTGTTGGAGCAGGGACTAATGCTGTCGAACAAAGGTCTGGGCGTGGATCGAAAGGTAAAAGGGTTTGTTTTAACTGTAGAAAAGAAGGTTACTTGGCTAAAGACGGCAATTGTCCAGCTCGTGGACGGAAGTGTAGGACACTATGCTAGCTGTTGCAAGAGGGGAAGGATCCAAAAGTTTGGAAAAACAAATACCACTTAACGACGGGGAGGCCGGAAGACATCAGAGTTGAGAAAATGCAGGCCAATCTTGTAGAGGGATCGTTGGAACCCTCCAGATGAGAATGATTCATTTGTCTTTACCGTAGAAGAGCAGACATGCAATTTGGCCGCTTCTGCTGAGCCAGTGCTTTGTGTAAGCATTGGGACAGTAAACAGGGATGTGTTGGTTGACTCTGGACCTGGGAGCAATCTTTTAAGCATGGACACTGTTAAGGAGTTAAAACATCAGTAACTTCAGGCACAACTCTGCACAAGAAAGTTGTATGCTTATGTGGGTCGTGCGCTTGAAATCGAAGGTCAGTTTCAGTCAGAAGACTGTTGGTAAAACGAAGATTGTGGCAGATTTCGTTGTTGTCAAAACAGGTCGTTGTTTGCTAGGATATTCGACTGCCCTGCATCTCGGAATCTTTCGAGTGGATCCAGCAGGAACTCTTGCCACAGGGAACTGTAACACTGTTAATAGCACTTTTCAAGTCAACCGCAGACACCCTCAGAAGTTCGTAGCTTGTTGGGTCTCGTTGGATTCAGTGCCAGGTTTATACCCGATTTTACAACAACTGCTGATCCCTTAAGAAGACTTGCCAGAAAAGGAAAACTGTTTATGTGGGGCGACTTGACTTTTCAGAAATTGAAAAGTCAAGTTGCAAGTGCACCAGTCTTTGATAAGAACGCACCTACTCGTGTTATTGCAGATGCCAGTCCAGTGGGGCTTGGAACAGTGCTGGTCCAATAAAAGAATGGAGATAGTCGTGCTGTCTGTTACACAAGTCGTAGTTTGAGCCAAGTGGAGGGCCGTTATAGTCAAACCGAGAAAGAAGCACTAGCCCTAGTTTGGGCATGTGAACGTTTCCACTTCTAATTGTATGGACTGCCACAGTTTGACCTCGTAACAGACCATGAAGCACTCAAAATAATCTAATCAGTCATAATTTGCCTCATCGAAGAAAAATGGGACATTGTTCTCAAGTCATACTTGCCAGTGCGCAATGAATTGACCTTTATCGGTCATGCAATTCTACTGGGAACGAGAATTGTTGTACCGCAAGCTCTTTGCAAAAGAGTTGTCAGTTTGGCTCACGAGGGGCATGAAGGAGTCGTGAAGACAAACAATAGTATAACAAGTGCTAACTGCGCTAGCTGTACAACAGAACACCAAAGTGAACTGTGAACAGTTTGTTTGGGCTTTTATAGCTAAAGGGTTGTCTGCTCGGAATGCCAGTAGAAAGAACTGTACTTCAGCACAGCTTGGCATTACACGTGTATAATCTTAGCCATGAATAGTGCTGGTCGGCGTCGGGAGCGAGGACCAGGAAGCACTGCGTGCATCTGAAAGCGGGAGATTGCATCGGCGATCTCATTTGAAACCCCGGGGACATGGCAAGCCCGGACTACAAAGTTGTGCTGCATAGAAAGGAGCACGAGCCGCCTGACCAACTCCATTATGCGTGGTACTTTGTAACGCCTAGAATTTATATTAGACACGACCAATATATTGTCACACCAGAATTGGAGGCGTCTCCCGGCAAGAAAGGGGTGCCACATGACGCAAGCAACAACGATGGGAAAGAGTTCTTGCAATTCGATACCTATTTCCCGTTTTTGGTTCAAAAGCATGTGGGGAGGCCAGCCACCCTGGAACCACCTTCACTGGAAATAGCCCCCGAAGCCTAAAGAGCCCGCGGCATCGGTGTAGAGTTCTAGATTCTGAGCTGGAAACGCCCGTTCCAGTTCAAGAGAAAAGCTTTCCACATTTCAAGATCCTTAAAGAACTCCTTATTAAGCCGCATGCGGTGGAAACGGCTTGGGATCCCCTCCTGGTCAAATTAATCGCCCGCTGAAGGAAGGTTCTCCCGGGCACCACCACCTTGCATGCAAACTGAAGAGTCCCAATGAGTGATTGTAACTCTACCAGGCGTACTGAGCGACGTATTTTGAAAGAGTTCAACAGTTCAATGATCCTGGAGAGTTTATCCTGTGGTAAGCGGGCCTCCATGCGGACGCTGTCTAAAGCAATGCCCATGAACTCAATCTCCTGGGAGGGCCTTATTGTCTTGGACGCTACGACAGGGGCCTCAAGGGACATAACTACCCGTAGCAGAGTGCTAAAGCTAGTTAAAAATGCCAATTTAGACGGTTCGGCAATGACAAAGTCGTCCGTCCACGATGTGAATAACAAGCTGGAGGCCATAGTTACTTTTAAGGATCCATTCAAGCCCGTTCGACAGCTGATTGAAAAGGAACGGGGCACTTCGAAGCCCAAAGGGTAAGTACATGTCTACATAGTATTCAAGATCCTTAAAGAACTCCTTATTAAGCCGCATGCGGTGGAAACGGCTTGGGATCCCCTCCTGGTCAAATTAATCGCCCGCTGAAGGAAGGTTCTCCCGGGCACCACCACCTTGCATGCAAACTGAAGAGTCCCAATGAGTGATTGTAACTCTACCAGGCGTACTGAGCGACGTATTTTGAAAGAGTTCAACAGTTCAATGATCCTGGAGAGTTTATCCTGTGGTAAGCGGGCCTCCATGCGGACGCTGTCTAAAGCAATGCCCATGAACTCAATCTCCTGGGAGGGCCTTATTGTCTTGGACGCTACGACAGGGGCCTCAAGGGACATAACTACCCGTAGCAGAGTGCTAAAGCTAGTTAAAAATGCCAATTTAGACGGTTCGGCAATGACAAAGTCGTCCGTCCACGATGTGAATAACAAGCTGGAGGCCATAGTTACTTTTAAGGATCCATTCAAGCCCGTTCGACAGCTGATTGAAAAGGAACGGGGCACTTCGAAGCCCAAAGGGTAAGTACATGTCTACATAGTATTGGGATAGCCAGCTACAGTGACTAGCCAGCAAGCTCCAGTCGTCCAGATGACTTGGTATCAGGCGGAAGGCTGATTTAAGATCAGTATTGGCCATAAAGGTTCCCCTTCCTAGAGGCTGGAGAATACGGATGGCATCGTCGACCCGCACAAAATCTATGGGAATAAGGGGTCCTTTGGAATGTGCTAATTAATGTTATCGCCCTGGGGGTAGCAGAGTAGCGGGGAGTGGTAGGGACCCGCTACCCTTCCAAGAGCTACTTCCTTTTGCAGATTGAAAGAAACTTCTTTCGGGTGCTGTACTACCGAAATACGGTTAGGGGAGATGGAAGTCGATGTCATCCGATCAACTTCCAGTAAAACCATCATTCATTACCTAGATGCCCAATTCGCAAGACATGGATTGCCCAGAGGCCTGCGCAGCGACAATGGTTCAAACCTGGTGTCCAAGGAAGTAGAAGGGTATTTGAAAGAATCGGAGATTGAGCACCATGACACGACACCTCTGTGGCCACGGGCAAATGGCCAAGTGGAAAGGCAGAATAAGACGCTTCTGAAATCTGTTAGAGCAGCTCACGCAAAAGGAAAGAATTGGAGGGAGGAGCTAAACAGGTTCCTGTTGGCATACAGGTCAACGCCACATTCGACTACAGGGAAGAGTCCTGCTGAATTGTTGTTTAGAAGTAAGCTTAAAACCAAAATGCCTGAGCTGGTCGATTTGGAAGAGGAGAAAAAAGAAGTCAGCGACCAAGGAATCCGTGATCAGGACACACAGAGAAAGCAGTCGCGTAAGGACTACGCCGACAAGAGGTTTCATGCTAGAGACCGAAATGTGAGAGAAGGAGACACTGTTTCGCTAGAGAAGAAGAATGAAAACAAGCTGTCGTCTTGCTATGAGAATGAACCATATCAGGTGATGTCTCGTTGTGAAGACCAGGTGCTACTGAGATCATCACAGGGAGTTCAGTACAAGCGAGACCTTCTGCATATCAACACAATAAGGTGGTTAGATGACAAAATGTAACAATGGAAACGTTTACAAGCCTAACTAAATGTGCAATTAGAACCAAGCCCTTTAACATGCCAGATCAGAAAGAACAGGGAGCTCCACTACAGGATGCTGAACCACCGACGGAACCGAAGACGGCCGAGATATCACCCATGAAAGAGAATCCAGTACCAACGACAGATTCACCACCTGACCTACCTGCTGCTATACCTACAGCTGAGCAGCCAGTTAGAAGATCTGACAGAATTAGTACTCATCCGAAAGCACTGAACGATAATGTTCTGCACTAAACTTAGGGATTTTTATACTGTCATATTCATTGCTGTGTTTCAAAAGTAACATTTGAACATTTTTATATGAATTTAAAGGGACCGTGTCACGGATTTAAGCCAAACTTAGGCATGGGAAATGACCATCAAATTCGTTTAAATGTATAAAATTACCTCTTACAACAGTGAAGGAATATTTAAAGAACACACCAAATGCAAAAGAAGGTACGGATGGCCAAAAGTGTCGAAGATTGAAACGGATTGCGATGTGGGCTTTTGAAATATGGTCCGGCGGAACAGTTTTCAAAGTTAATCTTGTCTGCTTGTTACTTTAATTTATGACGCCCTGGAAGTTATGGTTTTGTCATTTAGTATCAAAGAATTAATTTCTTTGCAAACATTTAGTTTCATTGCGAATATTTGGCAAAATTTAATAACATAAGATTAACTTGGCCGTGACATAGTCCCTTTAACCGCAGGGACCATGTTTATGACTAGTGAGTTTGGTTCGAGTGTAAAAACAAGAAATGAACTCAAAACGCGTGTTTAAAGGAACTTTTCTGTTATTTGACGTAAAGTATTTAAGCGAAGGACGAGATGGATGTAATGTATTACATGTTGGCCAGCGGTTACTCATAAGTGTACATCAATACCCTCAAACGATATGAACACCCAAAACGGACTCCCAACAATATTCACCAAAACTACCAGCTGGTTACTAATCGCACTTGGTATGTTCCCTCAGCCGTCGCACTAAAACAATGTCAATTTATTCATGACTTGTAGTATTTATATGCGATGTTGATAATTTATCATCGCATCGCATTTAAGATTTGGCAAAGAACCATACCGCAATCCGTTTACTCTTCTCAATATTTGTCCATTCACATTTTCTTTTGAATTTGCTGCGTTATTGATATGTTTCTTCGTCATTGTAAGTGGTTAATTTTATGTTTCACTTAATCCTGCGGCCATTTTTCTTGTTTATATTTGGCTTAAATTCATGACACAGTTCCTTTAAGAAAATCAGTTGACTTATACAGAAGGTAGGCCCCTTTTTGTTGTTGTCTTATTCATATTCTTTTCCAGAAAACATGTCACAGTTTGAAAAAAAAAAATACCATATTTATTATTTACTATGTCACAGTTTGTTATTTGGGCGATCAGTGTTTATTATGTCCACTTAAAAACATTTTTGAAACTGATCTAAAAGTGTAAAATGATCTTATAAATACTTTTAAGAAACTAAATATTCGCAAACGTTCTGTTGCCTTCGTCAGAAATATAGTTTGAAACAGTGTCACTGCATGCATAATCGGGTCTTATTTGCTGCTAGTCTCCAAAGATGCAAAAAAGGTAACTAAACTTGTGGGAAATGTAAATGTTCAGGAGCGAGAGAATAAAGTAAGCACTTGCAACCCTGAGGCACAAAATAGAATCATGTGAGTGAGTCCATTTAACTTATAAACATGATTCTATTCTGTAAATGTTCGTTTACGGAGTTTCGGTCCTGGATGGAATGCAAAACGTCCAGAAAAAAAGCGTTCTAGTCTATTCAGGTTTCTTTCTAGAATTTCAACGTAGTTCAGGTGAATGTCGTAATCTGTTGCTCCCTCGGAGATTGGCCAAAAATGATTTCAAGAGAAAGAAAACTGAAGAAAAAGATGAATGGATATAGACATAGCAAGCCAATAGCACAGAGCTAAAAATTGGCGACAAATTATTAATTAATGAAATCCAAGACCAACTGGAGAAAGGGACCGTGGAGAGAGTTAATGATTAGCCTCAGGAAGAAAGGGAGTTTTGACCTTCTTTACAAAGAGGGTCGTTCAGGGATATTTTTGTGATGCGGGATTACCAGATTTGATTTTTCGTGACACGTGAATGTGAATTTCTTTGCGTAACAGCAAGATAATAAAGTAGGACGTTTCTTGCTTATTTTCGTGATTCGGATAAATGAAATTTTAATTTCGTGATCCGTGATTTGTTTTTTGTTTTTTACCCATGAACCGTGCCAGAGGCCAGAAACCGCCCCTTTAAGACCCTCTGCAAAGCAGCAGAAGAGAAAAAAGCAGAAAGCACAAAGATACGAATCATCTTCGACGCATCCGCTAAGGAATATCAGACTAGTTCCTCCTTGAACGATTGTAGATTGGAGACTGGGCCTCCACTCCAAAACATACTCTGGAGTGTGCTGATCCAAAACCGTTTCAAAGCTAGCTGTTGCGCTTTGTGGCGATTTTTAACCGTTAGTCTTGCAGGTACACACAGGTTTTAGGCTTTGATATTCACTTGTCCGTTGATCGATTCAACACAGTCACTGTTTCTTCTTGGAACTCTAAAGAACGGCTAGAAAACTTGAAAGCCAGATTTCGCGAAGATTTTGAGGATCGTTAGTGAAAGAATTACCACTGCCCAGGGGCAAAATTTATAATTTGAAAAGGTTACAGTCTTAGTATATTGAGAAGCGGAGTTTAAACTACATACATGCTACTATTATGTGGTGGTGGCTAACGCTGAATTGAGAGACGATGGGAAAATATATGACAAGGAAAATGTGTGCATGAAAGCCAAAGAAGCAAATTTCCCGAGACTTTCTTGGAGCAAGCAGAAAGATACCATGGTCGTGATCTTTACCAAAGGTTCTGTGGAAACTAGTAAGAGAGAAATTCTGACTAGTTAGGCATTTGTATTTGACCCTCTTGGAGTGGCAATCTTTCTAGCCCACAGCCTGAGTAAGGAGGCTAGAGGGCTTTTGCTTCTTAGAAGTGGCTAGTCCCACAGTTTGGGTTAGACCACCTATACTACAAATCAACTCGCAGAGAGGTTTGCGTGCAACACCTACCGTGGGATTCGGTACTAATAACAGAGAAACTGGTAAAACATTGTTGCAAGTTCAAGGAATACCTTATTTATAAAGTAAGAATTTCCTGCAGGCTAGCTACAGCCAAAGGCAGTCCATTTTTTGTTTACATGCCTTCGGTGATACTGTTGGCACAGTAACTGCGACGGCAGTGTACGGATTATTCTTTAAGAGTCGGGCGCAAACCAAGATCTTTAACCCGAGCCATTCACCTCGAACTGGTACCAAATTTAACGGATAAGCAGTTCATCAGTATCCGCACATTTTGCATCGCAAAGGAGCAAAGTCCAATATGATCAACGCTTATAACGGTAGAAATTTTACAGGTACAGCAAACAGGTCGAGTAAGGTGGTGATCCCAACTTCACTTTGACAGTTTTTTGCCAAAACACGCAATCAGTAACTATACAAGGAAATGTTCATATACATCAGATTTTTGACAGTTCGAACCATATTTCAGCTTCGATGCAGTTAATATACAACAGACTTAACAGCACGATTCACTTTAACCCTAAACAATACAAAGAAGTTCAAAGATAGCCTAAGGAGTCCTTTCATCACTCGTGTTCCTGACGCAAGAGGGACTGGGTACACAGGCATCTCAGCGAAAATAACTACACTTACTCTTGGTGATGTGAGTGGGGATTACTATACAGGAGGTTATTACGAAAAGGGGGTGCCTTTGTCAGACTGGAGGTATATCACCCTGTATGTCTGCTTGCCTGTTTTTTTTTTTTTTTCTGTCCAACTCCCTGCCTGCTGCATGCCTGCCTGCCTGCCTGTCTGTCTGTCTGTCTGTCTGTCTGTCTGTCTAGTCTGTCTGACTGTCTGCCTGTTTGTCCGACTCTCTTTGTGTGTGTGTCTGTCAGTCAAAATGTTGCTGAATTACAGAAAACTTCTTAAAAGTGGCTCATAACAAATAATTTAAGTTTTAACTGTCGTGGGCCACATAATAATTGCAATTGGTGACAATAATTATTATTGGTGGCTTGATGCAAATAGGACAATATATCACTGTATATAATTTGCTTATCCAGCTTACGCTCGATTACTGTGATAAAATACGGATTAATTTAAGGGCAAACGACCGTAAAATTGTGAAAGGAACAACCATTGTTACTGTCACATTTAACAGTGTTTTCCTTTCATTACTTCTGGTGGGTAGTTTCGTTCGAGGGGTCGATACTTTTAATCATCTTAAAGGTGTGGCATATAAGGGTCGATCTGTCTTAATGTAATCGTACAATATGTGATTTTGTTTTTTGCAGGGACCTTAGCCACAATAAAATAGAAGTGCTGCCTGAAGGAATATTTGAAAACCTATCAAGTCTAGCTGATTTGTAAGTACATGCATCTGACAAGTATTTAATTAAGGAGGCTATTAACGGTTTCCAGCACTTTCCATCTCTTATAGTTTGATGGATCAGTACTGCAAACCTTTTACAGTTGCTCCTACAATAATGGTACCAAACAAATGCCCGATCATTGGTAACAACAGTTTAACCTGTTTAGAACTGCTACAAACTGGATAATGATCAAAATATTAAAATACAACTTTTTGCAAAACTAAAAGGGCAGACTATAAATGAATTTTAAAATCAAATACAAATGTAAATAGCCTAATTAATTGTAAATATTTTTAACTTTTAATACTTTTAATTTACACGACCCCACAAGCTGTAAGCTTTTATCCAAATCGTGTTTTTAAATAAAGGCAACTTACTTACTTACTTACTTACTTACTTACTTTTTGAGCTTGAACTTTTATGTTTATGCCGAATATAAAACCGACTGACTTTTTGACTTGAACGTACCAAATTTCGTTCCATAAACTAAACTGATTAACTGAAGGTTTATCCTTCGTTTACTGGTATTTTACGTTGTTCTTGTTAACCCATCTCTGGCTGGCTGAATTTTTTTTGAATTACAAAATAGTAAAAACCGTTATAATGAGAATATTTAAAACTAGCTCATATCAAATGAATTAGTTTTAATCGCCTCAAAAACTAAATTTGCAAGTACTGCTTCTGATTATAACTTTGCCAACTTTGGCTATTCTCGTGACTTTTAATAAGTAAGGAGTTACAAACAAGTCTACGCTGCCTAATCTCTCGGTATTGGCGAAAAAGGAGTCATTTGCAGTGGGTGGCAGTGGGAGGCTGTAGTGTATTACATGTAGCCCAGCGGTTACTCATAAGAGTACATACGGGATGCGAAGAGTGTGTAGTGAACGGGAAAGCATGTACTGTGTGTACGGTCGTGTTTTCTGCTTTAAAAGCAGCTGTTAGCCTTTGTGGCTTGCCTTTGTGGCCTTTGAACACTACAAATTGGCGACGAGGATGTCGCACTCAGCGGAACGAGCGTTGCCGCCCTAAGATTTAACCGGTTCTTCATTTCAGGTCGCCAAACGGTGGCGACAATGGAAGCGATCTTAATTACATCGATGGCAAAGGAATTACGAACGCCTCTCGAATGAAAGCTTAATTACTTCATTTAGCGGGCATGGAAGTCCAAGATATTTTCGAAGTCCTTCCGGATTCAGGACCGATCAATGCCGAGGAGGATAACAAGTATGTAGTGTGTCTTCGTAAGCTTGATGCTCATTCTCGTGCCGTGGACAATGTGCCATACGAAGGCCATGTTTTTCCACAGGCCGCCCAGACGTTGTATTCAATTTGGGTTATTATAAGACAGTGTATGAGAATACTTTGAAAATTGCTCGAAATAGTACTTGTAGAAAGATTTGAATAAAACTGTCTTACCATATGTTTATCTTGCGTTATTTTGACATTTCTGTGCCTCTGGAGTAGTTTTAAAGCCGTTTAGACAAGTTTTTCTTTCCGACGTTGTGCTTCCCCTAAAGAGAAACGAAAGGCAGGCGACCTAGTTCGCCAACGGTGCGCCCTCGAAGCTCCATAAATACCACAAAAATGACGAATCTCGTCAAAATTGCTTCAATACAGCCGCCGATAATTCTTCTTTCGATTTACTTCGCCTAAGGTTCCAAAGTTTATTTTAACCGCCCGAGAAACGCTCGTTTTCGATCGCTGGGTTTCCACTTTTGCTTTGTCTGAATGCGTGAAAAGTTAACTTGGGCACAGCATTCAAAATTTTAGCTTAGCGACCGCGCCATAGCGACAAAAATCACCCTCAAATGGGGGGGAGCCACAGGGCAATTTGCGGCATGCAAATTTTTTGGCTTGTACGCTCGCTCGCTCAGCTGTACGCAGTGAGTTAACACGCTAGAGATTTCCTGGCTCTTCCGGTAAAAATTTCCCCAGGGACCATAGCACGGTGTTGGAACAGGGACTAATGCTGTCGAAGAAAGGCCTGCGCTGGGCGTGGATCGAAAGGTAAAAGGGTTTGTTTCAACTGTGGAAAAGAACGTCACTTGGCTAAAGACGGCAATTGTCCAGCTCGTTGACGGAAGTGTAGTAATTGTGGCAAGTACGGACACTATGCTAGCTGTTGCAAGGAGGGAAGGATTCCAAAGTTTGGAAAAAACAAATTCCACTTAACGACGGGGAGGAAGACATCAGAGTCGAGGAAAAGCAGGTCAGGCCAATCTTGTAGAGGGATCGTTGGAACCCCCCAGGTGAGAATGATTCATTTGCCTTTACCGTAGAAGAGCAGACATGCAATTTGGCCGCTTCTGCTGAGCCAGTGATTTGTGTCAGCATTGGGGCAGTAAACAGGGATGTGTCGGTTGACTCTGGACCTGGGAGCAATCGTATAAGCATGGACACTGTTAAGGAGTTAAAACATCAGTAACTTCAGGCGCAACTCTGCACAAGAAAGTTGTATGCTTATGTGGGTCGTGCGCTTGAAATCGAAGGTCAGTTTCAGTCAGAAGACTCTGTTGGTAAAACAAAGATTGTGGCAGATTTCGTTGTTGTCAAAACAGGTCGTTGTTTGCTAGGATATTCGACTGCCACAGATCTTGAAATCCATCGTGTGGATCCAGCAGGAACTCTTGCCACAAGGAACTGTAACACTGTTAATAGCACTTTTCAAGTCAACCGCAGACACCCTCAGAGGTTCGTAGCTTGTTGGGTCTCGTTGGATTCAGTGTCAGGTTTATACCCGATTTTACAACAACTGCTGATCCCCTGAGAAGACTTGCAAGAAAAGGAACACTGTTTATGTGGGGCGAGGAGCAAGAGAACTCATTTCAGAAATTGAAGAGTCAAGTTGCAAGTGCACCAGTCTTAGCGTACTTTGATAAGGACGCACCTACTCGTGTTTTTAGGGAGGCGCGGTGGCCTAATGGTTAGTGCGCCGGACTCCGGATCGAGCAGTCCGGGTTCGAGACCTGGCCCGAGCACTGCGTTGTGTTCTTAGGCAAGACACTTTACTCTCATAGTGCCTCTCTCCACCCAGGTGTATAAATGGGTACCGGCGAATGTACTGCTGGGGGGTAACCCTGCGATGGACTAGCATCCCATCCAGGGGGGAGTAGAAATACTCCTAGCCGCTTAATGCTACAGAAACCGGGATAAGCGCCGGCCTGATGAGCCACTTGGCTCGACAGCAAGGTTTACCTTTTAACTACTCGTGTTTTTGAAGATGCCAGTCCGGTGGGGCTTGGAGCAGTGCTGGTCCAATAGAAGAATGGAGACAGTCGTGCTGTCTGTTACGCCAGTCGTAGTTTGAGCCAAGTGAAGGGCCGTTATAGTCAAACCGAGAAAGAAGCACTAGCCCTAGTTTGGGCATGTGAACGCTTCCACTTCTACTTGTATGGGCTGCCACAGTTTGACCTCGTAACAGACCATGAAGCACTCAAAGTAATCTATTCAAGGAAGTCCAAACCTTCAGCCCGGAACGAGCGCTGAGGTCTGCGTATACAACCGTAAAACTATCTGTCTGTTAGGTGTCATCGAGAAAGAATGCCGTAACATTCCGGTAATAAGCCCTCCCGCTTATAAGCCCCCCCCCCCCCCCCCCCTACTGAACAGGGCTAAATGTTGCTTTATTATGCGTTTGCGTTTTTTACTTAAGAGCAAGTTTGTAGAAGAATCGAACAAAAATTGTTTTTTGCGGCAATTCTTAAAATACAGGGATTTCGCTCATCTTCTGCATGAAGGTAGTCCTTATTAAAACTAAAAACGTTATGTTGTTTTTTTCTTCAAATAGTTTTATTTTTCTGAGAAAAACGAAATTTTCGATTTGACATCTAGACTCGTCTAGACTCGATTGAGAGGGTAGAAATTGGGTTGAAAATTGACCATTTTCAATCGATTCGTATGTCAAAACCATCACGCGCAGAAAAAAATAAATACAACCGGTCTATTGCATGACTCTTCCTTGTCCAAATAAGCATAGTTTCAAGAGTTTTGGTTTAATCTAATTATTTTACGGTAAACAAAACCAGACTATTCTCACGCGAAATGAAAGTCGGTCGGTCAAAAGAATCGTCATTTTCACTATGTGCCTTATCTCAGAATTCCTTGATATAAATATATTTCAACTGTAGAAGGATGATACTTTTAAAATATTTAAAGTTTTGTCTGGGTAAATGATTAAGCACTTGTCAAAAAATTATTCAAAATCATACAAAAACGACACAAATCACGCAAGCTTTCGAATGCGTGACCAAAAGTATTACCACCGTATTTGTTCTTTAAATCAATTTAGTCGCAACACTAGCAATACCAAGGCATAAATCATAATAAATATGTTCACCTTTGCTTGATTATGATATCCTGTCCCATGCAATACGTTTTTTCCTGTCCTTTCTTCAATGGCTGCCCGTTCAGTTCGCATGCCGCTTGTCGAATCCGTCTGCGACTGGTGAATTTGAAGCAACCACCGATACGAGTTTAACCAAATATGTATCGTCATGATTAACAAGCCCTTTTTGTGTTACTTGATTAAACCATATTTCAGGTTATAGCCGGCAAAGAAGCGTTTTCGATAAGCCACTTTGCAGTGCCTGTTGGCCCCGTTATTATTCCAAGTGAAGTATAAATTTGCATACTTTCGAGACAAGCGTGACAGTTTTTTATACTTAGGGGGTGGGGTGAGGAAGGGTCTTAAATTTTTAGATGAATCAAATGTTTGAAAACGTTTGGGGATGAATTGTCACAAACTAATACCGTATTTTACATGGGGATTTAAAAGAATTTCACAACGTCAAACCTGACCCCACGGGAACAAGGATACCAGTTTTCTGGAATATGACATTTGATACTTCTCTTCCTACATCTCTATCTCCTTTAGAAGTCTTCCCTTTACTGTGATAAGCAATCTCGTGAGGAACTTCGCATGTACTGGAACTTTTTCGCCATACAATTCCAAGCTCGGATCGATGAAAGAGACAGATAGTAAAATCGCGTCGATCATACGAGCAAGGACTGCCAACTATCGTTTTAAAAGAACAAGAAACTTCTATGAGACACCAAGTGCAGCGAGAACATGTGGAGTTTCCAACAGTTCACCAGACAACTGAAGGAAAAAGCACTTTACGGGGACTGTGTTGTGCCGGTTGCTCCACAAATGGTTCGTGAGAAAAAAGAAATCATTCAAACATCTATAATCGAGTTTAGTAAATTAAATTAGTCTCGTCTCCTAAAAGTAAACAACGTGAATTCTCGCACACACAAGGTCAATTATTTTACTTTGTTGTTTTGGAGAATAACGAAGTACATAACTGAATTATATGGTTTTTATAGAAGGAGCAACCAGCAATTAGTAGATTATAGACTACCACCAAACCGGAAACGAGAAGCAAACGACTTTTAGAAAGTCTAACTTTAATAGATTACAACACTTTTTCCTGACAGCGGCTTTTTGTCAATACTTTTACGGTTTTTCTCTCTTTGATTTTGAGCGTAAGCAGAACTTATAAGTAAAGTAAATCACGTAGCAAATACGAGTTTGTGACAATTCATCCCCAAACGTTTTCAAACCATTGATTCGTCTAAAAATTTAAGACCCTTCCTCACCCCACCCCCTAAGTATAAAAACTGTCACGCTTGTCTCGAAAGTATGCAAATTTATACTTCACTTGGAATAATAACGGGGCCAACAGGCACTGCAAAGTGGCTTATCGAAAACGCTTCGCGAGCTATAACCTGAAATATGGCTTAATCAAGTAACACAAAAAGGGCTTGTTAATCATGACGATACATATTTGGTTAAACTCGTATCGGTGGTTGCTTCAAATTCACCAGTCGCAGACGGATTCGACAAGCGGCATGCGAACTGCAGCTGAACGGGAAGCAATTGAAGAAATGACAGGAAAAAACGTATTGCATGGGACAGGATATCATAATCAAGCAAAGGTGAACATATTTATTATGATTTATGCCTTGGCATTGCTGTAGTGTTGCGACTAAATTGATTTAAAGAACAAATACGGTGGTAATACTTTTAGTCACGCATTCGAAAGCTTGCGTGATTTGTGTCGCTTTTTGTACGATTTTGAATAATTTTTTTGACAAGTGCTTAATCATTTACCCAGACAAAACTTTAAATATTTTGAAAGTATCATCCTTCTACAGTTGAAATATATTTATAGTGAAAATGACGATTCTTTTGATCAACCGACTTTCATTTCGCGTGAGAATAGTCTGGTTTTGTTTACCGTAAAATAATTAGATTAAACCAAAACTCTTGAAACTATGCTTATTTGGACAAGGAAGAGTCATGCAATAGACCGGTTGTATTCATTTTTTTCTGCGCGTGATGGTTTTGACATACGAATCGATTGAAAATGGTCAATTTTCAACCCAATTTGTACCCTCTCAATCGAGTCTAGACGAGTCTAGATGTCAAATCAAAAAATTTCGTTTTTCTCAGAAAAATAAAACTATTTGAAGAAAAAAACAACATAACGTTTTTAGTTTTAATAAGGACTACCTTCATGCAAAGGATAAGCGAACAATTTTTCATAGCATTACCGAACGTTGTCGGTTTCTTCTACAAATCTCCTCTTAAAACTTTCAAAACGTTCTTTTTACTCCGCTAATAAGCCCTGCCGGATGTAAGCTCCTCCGTTTATAAGCCCACCCAAAACCCCTTACGAACTTGTATAAGCCCAGGGCTTATAACCAGAATTATACGGTATTGCAGATGCCCTTTCGCGACGGAGAAATATACCTGCCTCAGATCAGTCCGCGGAGGATGATGGATAGATACGTATGGTAGCTCTGTATGCTGTCTCCGCTGCGTTGATAATCAAAGAGATTGAACGTATTTCAGCACAAGATCCAGTGTTGCAATAAATCATAAATTGCCTCATCAGAGAAAAATGGGACATTGCTCCTAAGTCATACTTGCCAGTGCGCAATGAGTTGACCTTTATCGGTCAGGTAATTCTACTGGGAACGAGAATTGTTGTACCCCAAGCTCTTCGCAAGAGAGTTGTCAGTTTGGCTGACAAGGGGCACCAAGAAGTCGTGAAGACATAGGAGAGACTTAGAACGAAAGCCTGGTGGCCTGGAATGGATCGTGATGCAAAAAGAAGATTTTCAGAGTGTTACGGATGCCAGCTGGTTACTAAGAACGTCCCGCACCCACCAGTGAAACCAACATCGCTACCCAGCCAACCGTGGGAAGAAGTAGCTGTGGATCTAATGGGTCCTTAATGTAACTGTTCCTTTTAGAATGATATAACCGTGACTTGTTGTTTGCTTTTCCCACAAACTACTAATTAAAACAAACAATGACCCAAGTTGACGTTAATGAGGGAGCACTGCCTTGTGTTCAGTAAGACTGTGCGACTTCCGGAGATTGTGTGACAGAAGAACCTCAATTATCTCCCCAGCACTACAAGCTGACTGCAAAACAGCACGTGCTGGATCAGACAAGAGTATTTGTAGCGCCACCGATGCATGTTTAGATACTCTTTCACAACTGCTACTCCAAGCAACCCCTGAACCAAGGAAAAACCTTTCAAATCTAAACCTGGTATAAGGCGTTATTAGAAAAGTAATGAGACAGGGAATTATCGTCATTATCACTGTAGTTGCGACTATAGTTTAGAGAAATTTGAAAATTAGAAACCGCTCAAAAACGGATTCTACGCCTCTCGGGCCATAACATTCTTGCTGTCATAATTACACATGTAAACAAGTACGACACAATAAAACGTGCTGTCTTGAAATGTACCAATCTTGTTTGAAGCACTATTATTAAAAATGATTAACTGAGTGTTTTTTTCTCGTTCATTGAAACGCTACATTTACTGGTTATTATTGTTCTTGTCAACCCGTATAGTTTGTCTGTCTGTCCGTCTGAATTTTATTAACTTACAGAATGGTACTACAAAACAACAACGACATAATTAACTTGATAGCAAACAAGGGCAATATCAACTAAAGTTAACGGTATGCATAAACGTTCGCAGGTAGACCGACGACATATTAAACAGGTACTTGTCAGCTAATATCCCTAAGAGAATAAAAGTCACGATAATTGGCCTGTTCACAACCCCAGCAGATGCCCTTTCCCGACGGACAAATATACCTGCCTCAGAACAGTCCCCGGAGGACGATGGATAGATACGTATGGTAGCTCTGTATGCTGTCTCCGCTGCGTTGATAATCAAAGAGGTTGAACGTATTTCAGCACAAGATCCAGTGTTGCAATAAATCATAAATTGCCTCATCGAAGAAAAATGGGACATTGCTCCTAAGTCATACTTGCCAGTGCACAATGATTTGACCTTTGTCGGTCAGGTAATTCTACTGGGAACGAGAATTGTTGTACCCCAAGCTCTTCGCAAGAGAGTTGTCAGTTTGGCTGACAAGGGGCACCAAGGAGTCGTGAAGACAAAGAAGAGACTTAGAACGAAAGCCTGGTGGCCTGGAATGGATCGTGATGCAAAAGGAAGATTTGCAGAGTGTTACGGATGCCAGCTGGTTACTAAGAACGTCCCGCCCCCACCAGTGAAACCAACATCGCTACCCAGCCAACCGTGGGAAGAAGTAGCTGTGGATCTAATGGGTCCTTAATGTAACTGTTCCTTTCAGAATAATATAACCGTGACTTGTTGTTTGCTTATCCCGCAAACTACTGATTAAAACAAACAATGACCCAAGTTGACGTTAATGAGGGAGCACTGCCTTGTGTTCAGTAAGACTGTGCGACTTCCGGAGATTGTGTGACAGAAGAACCTCAATTATCTCCCCAGCACTACAAGCTGACTGCAAAACAGCACGTGCTGGATCGAACAAGAGTATTTGTAGCGCCACCGATGCATGTTTAGATACTCTTTCACAACTGTCATTCCAAGCAACCCCTGAACCAAGGAAAACCTTTTAAAATCTCAACCTGATATAAGGCGTTATTACAAAAGTAATGAGACAGGGAATTATCGTCATTATCACTGTAGTTGCGACTATAGTTTTGAGAAATTTGAAGCCGCTCAAAAACGAATTCTACGCCTCTCGGGCCATAACATTCTCGCTGTCATAATTACACATGTAAACAAGTACGACACAATAAAACGTACTGTCTTGAAATGTACCAATCTTGTTTGAAGCACTATTATTAAAAATGATTAACTGGGTGTTTTTTTTTTCTCGTTCATTGAAACGCTACATTTACTGGTTATTATTGTTCTTGTCAACCCGTACCGTTTGTCTGTCTGTCCGTCTGAATTTTATTAAATTACAGAATGGTACTTCAAAATAACAACGACATAATTAACTTGATAGCAAACAAGGGCAATATCAACTAAAGTTAACGGTATGCATAAACGTTCGCAGGTAGACCGACGACATAAAACAGGTACCTGTCACCTAATATCCCTAAGAGAATAAAAGTCACGATAATTGGCCTGTTCACAACCCCATCACTTTTGTGGGTACCTAAATTATAAAATGCTTGCCTAATTAATTATAGATAGCTGATCTTCAAAAGAACGATTCTAGGATTTCGATTTTTGATCTTTTACGTAATTCTTTATAATAGTTTGTCCAATTGAGTTGACTATCGAGATATTTATTAAAGTAAATAAGTACTCTGTATTATATATTTACTTAGCCTTAATTTTACTTGACTTTAATAAAAGCCAAATAGTGTCAATTTATGGAATGCGGAGTTTAAATAAAGTTTCAGTTTAATTCAGGTCAGATCTGTCCGTCTGTCTATCTATTGGTCTTGCCTATCCCTACTCGATTCGCACTATATCTTTTTCGGATTGAATCTAGTCCACAGCATTGGACAACCCTCCTGTTGCAAGCTGACTCTGTCTCTTTTAAAAGAGAAAAAAAACTTATATACAGCGTTAAGAACATGAAAACATTATGTGTATTTTGCTAACATTTTGGTGGTTCTAATAAATATGAACTTATTGTTTTTAATCATCACCTTAACATTTTTCATGAACATAAATTCTCGTTTCATTTGTTACAGGTATCTTAGCCACAATAAAATAGAAGCGCTGCCTGAAGGAATATTCCAAAGCTCACCAGGTCTAGGCGGTTTGTAAGTACATGAAACTTTTCATGGTTTAAATTTAAAGATTTCCAGAAAAATGTCTTCTAAACTACATCAAAGAGCAAATCATAAATTTTCGCAGCAATTTTTTTTATTGATCAATCTTTCGGAAAATCGTCTGATTTTAGCCAACTCGGCCTACGGCCTCGTCGGCTAGAGGCCGATATTCCGCGCGATTTCGCAGGATAACTGTTAAATGCGGTCCATTGACGTCAGCACAAAGTTAATTGTTAGTAATGAAGCCGATTCACACCCGATGTTGTTGGCTTGTTGGCTTGCTCCGCCACCTCAGAAACAAACCCAATATCACGCGAAAAAGTTTTAAAATTGGCAGGAATTTTGGAGGAGTTTACTAAGAAATTAAACTGGAAGCAGAAGATCCTTGCCAAGATCTTGCCGCAATTATTTAGGCCATCCCAATAAAATGTTTCGTTTCCCATCGCCCGACCGACCCATTTTTTTCGAAAAGTAAAACAAAACAAAAAAAACAATTCCAGATTCACTAGTCAAAGAAGCAAGTACTTCAATTTACATGCACACGATTTTGTTTTATTAACAACAGTTGGTATGATGTAATGTCTTTGTCTTTGATAAACATCCATACTACGTTATTAAAGACTATTTAGACATTTGATAAGGAATAGCGATCGAAAAGACCACGTTTTCGAGTTGACTTTATAATCAGGCTTTCTTACATAGCAGCCCGGCCTTCTTTGGAACCCAAACCCTTTAAGTATTCAATCTTTTTTTTTTTTTTTTTTTGCCCGACCGACCGACCCACCATCACAAGAAACAGGGCGATGGGAAACGAAACATTTTATTAGGATGGCCTTAAGCAAACTTAAGCTCATTTTTTTTTCTTTGTTATGGAGCGAACTCTAGTAGAGAGACAATTATCGAGAACGTAAAGGCTTGAGGGTGCAGTTAAACAACCTTTTTCAAAGATGTTGTTAAGTGTAGTTCCTGTTTTGTATTTGTAAATTTCGGATACTTAGGTTGCATTCATTATGTATGCTACAGGGGGGGGGGGGGGGGGGGCAGAGGAATTTTTTTTCAGCGGCTCGTTTTTTTATATCCCCCCCCCCCAAGGTCCATACAAATTTTCATAATCCCCCCAAGCAATCAGCCGAAAAATGAATACCCCCCCCCCCTCCCTCACAAGAAATATCAAAATAAATATCTGTATAATAGTACACTATATATTGTGTCTGAATTTATCAAAACCAGGTCAAGGAAATTTTTACCGTTTTGAGCGCAAATCGCTGCACACCCAAACTCTCGACGCTGAACTACAGCGTTAGAGAAGACAAGCGTTTGAACCGTCGACAGTAGCGACATGCCGGTCGCAGTTGTGCGCATACCTCCGTTTCTGCCTCTATTTGTGCTACCAACCAGTGCACTGCAAGGGCCATCACCTCTTGCGCTATGTGGTCTTCCTCGCAAGAACTTCGTGAACTTTAAGCACTCCGTGCTACCTCAAAACAGTACGATACTGCATCTGCAGCATGGGTTTCCAAACCCTACTTTAAGCGCCATCATTCAAGTAAAAAAAAACTTACTTTATACGGGGCACAATACGCATAATCAGCAAAGCAGTTTTTCAAAAGCTACCTATCGCACCAGCCATCCTCACCAGAACAACTTGACCTTACTATATTGTTAAGCGCAACCTTCTGGACTGCGCGTTTGGTGGCCTTTTTCTCCTTTTATTCGTAAATCAAACCTTCTTTTTCAGACCGCAGCAGTTTTTGGTCCACAAAAACATCTACGACGACGTGACATACACCTCTTTAATTGGGGCATCGTGCTTTTTGTTTGCTGGTCCATAACTATTCAATATCGTAACCGTACAATTCTCAGACCCAGTTCCCAAAGTTGATCATTCTAACCTCTGCCCAATGTCCGTACTTGTTCACGCATTGAGGCTGCCAAAGTACTTCAAGCCACTAAATACGATTTGGGCCCTGCGTTTACATATAGAAAGAATGGCGCCCTAACATCACTAACATACTCGGTGTTCACTGATAAGATTAAGCTTTCACTCAAATGTTGCGGTATTGACAGTTCTAAATACTCTGGGCACTCCTTTTGTCGGGAAGTAGCGAGGTATGCCCAAAGATGCAGCGTCTCTGGGCATTACATTTAACTCCCAGGCGATTGGCGCTCGAACGGGTATGAACGCTATTTAGACTGTTGACGTTCTCTTCAATATAAATTAGCTGCTGTAAGCATATATGATGAGGGAGGCCATCACTCACTCATGATGCCAACAACTCCTTGGGGGAAATTTGGGGAATTCACGCGTTGGTCATTGCATTAAAGACCCGGAGACACCAAATGAGTTGTTGTGTATTTAGGGTATGAAAGACATGTTTATCGTGATTAAATACAATAGGCGAAAATGCTAGTCAAGCCCAACAGAACAGATACATGTAGCGAGGTGACCGCAATTAACTGGCATATTGTGTTAGCTAATGAGCGAGCAACAACAGCAAGAGCGTAGTTAGCAAGTGTATTTGCTTTTGGAATTCACGCATTGGTCATTGGAATAAAGAACCTGAGACCCCCAATGAGTTGCTATGTGTATTCAATAAACGCAAATCTTCATTTCATTTTTTTTTACAGGCACATTTGCCATTATAAAAAAGTACGATACAATAAAACGTACTGACTTGAAATGTACCAATCTTGTTTGAAGCACTATTACTTAAAATGATTAACTGAGGGGTTTTTTCGTCGTTCATGGAAACGCTACATGTACTGGTTATTATTGTTCTTGTCATCCCGTACCGTTTGTCTGTCTGTCCGTCTGAATTTTAATAAATTACAGAATGGTACTACAAAATAACAACTACATAATTAACTTGATAGCAAACAAGGGCAATATCAACTAAAGTTAACGGTATAATGCATAAAAGTTCGCGGGTAGACCGACAACATATTAAACAGCTACCTGTCAGCTAATATCCCTAAGAGAATAAAAGTCACGAAAATTGGCCTGTTCATAACCTCATCACTTTTGCGGGCCTGTACAGTACCTAAATTATGAAATGCTTGCCTAATTCATTAAAGATAGCTGATCTTCGACCTATCCTTAAAAAGAACGATTCTAGGATTTCAATTTTTGCTATTTTACGTAATTCTTCATAATAGTTTGTCCAATTGAGTTGACTATCGTGATATTTATTAGAGTAAATAATTACTCTGTATTATATATTTACTTAGCATTAATTTTACTCGACTTTAATAAAAGCCAATTAGTGTCAATTTATGGAATTCGGAGTTTAAATAAAGTTTTAGTTTAATTCAGGTCAGATCTATCAGTTGCCTATCCCTACTCGATTCGCACTATATCTTTTTCAGATGGAATCTAGTCCACAGTATTGTACAACCCTTCCGTTGCAAGCTGACTCAATCTCTTTTAAAAGAAAAAAAAATTATATACAGAATTAAGAACATGAAAACATGTGTATTTTGCTTAACATTTCAGTGGTTCTAATAAATATGAACTTATTGTTTTTAATCATCACCTTAACAATTTTCTTGAGCATAAATTCTCGTTTCATTTGTTACAGGGACCTTAGCCACAATAAAATAGAAGCACTGCCTGAAGGAATATTCCAAAGGAACCCAGCGCTAGAGGTTTTGTAAGTACATGCACCTGTTCAGTATATAAATTTAAAGATTTCAGGAAAAATGTCTTCAGAACTACATCGAAGAGCAAATCATAAATTTTCGCATCAAGTGTTTTTAATGATGTTTACTTTCCCTTAGAAGATACAAAGTATTGAAATTGCATAAATTTTACATTTCGTTAAGAAGTTCGATTTTGATATTTTGTAGTTTAGTGTTTTTTGCTGTTTTCATTTCTCCTGGTCGTTACTCCAAGTGTAAGAGCTATAGTAACGCGATGTTAAGAAGAAAGAAATCATTAAGGACAGACAATACCTCATTGAGACGATACGTTCATTTACGCTGTTCTTGTCCACCCGTCCTTTGACTGTCGGTCGGTCTGTCAGGGACCTTAGCGACGATAAAATAGAAGCGCTGCCTGAAGGAATATTCATTATATTTATTTAAATTTAAAGATTTCAGGAAAAATGTCTTTAACAAACAACATCAGAAAGAAAAAAAAAAACACGAAGAAAGGCAGATCAAACTAAATTACATAATTCCTTACTTTATAAGCCGCTTCCCTTTAAAATTTTGAATAATCTATTCTCAGTTTCATATTTAATCATCATTTTTTTCTAAAAGCTTTGAATGTATGTCCGGTTTCTTCTGCAGTCCCACAGAAACCATTTTACTATAATAATAAAGTAGTTTTATTGATTGGCACTGCTTTGATGTTATTCCAAATAAAACATTTTGCAAAGAAAAACGAGCTACTTGATTTCATAAGAGGTACCAGCAAGATTCAAAATCATTCCAAAACTGTCTGACGTGGGGACACCGGTAAAAAAAACGATACAAAGTTTCTGGTTCAGCCTCACAGAAAGTAAATAAATAATCAGTTTTGAAACCAGTTTTGTTTTATTTCGCATTCGTGAAATGTCTTGGTATTCACGTGGATAAAATACTGTCGTGGGCGAAAACATGGTTATCTACAGCTCGTGATAATAATATGTTTTGAACTGACATGAAACGTCCGTTTTAACTGAAATATGGATAATTTCAAATCCATTTTTTTCTCTCGCAGGGTCAACTTGAGTGCTAAAGTTTTAGCAGGTTTTTGTTAGCTGTAGTTAAGCTGTTGGCATGCTAAGAGATTTCTTTGGTAACTTTATTTTGGCCTGTATTGCTCGAATGTTTGGTGGATACCATTTTAACATGAGAAAAGGATAATTGCCTATCGTTCTTGGTACCTGTTATTTCAACTTTTATTTCCCAGAAAGTCTAATAACACTTGAGATCGCTACTAATGGTGAAAGTTTAGCGATACTCTATGGATGGTCGTAACTTTTAGGGGATTGTTACCTTCTGAACTTTACAGTATGACATAAAGTCAAAGGATGTCTCAGATAAGCATAAATGATCTGACTTAAAAACCCAAAGGCCTAGGAATAAAGCTACACCTATAAACAAAATAACAGCGGTTTAAGTTGCAGCCTATCTAACTGAAAAAGGTTCCAAAGTCAAGGCACGAAATCAATAAAAACATAGTAACAGTGAATTAAGGTTTAATTTGTAATTACCAAAAAAACAGAAAGCTTGAAAAAGTACTTGTTTTTTATAAAACATCTTTTTTTTCACTTTTATAAACCAATTTTACTAAGACCTACATATTTCAGGTTTACAAGCACGAAAAATATAAGACGGATTCGATAAATAGATGCAAACCGAACACTAAAAGTCACAATAATCTTATCGACTTACCAAACGTTTTGCAACCAAAAAATAAAAAAAATAAACAGCGACGCCTCAAACAGCGACAATATTAAACAATTATTCCAGGAGTGCGCGTTGGATATGAGAAGGTAGATAGCCAACGAGGCGACTAGCGCCGAGTTGGTTATAACTATCTCATATCCAACATTATTAAATTCTCAACCTTGGATATTGCATTTCTAGCTTTCTCATTGGTTCACTGAATCCCGGTTATCAGCTCATATACCTATGTTTGACCTTATATGGGAAATAAGTGCGGCAAGTGCCGCTCAGCGTAAAATTTTTCTGCGGGAAGCGACAGTTCCATCAAAAAAATGGTTGAAAACAGCAAATTTGGCGAGCTTTATGAACAAGAAATAATCAGCGGTGCCTACAAAAACCACAGAAATGGCATAGTAAAATTAACTACGCAAAACAAAAAGATTAATGCGAAAAGTTTATTTTAAAATACTTGTAAACGCACAACAAGAGCGAGTGAATAAAGTAGAAAAGCAGCAAATAATTTACGAAAGCGGAACGGCAAACTGACACAGTTTCATTCAGTGTACATCATAAAATTAGGCTCAGCACTTCTTTAAAGTTTGTTACCTTTCAAACTTGGTCTTGTCCTTTCATACTTCAATAAACCTGCTCCACTTTGAGCTCAATTTCGCTTTAAATAATATAGCAGTCTTGATGGCAGCCGTGGAGCCGTAAACAAGTACAATGTAACTCCTGCTTCGTTCGACTTGCACAAGACGTGTAGTTTCCAGAAAAGCTTTTGCTTCGGATCATCCCGTAAATCTTAACTGTTGTCACAGTTTCCATGATATATAGACGACTATAGAGGAGATTTTTCGAAGAAAATCTTGGGAAGAAAACTCTGTCGCTCGCTTTCCTCGTGTGTTTCATTCAACTCAAGAAGTGAACACCGCGCCACAAATTTTCCCGCCTTGATCCTCATACTATCACTTTGTTTACATCAAAATAAAATGTCCAGTCGATTTAAACTTAAAGAAGAATTTAATAAAACAATTATTCAATTCGCCCTTGTTGGATACGAGTCGTTATAGCCAACTCGGCGCTTCGCGCCTCGTTGGCTATTTACCACATCGTAACCAACGCGGGCTCATAGAATAATTGTTAAATATATCCTACTGCTACTGCTACTGCGTTTGCTACTGCTACTACTACTGCTACTGCTACTACTTTTAGTAACTAAGTCCTCTCACTACCTACCCATCCCTGTTCTTCACTTAAGCCCTTGTTAAACGGTAATGCAAGTGGACGCAAGTAGCCGCAAGTTGAACTTGCGTACAGACTTGTGTTGGCTGGCCAAACGCACCCGCAAGTTTACTCGCCAGTGAACACAAGTTGTACTTAAAGTAAACAGCAAGACTCGCAATGATTTGCGTTGGGTGGCAAAACGGGTGAAAACTTGCGTTGACTTTCGTGCAAAGTTGGTCTCGACCAAAGTGAACGCAATTTATCGCAAGTCAACGCAAGTTCACGAACCCAAGTCCTGGCCAAACGGAGACGCAAGTGGACTTAAGTTAAAAGCTTGCGGCTACTTGCATCTCTGTTTGGCCAGGCTATACATACACGTACAGTGATATTTCATTAGCAGTATTACGTTAAGGAAACATATTTTCTTGTTTAGATTTCTTAGATACGCTAAATGACAATGTCTTGCATTTCTTCTTTCCAGGTACCTGCAATGGAATCAACTTAGCAATCTAACCTCCGGATTATTCTCCAATCTGAGGATACTGTCGAATTTGTAAGTTCGTTACCATTCTCTCTTTACATTTTAATTCTTTAAGGGAATGTCATGGGATCGGACTATTTTCTTGGCTTCTTTGCACGCTGACGCCATCGCTGTAGTAAAAGGAAAATAAGTTTACATAGGGTGAAGATCATGAACACATTATGTTACATTTCTTTAAGATTAATTCTGGTGGTTGTGATAGAAATGAAACATGTTTTTCTTAATAATTACTTTACTTTGGTTTTTACAGGGATGTTAGCCACAATAAAATAGAAGTGCTGCCAGAAGGAATATTCCAAAGCTTACAACGGCTAGAATATTTGTAAGTACATACATGTGGCGAGTATTTCAAGTTGAAGATTCAAGGAAAAATGTCTTCAGAACTACATCTAAAAATTGTCACAGTAAATTTTTAATCGATGGATATACTTTCCCTTGCAAGTCGCATGTTGTTAATGTTTCCCTAAATCTTAAATTTCTTAAAGGAGAGTGATTCTCCAATCTTGTACGTAGTTTAGCGCTTTTCCTGTTTTCATTCTTTTGGGCACTACTCCAAAATTAACAGTTACTGCTCCCGATTATAACGTTGCCAACCTTGGGCGGCCATTACTTGATAACTTTTACATAATGTGCATGGGATAACCTATCAAAAGGTGTCGCAACCAGAGATTACAGATTTTGCGGAATAGGGCTAGAAAGGTTATTTTTACGGCAGACTACCGTAACGTTTTTTATTTTTTTCTTTGTTCGTGAGCGGGCGGTATTCTACAAATCCTGCGATCTGATTGGTTCCGGGAGCGGGCGGTATTCTCCAATCCGGCCCTCAACAGCGGGCGGTATCCGTTGCGAGATGAATCGTCGAGTGTACTTTCCGCGCGAAATCATTTTGCAGCGTTGTACGAACGAACACATGAAAGATTTGCTCAGCAAAATCGAAATAGCCGCTCACCAACTGTTGTAAATGCGAAAAGACAGAATAGAAGTGGAATTAAAAGCCTCGAAGTTCTTCTAAAGGCGAGTGTTGATTTTGTTTATCGACAAATTAAGTTCTAGTTGAAAGTTTGTTGAGTTTGTGGTTGTTTGTGCATTTTGCAATCATTTGCACGCCATTTTAATACGATAAGCTGCGCCGGTTTTAAACTTCAATTTTGAGTAAAAACTGTCTTTTTATCGGCCACTTCTTTGCCAAAACAAAACACTAGTTGCCATCATTCAAGAAAATGAGATTCGTTAATTAAAAACAGCCAAAATAATTCTCACAATATTGTGCCGTACGTCCAAACTTCGCATTGCATTCAGTTTCACTTTCGCACTGTTTATCACAAAATAATTATGCTGGGAATCAACGCAGAGCTTATTAATTCGTTAAATACAAGTGTGTATAGCTATACCGAAACTGTCTTTCCGTCAGATAGTTTTCTTTTTTCGGGAAATTCTCAAACAGCATCCTGCGAACAGAGTTCTTTATCAAAACATTCATCGGGAAGCCGGAATCGGCGTTTAGTTTTGTCAATGATTATGCTTTGGCTCGATTTTACATTTATGATATATTTACCACTTCAATTTCTTTGATTGAATCTCTTCAGTGTTAATTTAATATGCTGAACCTTTCTGTAATTACGGTTCATTTAACTTATTTCGAACTAAATAACAAACAGCATTTTACACTCTTGCTAACCCGTCGATCGACTCAACATTGAAATTAAATGGCGCGCGTATACAAACAAAGATTTTGTGACACAATCTTTCTAGGTTTCTTTTAAAAACACTGAAATAAAGTAGGAAAAAAATAAAAACGTTATTCACCAGCCTAGGTCGGTCCGTATTGCGAAAAACTGTGCCCTCGGTCTTGGAACCGCCCTCGGCCTGCGGCCTCGGGCGGTATCCAAGACCTCGGGCACAGTTTTTCCCAATACGGACCTCCCGGCTGGTGAATAACCTATATGTAAGTAACGACACTTGCTAATGTTGAGATGTTGGTCCACAACATAAATACCCACGCACAGACGGTCCAACATCTGTATTAAACGGCGAATATTTTTGTTAATTCCTAACGATGATTACAAATGAATTAAAACAAAACAACACACAATGAGGGGCGACAAAAAAAAAAAAAAAAAAAACAAGTAATACAGCGAAACGTGGCTTACCAATTGCTGAAAGGAAACAAGGTCCGGGTAACCGACTGCAAACGTGACACGAAGTGAGAGAGAAAAAGGCCGCACGAATATAAAGAGTAAATTATAGCATACGGCCAGCGAAAAATATAGGCATGCAGAGTAAATACACGAAGCAAATATTACAATTTGGTAAATTGACGCAGCAGAGACTCACTCCCGAATTGGCCTGCTTAGCCACTCGCGTAGGTGCAGATAAAACAAACTGGACGCTATACCATCGTCTCTCGTAGACGGTAGGATGCCAACTACGAAAGTGACGAAATTATAACAAATATTTGTTTTAAGAACATTAACTTTCCGCGGGGCAACTATCAGCCGATAGTTCCTCGACAGAAACACTCCATTGTTTAAACAGAACATACGTTAAAACTATAGATGCCCGGAACCCCAGATGTGCGCATGGATTGTTGAGTATCGCTGAACGACTTCGCCTCCATTCTCTTGTTTTGTTGTTTTAATGATCCTCAATACCGCAGTACCTTAATGGATCATCCCTTTATCCACAATCTATCTCCCATACCTCATTTCATACTCTTACCCATACCAGAAACTCATAAGAGATTGAAACGTGTAACGCGCGTTCACAGCGTTTGAATATTCAGTTTTGCCAAGTACCATATTTGGAAACGGCTGTTCCGAAAACGCGGAGTGCGGAGTGCGGAGTGCGGAGTGCGGAGGCCGAAAATGCGGAGTCTGTAAAAAAATTAAAAAAATAAAAAATAAAAATAAAATAAAAAAGTGTGATAAAAAAATTAAAATAAAATGAAAAATATATAAATATTAAACTAAATATTAAAAAAATAATACACATTTTTGCACAGCTTCGCCCGAAGCAGTGAAGCGGATCGTTCAGACCGCGGCCATTTCTTGTTAAATTGCACCTTGCCTTCAAGGCGCTAGTTTTCAAGACTTTGACAACGTTCAAATTTCACTCTGTTCACTTAAATTAGGAGCAGTTTTGATTTTTTTGAAAAGATAGACTTGTGAGGTATCGCACATATGTGTACGTTATTTTCAATTTAAGTTGTAAGAGAATGCCTGCATTGCCAGCTTAATGTGCAATTTACCATTTCTGTGCACTAAGTGGAAGGGATAATGTATGAAGTGGATATTTCCTGTTTCTTTCTTATCAGTAGCATGTTTAACTTGCGACAATTGATTGTTGTTTACAAGAAACAGTTAGCCGCGTTAAACGGTTGCGTTTTTTACTTAAGACATTTATATCTCCAGACAATAAGTTGCCGTTATTGTTTTGTCTTTTTGTTCATAGTTAGGGAATTTTCCATGCACTATGTATGGAAACACACGAGAATGAAAGCGTTTTTTGTGTAAACAACGAACCGAGACAGTGTACATCTAACCCGTATCAAAATATACAATGTTACTTTTCAGCAACAGATGTGTCATTTGTAGTGAAAAGCAAAAGCTATTGCAAGCTTGACATAACCATTACCAGTTATCACGATTGTCCTTGACACAGACGTGTTTCCATGACACCTGAAATAAACGGTTCCCAGGTTCCGAGTTCCCAGCGAAAAAAACTTACAATCAAAAGAATTAGTATTCTTGCACTGAAAACATGATTTCAACCAAAAATGACATGTCCACAGATGGATGTAGATATCCACGGCACAAAGGCGGTTAAATGACTTTTGGGGAAATTTTTATTTATTTATTTTTTGCTTTTTTATAAAGTGCTGCGGAGTAGCGTATCGTTGTTGTACATTTTTCTTTAATTTGAACTTCGTCTAGCATAAAAGGCGGAGTTGAAAAGTGCCACGTTGCTGATGGTTCTTTTAGAGAGTTTACTGTGTATTCGTGGAAAGCCAGGCGAAGCAACATGGCTTTAGGCTCTTTGGTAAAAAAGAAACTAAAGTTATTTGAAGTTTAAGAGTAGTGATTCCAAAAAATTGGAAATACTGTTTGTTAATATTTCGTGAAACGTGAACTGCAGTCATTTTTGAAGAAAGAAATGGCCGCGGTCTGAACGATCCGCTTCACTGCTTCGGGCGAAGCTGTGCAAAAATGTGTATTATTTTTTTAATGTTTAGTTTAATATTTATATATTTTTCATTTTATTTTAATTTTTTATCACACTTTTTTTATTTTTATTTTTATTTTTTTTTTTTATTTTTTTACAGACTCCGCATTTTCGGACTCCGCACTCCGCACTCCGCACTCCGCACTCCGCGTTTTCGGAACAGCCATTTGGAAACACGAAGAGTTTGTTCGTGAATACTTTATACACGTAATGACACACGCAACAACATTTTCGGTTTTGCGGTTTATTAAGTTACTTGAATTCCGATCTTAGCGCCGTAACTTACTTTCAGAAACTAAAGGAATTTATTAAGTGTATCAAAGTGAAGTTCTCCAGACTATTTTTAATGACGATGAAACAGGAGAATTTAACCAAATTTAACTTAACTCAACGAAGCTGGTTAAAAAAAACAAGATTACGCCATTGAGCATGAGCTAGCGCGCGCTGTGAATTTAATCCAAATATTGCAATTTTGATTGGTTAATGTTTTCTCGCGATTTTCTAAATATGGTACTTACTGGAAACGAATATGCAAACGCTTTGTAAAATGCGAATCATAGGGAGCTACACGTTTCAACCCTTATGGGTTTCTGCAGAAACCCATAAGTGTTGAAACGTGCAACTCCCTATAATTCGCATTGTACAAAAGTGTGTTGCACATTCGTTTCTACTAAGTACCATATTTGGAAAATCAGGCGAAAAAATTAGCCAATCAAAATTGCGCGCACTAGCTCGCGCTCGATGGCGTAATCTTGTTTTTGAACAAGCTTGGTTGAGTAAAGTTAAATTTGGCTAAATTCTCTTGTTTTTTCATCGTTAAGTACACTGGAGAACATCGCTTGGATACACTTTATGAAGTTCTTTAGTTTCTGTAGGAAATTTACAGCCTTTAGATCGGAAGTAAGTAACTCACTGCAAAACCGAAAATGTTGTTTCGTGTGTCATTACGTGTGTAAAGCATTCGCATACAAACTCTTTGTGTTTCCAAATATGGTACTTGGGAAAACTGGATATTCAAACGCTGTGAACGCGCGTTACACGTTTCAACCCTTATGGGTTTCTGCCATTTCTCATCCCCAACCAAAACACTCTGCCAAAATGCTGAAACCTCTTTCATTTTGCTAAGCCTAACCACAACCTCTAAATTTCACAGAAAGAGATAAATAAAGATTACCAAATTACATTTTGGCTCGTTACAAATACTGAAGCGAGAACGCCTGAGTGATGAGTATTGAAGAGTTTTGTTCTTGGTAAACTGCGCTTAGGGACTGTTCAATAAGTACCAGGAGGGGGGGGGGGGGGGGGGCCGGAGCAATTGGAAAAGTGGTGGCTCAAAAATTTGTGACCCACCCTTTCCTTCTGGCCCAAAACTGATTGACCCACCCCTGATAGGGGGTTGAAAATTATATGTCCCACCCCCTTTGCTGGGGGGGGGGGGTGGGCCGGAGCAATTGGAAAAGTGGTGGCTCAAAAATTTGTGACCCACCCTTTCCTTCTGGCCCAAAACTGATTGACCCACCCCTGATAGGGGGTTGAAAATTATATGTCCCACCCCCTTTGCTGAAACAAATTTAGGAACCAATCATTTCTCTATCATCTGTTAGGAGTTGGAGATTTTTGATTTGACTTCAGCTTTTAAAGTGCAATTCCCTACATAGACATTTTCCCTGATGGACACTGCGGTTCCATGTACGTCTTTTTCCATTTTCTTTACACACCAAAGAAGGATGAATTTGTCGCTTCTTATACTAGCCTTTTGTAAGTTTTCCACATATTTGTGTGTAAAGTCCATGGGGAAATTTAGACACAAACATATGCAAAAAACTGAATCAGTATGTAATATTAATTCATAATCAATTATTGAAGAGTTCATATTTTTATACAGAAATTAATAACAGAAACTTCAACCACTGTCCGTCATTCATATTTGCAAAGTGTTTGACTAAAGAGTTTACAGGTATTAAAAGGCCTAAAGGCCAGCGTGAATCTATGCAGGTTGAAGAGAGACAAGCAAAACTGATCTTGTTATGATCACAAGTCATCTAGGGGGGTCAGGGGCACGCTCCCCCCGGAAATTTTTATATTTGGGCCTTTTGAAATCGCTAGAAATTCATTTAAAACTGCTCACATGGAGAAATTTATCAATTTTATATAATGATGAATACATGGAACTGTAACAGTTTAAAGTTAGTGAATAAATAGGATGACCCACCCCTCTACGTGTAGATCAAAATTATATAACCCACCCCTTTTCCAGGGCTCAAAAACTGATGACCCACCCCCTTTCTGCTCCGGCCCACCCCCCCCCCCCCTCCCCCTGTACTTATTGACCACTCCCTTAGGTCCAAAGCAAGGCAAGCTAAAATATCTCTAGCTGTTACCATCCAACGTCATCAATTGGTCTAACTTGTGTAATGTTTAGCCGTTGCCGAGGTCCCCCAGCCAACATTGGCCATAACAGATTCCAATGGTATAACAGCGAGAAGAAGAGAAATAGCGCAGCCACTGCGTATGCCATGCAGAGTCAACCGCCGGTTGCTTTAAGTCCCAGGGAGTTGTTTAGTATAAGAAGATAGATAGATAGTCAAAAACTTATCAGTAACGTCGCCCGCTTTATTCGCCGCTTTAAAGAGAAAACCTTTTCTAATAGGAACACAGACTAAATCACACAGTTTTATTTGTGTAATTTTCTCTTTAGGGCGAACATATTACACGTGCCATCATGTAAAGACTTTGTTAGCGTGTGATTGAACAGGATACCTTCTTTTCCAGAAAAATAGAGTACTCTTGTTTTTTTCCAACTTAACTCTCCCGCCCTGTCGCCCGCAAAAAAACCCTGGGTCTTGGAGAAAGCTGGTTTCGAGCGCAGAGAACGTAAAGCTGAATTGGAGACTTATTGGGATCATTCAAAAAACTAAAATCTCTGCCAAATCTGTTATAATTAAATAAGGCTCAGTTTGTGAGGGAATCATTCTGGTCAGCAGTTGCTCTTCTCGCGTATCCGTTAAGTAGGACTTCACTTTCCAAGACGCTGCAGGGT
Source organism: Oculina patagonica (assembly GCF_052425735.1). Taxonomy (NCBI): domain Eukaryota; kingdom Metazoa; phylum Cnidaria; class Anthozoa; order Scleractinia; family Oculinidae; genus Oculina; species Oculina patagonica. Next base: position 334,212 of record NW_027558036.1, read on the forward strand.
TACCGTAGCCCGGGAACATGATATCGTCGAGAATTCTACCACACTTGCCAAATATAGATCTAAGTTTTCAAATGAAAGAGTCCAATGTTCCAAAAGCTCAGCTCCATAAACACAGTTTTTATCGTGAACAACAGTTTTCCACCTCCTGTCTATCCAGATAACAAAGTTAACTGCATCACCGGTATAAGCTGTCGTAATATCTCTATCAGACTAGTTTGTGTAAGGGATGTTTGAAGCTGACGTTTATGACCGCAACGTTGCCAAAATTGAAAGTCATTGTCATTTGGATAAGAACAGGACGGACATGATACAGAAGTCACGAAGATCGTTAGCACTAACGGAAATTGCCGCAAAAAGTAGATACGAAAAAACAGTTAGAATCTAATAGTCATTGCTCTCCCACCTGGAAAGCCCATAGAGAAGAGCTAATTGCTTTCGGCCTCAAACTAGACTTGGAAGGAAAAAGGACCGCATCCGAACAATGAGTGTGCGCTGTTTGGCCACAGCATTTATCACCGACCCACAAGGGAGGTAAAGGAGAAGGTTCTGAAACAACCAAAGTGACCGTCGCATGCTGGGATTCGCGTTTGAAATGTCACCGCCTTATAAGTATTCAGCACGTGTAGAAGCCCTCCAACCCATACTACCTTTCGGTCTTGTCGCGTACACTTTTGTGCTTTTTTCCGACAACGTTTTTCAAATTAGCTGTAAAACACAAAAAGGACCAATTGATGCTTATGGCGGGAAAACGTAAGCGTTTATGATAACATCATCACATGACGACAACTCCTGGTTAAAACGTTTACACCAGCCGATTTTGGGGTGGGAAAAGGTGAAAAGTGGGTTAAACAAGCACCTGCAAGGTCGTGCTGGGCATTCGAGTTCAGTGCCATAAGATCTTAAGTATGCCCGTTCAATCCACCGAAAATAAATTGATCACATACAATGTCCCAGCAACGCAGAATTAACGTGGCACAATCGGACAAACAGCGGGAAGATTCATCGGCTTGGTTAAAACCAGGAGGATCGAACGTAAAACATTGTGAACGCCTTGTCTTGCCTGTAACATCATGGAAGATGTGGCGAGTTACTTCATTGAGTTTTAAGGACCTGGGTCCGCGACCATGCCAAGCATTCAGAGTTGCTTGATTATCGACTTGCGTGTCCATTCTTCAGTCCCTGACACTGGATGAAAAAGACTCCAACTTTTACGTTAATGTGTTCGTTCACCAGACTGTCGTCCCAGTAGTCGTCCAGACTGCGATCAGCTGGATGTTAGTGGAAAACTACGTACTGCTGTCCAACGAAAAGCAGAAGCATCAATTGACAAAGATACGGAAAAATGACGTTCCTGGATCCAAAGAATGGCCGGTATTGCCAGACGTCAAGAAAACGCCAAAACCCTATTTCATTTCTTAAGGAAGGTGTTAGGATTATTTTACTACCCCACAGCTGACACTCGCTTCCCTGATATAAAATTTTGCCCCAGGGAATGCCAAACAAAAATATACGCACTTCCCTATTAATTTCTGGATCGACTTGAGGGGAATGGTGGACTCTCTGGATAGAATGGACTCGCGTAGCTCAGCAAACTTGACTCTATATTTTCTTCCGGAATCACAAACGCGAGACTTCTCGAATCAATGACCATTCCTAGGAAAGTTAACCGCATCGAGGCTGGCAAAACACATTTGTTCAAAACCAGAAAGTAACCCAAGTTAATTAATACTTTGTAGACTACAAACAGAGCTGCTAATGCTGACTGGCGGGTGAATCCAGGGCTCCTCAATTCCATAGGTCGAGACGAAATACCCGCTCGGGTGAAAATCTCATTTACTGGCCTGTCATCAATGTACAGGGTTCCCGTAATCCCATAATTCCTAAAATAGTTAGTGGAACCCAAGCTCACCGTCCGATAGACGAAAGGAGAGTTTTTCCAGCCAAAAAGAAAGGTGGTTGACACCAAGTACTAGCCCTTCCTTCCACACCAAAAAACTGTTTTGAATCAGTAGAAATTAAAATATGATCATATCCTGATTTGTCGTCTATTTTAGAAAAATGGCAGTTCTGGTAGGCGAGATTAGGGACTAAAACAAGAGTAACCAGGAAACATGGTGTATTTTTCATGCAGAGGTTTAGGAATCTTGCATCGACGCATGACCTAAGCTTGTAAGGCTTAACCGGCTGTTAGGGAAAAAAGAAGACAAGAAGGAAACGCCTTACTCACATCACCCCACACATGTACCGCACCGGTAGATTAACGCTGTAGCAAGGACTGGGTAATAAAATCTTCAAATTAAAAATTCTAAAACAAAACCTTACGAGTGGCACTGGGGAATACTTGACCACATGGCTGGGTAAAAAACAAACGATAGAGCGCGCCAATGCCCAACAAGTAAAACCTACACCGGCGCTAAAAGAGAAAAACTAGCCGAAGAAATGTTACCTCTAAACTCTTTTTCCCTGGAGGCCCATGGGTTTCTTTGACGACGTTTAAGCTGAGTTCGAAGTGGTTGTAAGCGTGGTCGGCTGCGACGCTGAAGACGGAGCCGTAACAGTAGTGGGCAGCCTGGAAGCGGAAGAAGAAACCGGAACCGTTCAAGAGCCCGAAACCGAAATAAGGTTGGAAACTGGAGCTTGTGTCAGTGAACACAGCTGTAAAACGGCAATAATTCAGGCTTCCTGTCGAGTGTCAACGCTGGTCAGGGGACGGTATGTTGAAGGACCACGCCTCGCCTTTTCATGGCCAACGTACGCAACAACTGACAATTCTAAATGATTCGATAAGCTTTATATAACGTCAATGACGTCACTAGGGATGCTAATGAACTACCAATAGCAACAAATTGACAAGTATTAACGGTATACATAAATGTTCGCGGTTACAGTGCACCCCTATTAAACAGCTACGTACCAGCTAATATTCCTAAGGACATAAATAGTCACGAATATTAGCGTGTCCACGACATCACTTATGCGGGACCTCAATAGAACTTATCAAGATTTTCGACGTCATCTTGACGAGTAGGCAAAGCGGGTAGAAATTTAAGTGTTTGTATGGGAATCTGACGGCAAATATCTTTTACAAAAATTGAATTTTGGACAGCTTATGAATTGTAAAGTTAAGATACTAGGCTAAAGTTTTTATTTTCCGAGTTTGAAGGATGTAGCTGGGCTAGAAAGCGTTCAGTTAAGTTTTTAACTTTTCCATACATTTTTCTGTACTTTTTTTGATTGACGCGGTTCGCGGGAAACATTATAGACAAATGTAAGGAAAATTAAAAACGTGACTGAACGCTTTCTATCCCAGCGTCATATTTCAATTTCAGCGAATAAAATATTTTGCTTAGTATCTAACTTTACGATTCATGAGTTGTCCAAATTTTTGCAAAATATATTATCCGGCAGATTCTCAAACAAACACTGCAGTTTCTACCTACTCGTCAAGAAAACCGTGATAAGGCCTATTTTGGAAGGCCTTACCTAAATGATGAGAGACAAGTGATTTTAAAGCTACCTTTTATAAAAAAAAAATAAAAAGTTTGGGAGACTCTCATTTCGGCTATAACTAATTTCTTGATGATAGTTTGTATGACTGGTGTTGACTAGTTTGCTTCTTTGATGCACAGAACTTCAAATATTTATCCCTTAGAAATGTGGCAGACAATAAAATCAAGAGCATCGAAGATGGGCATTTTTCGAATCTGAAGGACCTTCGATATCTGTAAGTACCTATTCGCTAGAAGATAGAATTGTTAAGCTGCTGCAGCAGCTGCTACTACTACTAATCGGACTAAGTCACCTGCGTGGAAATGTTTATAATTAATTTAGTGCAAGTAAACTTCAAGAATATTACATAGAATAACTGCAATGATAAGTGTCAGAAAAATGTGTATTTCTTATTTTTAGTATCTGCCCTTGAGGGGTGTCCATTCTACTCACTTGAGCTAATACAACCCATGAATGGCATTACATGCACGATCCATACAATCCGTTAGATCATTTTTGTTTGTATTGATATATCTTTTGGTGATTAATTTCTGTTTTTTTTTTACTAGATTTTTACAAAATAACAAGATAAGCCATATACCAAGTAAGGCGTTTAGCAGCCACACAAAACTTGAATATCTGTAAGTATGGAAGTTCGACACCATTGACCTTGTTACGACAAATAACGATGATTTTAACCATCGGACGTACAAAATTCATACAGCAAGTCACCAACGTGATACAAGGTGGAGGGAAAGAAGGTGTATGAAACCCCCTAAGGATTTCTTCTATTAAGGCGTAGCGAAATAACTTTTCACCGCGTAGAAAGCATTTAGCTTGGCTGTGACGTCATATGACGTCACTAGATTCGCCAACTTGGATTTGACCAATTTTTTAGAAAGTCACAAAATAACGGAAATTGATACAAAATTAAATCAAAATGCTTGTGGAACATAAAACTACGCAAATATTACAATTTTTGTTGTAAAAACTGGAAAAAATAGAGAAAAATGTCAAAATTGGCGATCGTTGGCCAGACATGCTTGTAATTATGACGTTACCATGGCAACGTCAAAAATAATGGGCACGTGGTTGACAGCTATTGAGAGTTTCAGCATTATAAAAAAAATCTTACGGGGGGGTGGGGGGTAGCATCCACTCCCCCCCCCCCCGCCCCTGTGAAAAATAATCGTCGTTAAGACGATATGCGAATGAGGCGAAATCATAATGGTCTATATATAGGTAAACAAAATGCAGAAAGAGCCATTTTCTCGTTTTTCTATGTCAAACCGCAAATAACTGTAATAACAGCTATTGCGTCGGCACTGCACGATAGAGTCGTTGTTATATCTTCAGAAGTGTTATGTCATGTTATCATGTTTATTTAACGTAGACAACGGGAAGTCTCTAATTTTGCTCAGGGTGCAGTCGAGTAGTCGACTACGCAAGCTGCCGAGAAAATCACTTCGTACAAAAAGGGACGCCGGCGCTCGTCACGTCTCCTTGTGCGAATATATTCTCTCGCGCGCTTCCGTGATTAGTCGACCTCGAGCTGTTGAAATCTTGTTTAAAGTACTAAATGATTAATTGAAAGTTTTGAATCCTACACGGAGACGCTTGGTTCACTGATTATTTACGTCGTTCTTGTTCAACCTTCTACAGCCCGTCTAGTAGCTTCTAGTATGCTCACGGTTTAAGCGATTCTGAACTCAAACTTTCGATTGAAATCAATGTATGCTGAGTTTATTTTTAATTTTACCTAACGTAACAGCGGAACGGCGTTCCTGAGAAAAAAATGGCATCACAACAATAAACAATCTTGCATGCATGATAAAAGATTACAAGCGATAAAAGTTATTTTGTATTCTATCGCTGGGTTATTAGAGTTAAAACAGCAGAGAAAACGTATAACACGTTCGCTTTCAGACAACGCAAAAACGACTCGTCTCAATCGGGGCCAAACGCAGAACGTGAATTTTTTTCGCTTGTCATGCGCATTTGATTTTGTGACCTTTTCCTTAACCTCTGGCTTCTCGATCATCGTGTGTGCATACCGCGTTTTCTTTGCTTGAAGTCCCTATTATGTTGAAGTGATTCCTCAGTATCGCCTTGCACATCCTTACTGCGCATAATTTTACGCGTAATTTATGCGCCCACATAAGCAAAACGGCGGCCAGGGAAATAAATCTTCGTTTTCTTGTAAACGAATATGGTTACCTATATTTTTATTGCATAATTTGGCACACAGATTGTCCTCTTTGAGTTAGAAAGTTAGAAATTTTTTCGGAAGGAAAAACGATATAGTTAAAAGCGTTCACGTTCCTTTACTCGTCGACGCAATGAATATCCTTGAACACAATGACAAGGACTGGAGAAACGTTTTGAGTTGTTGTCGTTTCGATGTGAGTGATTTTTCCTATAAGTTTATTATATGTTACATTGATCGTAATGCTAGGGACTTTCTAGCAATTAAGTTTTGCCACCGCAAAATGTAATGTGAACCGATCATGACGCACGTGATAAATAAATGGGGCGTAAATGGGGTAAGATTGACCAAACATATCTCTTTTTGCGAGCATGGTGACCTATCTTTTTTATCGTATTTTTTTGGAAAAGCGCTTGGTAGAGAACATTCAGGAAAAGTTTCAGGAAAAGACTCGTTTGACAACATCTATATCTGAGAAATTACTTTAGCTGTATATAATTCCCTTATCCAACCCTGTTGAGATATAGTGTGAGATAACCAATTAAAACGGCTTCGCAACCAGGCGCACATAGAATACAAAATAGAGCTGGAATGTTATTTTTTTATGGCTGACAACGGTTTCCCAACGGTTTCTATAAGTTTCTGTAAGTTCACTATATGTTACACTGTTCGTTATGGTGGCGCCTTTCTAGCAATTAAGTTTGTTTAAGCATGACATTAATAAACTGTGCTTCCAGCCACCGCAAAATGTAATGTGGACCGATCATAACGCACGTGATAAATAAATGGAGCGTAAACGGGGTAAGATTGACCCATCATATCTCTTTTTTCGAGCATGGTGGCCTATCGTTTTATTGTATTTTTCGAAAAAGCGCTTGGTGGAGAACATTCAGGGAAAGTTTTAGAAAAAGACTCGTTCGACAACATCTATCTCTGGAAAGTTAAGGTTTATACGCCGCTTATGGATTGAAAATTTGATAATTCATCTCCACTAAGTATTCCAGCTTAAAATGTTCTTTCACCGTACTATTTCTTTAACGATTTCTTACAAAATTTTACCCACTTTCAAGTCGAAAGTTCGAGGCGGCGAAGACCGGATGTGACGTCAACTTTTGCGTTTGACCGCTGTGAAACTGGGAGCATAAAATACCAGTTTTGCTAGCATAATCGGGGTGGGCCTAGCGCCAAGTAGTAAACAGTGGTAATATTGATTCATCAAAGTGTAAGAGCTTGAAAGTGCTTAAAACTAATTACCAGCCACCTTACGAGAAGACTGCAAGCTTGCGAGAGGCGAGCATGGTAGCGTGTCAGAAAATGTCTTCGCGAGAGAAGATACTACACGCGAGTGCATCCTCCTCGTACGAAATGATTTTCTCACGCACTCGCATGCTCGTCCACTTGACTGACCCTGAGAAAAACGAGGGACTCCCTTTTGTCTACAATTATTGGCAATTAAGGAGAACGAGTGGTTACTGCACTGTTTATTCATCACAATAGGATGAGCAAGTATCTTATCTTGTGCATCCTTGGGTTGTCTATGTCAAGACATGTCAGGTTATTTTGTCCGGTCGTCACTTTCTAATCGAAGGAAATCTTAACTTTAACATTTCTGAATTAGGTAAAAAACAGCAATGATGTAACAATAAACCAATAAAGGAAAAAGTATATTTTAAATTAATTGGAAAATACAGAGATGGGCTAGGTTAGAAAAATTTAAGAACTGTTGGCCATTTTTTGTATGAATACTTTTGCCTTCGAGGATGTACTTAAGAGATAGCGCAAACAAAACAAAAAAAAGAGAGATTCCAAAATTATTTGAATTTAAAGTGCAAGTCGTAAGGATAACATTTGTGTGATTGAATAAGTACTTCTCTTTCATATGCTGTTATATTTTTCGTAGAATGCTTTCAGACAATCCTATCAAGTCAATATCGTCTGGAGCCTTCACGATTCCAAATAGCGGGAAGCTTTCTATGTAAGTATTGCTCTTAACTGTTTGCAACAAGTTCACCTGCTTGCAATAAGTTGTGGCCGCATTTTTTCCTAGATGTTTAGACATCTTAAAGATGACTGGCAACGGTTTAAAGCTCATGTATATATTCTTGCACAATTAAATTTCAAGTGCTATAAACCATTACCAAGCCACCTTCAGGGCTGGTTGACACGAGAGATGCAAATGCAAACGCAAATGCAAGGAAAAACAAGTGTGAACTAGCATAACACAAGCGGAAATGCAAGCCCAAGGAATAGAGACTTGTCATTTTTTTTTTGTATTTGAATTGCTCTTGCATTTGCACTTGCAAGCAAGCAAGCGAAGCGCGCGTGAATTGTCCGCCATCTTGCGCCTGAATTCAACAGGTGAATGAAATTATTGTTATATAGCTGGAATCTTTTCCCCAACAGCGCGCGCTCTCATAAGCTACTTGAGGTCACATGATATCTAACAATAAAACTGTTTCCCGTCATAAGTATCTCAGAAGACACATTGCAAAATCTATGACGTCAGCGGTAACAGTGCACTGTTGCTCGCGAATGTTGACTGACCACCGCCGTTCTTCTTAAGTCTTTGCTGTGACCATACAACAAATCACTTAATTACTGTTCCCTGTGGAAACCAGGTTAACTTTGTTTACCTCGAATCTCAATGTTTCCCGCCGCTCCGCCTCGGCTCCGAGAAACAAAATTGACTGTTTCCCTCGGAACCAGTCATTAAGTGTTACTATTCGACGGTAGTTCAGCGTGACCTTCATTTGGTTTAACTTCGAAGATTAAAAACCAATTGTGCAATTTCGCGTGTGCAGTTTTGAACCTCACTTTGTTTAATATCGCTCGACATTCAACTCTGCTTCCACAAATTAGTAAATTAGTGATGAAAAACCTACAGGGCAACAGCTAGCTTGGTTCTATGACTGACCTAGAAAGACCGCGAACTTGTTTTTATCCGTCGGTGGGGTGAATAAAAAAACCTGATTAGTCAGTTCTTAATTGAAACTAACCATACTGATGCCCACTGGCAATGATTTAGAGTTCCATTTGCATTCGGCTTAATACAAATATTCGCCCTCCATATCAAACTCAGTGCGCGAGATCGAGTGGGCTCGAACGGTGCTCCCATGAGTTTCCTTGCAGTACAAAACTGGAAGCATCAAGGTCTCAAAAGTAACGGGTTGTTAGAAGAAAACCCAGACTCATTGGGAAAATATTCGCAAAGCTTGAAGTCTACTAACATTTCATTTCCATCACTGTCAAGTTTAAAATGTTTCACTTTATGCACTGGTCAGCGATTTGCAAACAACTGTTTACGTACAACTGATAGACCACAATACTCCTGAATACTCAGACGTGTTACTGTTGTTACAGCTTTTCGAAATGTACGGTTGCTTACTTAGTGATTTTACTTTCATTAGATACATGATACGGACGGACCTAAAATCATTGAGTCTTCGATCTTTCACTGAGGACTTTTCTAATCTGACAGCAGACATGTAAGTATGACGCAATTCGGTTTATCCACTGCACTTAGAAATAGAAAAAGTAAAAATTCAAAAATGAAGCAAGAAAGTTGAAACCAAGGTTATGTTGTATTGTTTCTCACGCGTTCTTTTGCGTTGAATTTAATAGTCTACAAACAAAAAGGTTTCTCTGTATAATATTTTTTTTATGAATGGACAGCAAATAGACGGACATAATAACCAACTAGTAGAGTCTGGGCTAATAGTAAAGAGACACCATTGCGAGCCAATCTTGACAATTACTGGGCAAACAGCATTACAGTTGTATATATTAACAAGCTTTGGCATAATATCTTTTGTGTCCTGTAGAAGCATGGAAGATGGACAAATCGGCACCGTGAAAATTGTGGGCCCTAATCAGGAAGAACGTTGTATTGTACAGCTGTACGTAACCGTAACAATTTGTATGCATTTATGATACATTTGATTTCCAGAACATTCCTTTCTTTTATTCTTTATACGGGGTGAGAGGTGCGTTGGTAAGTCAACTGGACTAATGATTGAGAGGTTTCGAGTTTTAGCCTTGGCATGGGTCACTGTTTAGCAACGTTTAGTAAGAATACGACCAGGGATACAATTAAGGTAAAATTCGAATTGCTCAACTAACAATAAATCCAGTGAAAACTGTTCACAAAATTATCAGCTGATACACAAAATTATCCACTAAAACGCAAATTTCCCGCTCACCGCCGATATTCAGCTGGTCTGAAGCGTCAATAAACACCCTCGTCAGTTTTCACTCAAAGGTTGCATTGGTTTCATAAGTTTTAAACCATAAATTTTAGATGATTTCCTCATTGAAGACTACTAGATTTGTGGCACGATTCTTGCCTTAACAAGAATGCAGCGCTGAATCAGTACTGAAAAGTTTGACAAAACTTTCGCTTTCATTCGTCTGTTCACTTCTTGATAATAAAAATTAGCCAATCAGCCCGCGGGAATTCGCTCAGTAATGGTAATATAAGAAATCGACAACATTTTTCCATGGTCTACACTCTTATGAACGATAGACATGACGTCGTAAAATGTTTAAAACTCAAGGGAATCAACGAGCCGTAGGGGAGTGGTTTCACTTCAAAGTTTTGGACATTTTATGGCGTCATTTCTATGGTCTACAGCACCCAGCAGCGTAGACCATGAAAACATGTTGTCAATCTTTCATACAATAACCTTGAAAATTAACTGGTGAATAAGATGGAAAATCAGCCGGAGACCTCAGCGCGTGCGCAGCACGTAAGATCGCCATTTTTACACTTAAAGCCGTCAAAAGTGTGGGATATTTCGCCCCAAATATCCAGCTGACATTTAACAACTTTTCGGATTTTGGTGTTGGAAAAGTGGCGACTCCTAGCCGCTTCATGCATGCGTCAGCGATTGTCCATTGCACAGACTTTCCTTTTTTTATTACCAGACTTTGAATTTCCTTACTTAAGCTTTTTTACAATTTACATTTTAGTGGTCTAGGTAGCTCGGAGTACATAACCCTTCCCAACAGCGGGCGCTCAGACGACGAAGCGTTACTAGAGACCTTTCTCCGAGCTGGATTTGCAAGTAGAAACAATAGTAAATACGAAGTTGCTCCATGTCCTACGGGAACGTTTGTCAATGCCTCTGTCAGCGTTCCTGATGAGCTTCAGTGCTTGGAATGTCCTGCGGGTAAGTCTGGTGACTGGTTCATCTTATTTGAAAGTCCTTAATATGTATTCAAAGCAAAGCCGAAAATTGAGGGTGATGAGATATCAACCGACACGTTTAAATTCACAACTGATGATATGAAATTAAAATGAGGTCCATGTTTACAACAATAGGTCTGCAGTTCGTGGAAATAACTAATCATTTTGGAAAAAATGAAAACTGTTTTTTACCGCTTTTGGACGAGTAATCTAGAATAATATTTCATACAACTAAAGTAAATTAGTAATAAATTACCTTCGTACTGGTAAAAATAACTCGTCACTTTTCAAACCGTAATAGATGTGGCCGAGTCCAGCAGTATGTCCGGCAATCTTCTCGCTCCTAGTGCATTTTGAATTTCACTCTATTTTCGCAATTTCTTTTTTTTTTTATTTGCTGTAATTTGTAGATTTATTAGTATTTGTTTGCGAATGCTTGTTCCTTGTAGCTTTCGTTGTTGCTTATTCTGCTGTTGATGATAATGATGATTATAATGGGGACGACAATGTAGCAGTATTTGCTGTTTTTAGATCACATTTTGAAAAGAAAGCGTTTAGTAAAGAGGACCCTTGCTTTAATTTGTGGGCATCACACACAAAAACCATTCATGATCATCGCATTAAGAAACATGGATGTTCTATTGTAAACCATAACAATAAGTTGTCCATCACTGTTTTTATGTTTGTTTTCCTTTTCAAATAAATTACATTTACATTTTTTTACATAGGTGGTTTTTACTCGGACACTAAAGCGTATGTTAACGACAGCTGCCTGAAATGTCCCGATGGAACTTTTGTCCCCCACAACAAAGCGCCTGGAAAGAGGGCACAAGATTGCATTGCTTGTCCACAAGGTAAGCACATCAATAAAGAGCAGATCTTGATCGATAAAACAAGATATATAAGTTTGTTTCATGTTTCCAATCTGTAATAATAATAATAATAATAATAATAATAATAATAATAATAATAATAATAATAATAATAATAAAAATAATAATAATAATAATAATAATAATAATAATAATAATAATAATAACTTTATAATCGTGTCAAACTGTAGTAGCTGAGGGGAAAAGTCCCCTCTACTAATTGTGGACACCTAACCTGCCAAACTGTAACGCTTACTATAGAGGCAAGCAATAAAAACATAATTATTTCTGGGAGAGGGGGTAAGGAAACGAAGGACACTAGGTCACTAAGGTATACCTTATCAAAACCAACGGAGAGGAGGAAGGGAGGCTTTTTGTTATGCGATTGAAAACCGAATGAAATGTTGCTCTGCCAGGCTTAGCTAATTATTAGGATATTTACCATTTCGCTTTATCAAGTTTGTTAACACTCCTCTGACATCGCCGTAACGCGTTTAACATCGCAAATAATTCGTTACATATAGCACTTTGAAAGTGTTTCTCCGATTTCTCGAAAATCGCTTTGTTTCTTTTTATACAATTTTAAAGCCACAGCTTTTTAACCAGGCTGAAATGTAATAATCGGAGAAATCCTTTTGTGGAACAGCTATCTGGGAACATTTCAACACAATTCAGCTAGATCGGTCGACACTGTGCATGACAGCTAGCACATGATTGTCAGAGTGAGATCATTCGACGTTAGAGGATCACGTGCAGGAAGTGATCCATGACAGGAAGTGAACTGGTAGATTCTCTCGCTAGAAGGAGTACTTAAGCAGGTCTATGGTTATGACATTGCCTTGAATTTATATTGATGTATAAATTAGCCATGAGGATGAAATGAAATAGCGATCCTGGAAATTGCACTCTCAATTAATGTGGGAATAAAGATTGTACCTTGGATCTTAGATTGTGATTTTCAGGAATGTATACTCTTATAGTTGTTTCCCCACATGTTTCTTTAAGGTGGCCTGATAAAGTTTTGAGAGGGAAAATCAGTCCAACTTTTAACTCTTGTAGAATCTCCAGAAAAATTTTATCTTTCTCTTTTTACTGTTTGTTACATCCTAAAACCATCAGATGTGACATTTGGAAAATAAAACTGCCAATAAAATGCTAAAATGAACGGCCGAGTGCTTAAGAGGGGATTGGCACTAGTAGCTAAAACGGCGTTTTTCTCAAAATCTACCGGTATGACCCTACCTCAAAATTTCAGAGATTAGACATTAGACAGATTTTTCGCAAAAAAAAATATGTGATATTTTGCCGATTTTAAAAATAGATCAAAATCTGTCTTACAGATTTTTTTTTTTTGGCTGTGGACGTGGTTCGCCCCTCAAAATTAATTGTGAAAGTTTCATAATAGGTTGTACGGTAGGTTTTCGAGAAAATCTGTATCAAAATCTGGCTTTTACGACCTCCGAAGAGAATCGAATTGCGTGTGCGAGCGCGCGCTAATATGACGTCATGCGTCGCGAGCGATAATGACAGACAGAATTAAAACTCCTCTGTCGGTTGTTTATCTACTTCTTATTGTCGTATTGTTTCCCCTCCCAGATTTAAAGACCCATGTGAAAGTATTTTGAAGTTTTCTCTTGTATACAAATTTGTTCAAGCGCGGTAAAAGAACTGGAACTCTTTTTCTTTTCCGTTTTGTTTAGAGTTCCTAGCGCAATTTTAGCCCGCGCGAGCAATATTGACGTCAGGCAGAAAATCGTAGAAAATCAAAGATCCAGCTAAAGAATCGTAATTGCAGTTTAGAATTGTAGACTTGGTAATGTAGACTTAAGTAATTTAGTTGGATATTTTAATTAGTTAATTGATTTATTTAGACACGGCTGGATGTAAGAGCATGAAACATGAATGGATTCCGTGTATAAATAAAGTTTTACCTACCATAAAGTCATCGAAAAATTAACATCGAGAATCGTTTTCGATCGAGTGAAGTGAAGTGAAGTGAGCGAGTAGCGAGTGGCACTGAATAACGAATATCTCTTTAAGGTGGCTCGATACAGTTTTTTATGGGCCATACCTACAATTTGCAATTGGCCTTTAAACGATCTTCCCTGACTCGGATCGATATGAAAATTATACCATATATTGGTTTTAGATTGAAGTTTACTTTAATATATATTTTAAGGTAATCGATATTTCCATGGCAACGATAAACAGAAAACCTCCAAATGAGTAAAACCTAGATTTCTGCGTGAATCAGATTTGCCGCTTAAAAACTAATACCAGCATCTTAAACTACGATGTACTGCAAATAAAATATTCAAGAATTAAAAGATTCTGTATGTTTGATTTCGAATAAATCGCAAAAATGTTTCAAATCGTAGTTTTTGCATAGTGATAATAAATGAGCCGAGACACAAACACTGCGTAGACGAAGTAATCTCAAAAAAAGGCAAAATGTGTATTAAACGTATCTTTCGACGTCGTTAAAGTTTTGTTGAGTTTCCACAGCGCAATGCCGAGAATTTGTTTTTTTCTTGCGACCACTCGTATTGTAATTTTTAAGTAAGTTTATAGTTTTAAGCGTTTTTTGAAAAATCTATAAAACGGCTCGATAGATTTTCTTTAGACTTTCAGCACGCGTACTTGATTATGTAAACTATTTAGTCGCAAAGTTTAATTATCATTGATTCACTGGAACGTTTTCAAATTAAACGATAAAGGAGGCCTTCGAATCGACGAAAATCTTGCGTTACAATTCACGGTTTATAAAATCATGCTAAAATATTCAAATTAATGTGAACTACATTCTGTGCTTTGTTACCCGTGGTGGAGCTTTTTGTATTTCTCACAAAGGAATGTAGTGCACATTAATTTGAATATTTTAACACGATTTTATAAACCGTGAATTGTAACGCAAGTTTTTCGTCCATTCGAAGGCCTCCTTTATCGTTTAATTTGAAAACGTTCCAGTGAATCAATGATAATAAAACTTTGCGACTAAATAGTTTACATAATCAAGTACGCGTGCTGAAAGTCTAAAGAAAATCTATCGAGCCGTTTTATAGATTTTTTAAAAAACGCTTAAAACCGAAAATTACTTAAAAATTACAATACGAGTGGTCGCAAGAAAAAAACAAATTCTAGGCATTGCGCTGTGGAAACTCAACAAAACTTTCACGACGTCGAAAGATAAGTTTAATACACATTTTGGCGTTTGTAGTGTTTGTGTCTCGGCTCATTTATTATCGCTGTGCAAAAACTACGATTTGAAACATTTTTGCGATTTATTCGAAATCAAACATACAGAATCTTTTAATTCTTGAATATTTTATTTGCAGTACATCATAGTTTAAGATGCTGATATTAGTTTTTTAGCGGTAGATCTGAATCACCCAAAAATCAGGATTTACTCATTTGGCGATTTTCTGTTTACCGTTGCCATGGAAATATCGATTACCTTAAAAAGTATATTAAATCAAATTTCAATCTAAAACCAATATATGGTGTAATTTTCATATCGATCCGAGTCAGGGAAAATCGTTTAAAGGCCAATTGCAAATTGTAGGTATGGCCCAGAAAAAACTATATCGAGCCACCTTAACTGTGTTGTGCAAAGCTTGATATTTATCATCATTTCTTTCAACACTTATAATAAATAATAATAATAATAATAATAATAATAATAATAATAATAATAATAATAATAATAATAATAATCGAATGTTTATCCAGGATAGCCCTTCAGTACATGCGTACTGTTATCAACGGGGTCCTGCTAATTAAAAATTAAAAATTACTAAAATTATTAGTTATATATAATATATAATGAAAATTGTGTAAAAAGCGGATCATGCACTAAGTTAAAAACCTTTAAAAACTACAATAAAATATTACAAGTAAAACTCGTCCAACGCTTTCCTAAGTAAAAGTCTAGAATTAATGTTTCTTAAATTCAAAGGTAAAGAATTAAAAATCGAGGCACCTATAAAATAAAAACTACAGCGCGCAAAATCAAGTTTGACTTTGGGCAGTTTTGCTGTTTTCCCGTTGTTTCTAGTGTTATGATGTAATCGTTCAAAGTAATGTTTAAACGGAGAACACACAGTTCCATTAAAACAATCAAAAACAAAAGAGCATGCTCTCTTTTGTAAAAAGTTGTTAATTGATAAAATTCGAAGATCACTACTTCGCAGACTGCACTTTGGGGAAATGAACCTACGTGTCGACAAATCTAATCAATCCTAGCGGTATGCAGGATGTTTGCCCCATTTAAACCAAGTTAAATAGACAGTGAGATAGCGCTCACGAGTCTACTGTAGCTCAGTGGTTAAACGTCCGACTGGTGTTTTTATAGTATGTAATTAATTATATAATTTCTAATATATAGTTTCCACTTTTATTGTAGGAACAAATACAAGCATTTTTGCAGGATTCAGAGCCTGCAAATGCTTAGATGGATTTTTTCGGATTCATCTTTTTGAAGGTTGTAAACAGTGTGATCAGCCTGGACTGAAATGCGTAAATGACTATGCTACTCTTGAGTCTGGCTACTGGTGGAAATGGGGAAACAATACACACAAACTATTGTATGAAGAGTACACCATGAATCTCATGAACATCACTCCTGTTGTAGGAAATTCTTCACGCAATTCTTCGCGTAACGGTTCCCTCATTGAGTACCCTTACGTCCTGCCTAAGACACATAGATGCCCAAGAAAGGAATCGTGCAGGGGAGATCTAGATTCTAAATGTGATGATGGCTATGAAGGTCCATTATGTGAGGTGTGCAGTGCTGGGTACTACAAGCAAATGCAAACATGCAAAACATGTCCAACAAAGACCTGGATGGCCGGCCAGCTGTCAATTGCAGCAGCTGTGATTGCGATTATTGTTGCACTCGTGGTGTGGACAAGCAAAAAGAAATGCAAGAAGAGTACTGGACGCTCTACAGTGGATATGATTCTTGGAAGACTGAAGATCGTAATAGGCTTTTTCCAAGTAACGTTTGGTGTCCTGGAAGCATTTGCCTACATAAAGTGGCCAGAATCACTCGCGCTTATTGGGAAATATTCAGAACTGTTACAGCTGAACGTACTCCAGATGGCACCTATTCACTGCATACTACCAGGTTTGAAAGTCGATGCATTTGGAAGCTTGTTTGCCATTCTCGCTTTAAATGCTACCGCCATCACGATGTCTCTCGTTATCTACGGACTGAGAAAGCTCTTTCTGATGCGGAGCAGTTTAGATGAAAGGGATCTAGTGGTGAAAACTTCACAAGCGAAAGAACTAATCTACAGAAACTTGTTTTTTGTTCTTTACGTGACGTACCTGAGTACATGCTCTAAAGCAGCAAACGTGCTCCCCTTGGCTTGTCGGGAACTTTGTGACGACGAAAACGAAAAGGAATGTCCAAAGTTCCTCAAAGCCGATTACAACATAATATGCCATGGTCCAGAGTACAATCGTTTGGTCATCGTTGCATACTGTGCGGTTTTCTACATACTCCTTCTGCCAGCCGTATCGATGACAGTTCTTTGGAAACAACGAAAGGTGATTGGTGAAAGCGAAGCTGACAACGAAACATCTCACACACAGGAACAAAGCACCGAAGTTTTCAGGGGATTGCGATTCCTATTCGAGAATTATAATTCTCATTCGTGGTATTGGGAGTTTGTCGAGATGGTTCGGAAGGTTGTATTGACATCCGGTTTGATACTTGTGGGAGGAGAAAGCAGGGCCTATGTTGGACTTGCGTGTGTCATGTCAGGTCTCTATGGAATGCTCTTTGCATATGTCCACCCCATATTGGATAAATTCGAGAACAGGTTGATGCTGACATCCCTCGCGGTTACCTTCGTCAACCTCGGCATTGGAACTGTTAGCAAGATTCCCAAAGAAAACATACCCGCCTCAATAGACTCATACGTGGACAGCACCGTGTTTACGGTATTAGTCATCGGAGTTAACTCTTTGGTGATTGGACTTTTGGTGGGTAAGTGTCGCGGTTTTGACATGTTTAAAATTTTAACCTACAAAGGCAAATACCTCTTTTGTGGATGGGCGGGGGGGGGGGGGGGGGGTATTTACTCTATGCCAATGTACTGCTGATGGTTTGTAGCCAAATATACCTTGTGGGTAAAAGTTTGAAAATGCATCAATCATCGGTCATTTTCAATGACGGTCATCGGCCCACGGAAGATTCGCTATATGAACAAGCCAGTCCCAGAAAGCGGTCCAATTATCTATACGAATACAATTTATCGTTTACACAGGACCCATATGGATAGCAGTTTTTATAAATGAAATGGTCATCCTGTATAAATATGTTTTAATTATTATTATTATTATTATTATTATTATTATTATTATTATTATTATTATTATTATTATTATTATTATTATTATTATTATTATCGTGTCCTCATTATTAGTTGATTACTAATCCGGAGCCTCTTTTTCTTTGCAGTCCAGTACCTTCTACTAGTTTACCGTCACATAAAAGAGTGGCGCAAAAATCCACAATGGTCCTTTTCGTGTTGTATGGCCATGCTGCTGCCTCTGAATGAGTTACAGGGCGAATTACGTGGATTGGTTGGCAGGAATGCTCTTAAACAACAACTCCAAACGGGAAACATAAACATGCCATCGATTTCAAGCACTTTAAAAGACACCGGAGCATTTGAATTTAGCCTTGAGGAAGCCGACGAAGCTAACGTGAAGGAAACTCAGAATGGTGACAAGAAAGCCGATACCAGAAGTGAGGTGACTAAAATAACAAAACCCAAACCTAGCACGATTTATCCTGAAAGTGACGTAGTCATTGCGGACATTCATGAGCCACCAAACGAGACATACGAGACCTCCTTTTGAGCAGTGTTAAAATGTTGCAAGGTATCACATGGATATCATTGCTTTTAAAGACGCCATAATTCTGTTTGTAAGAGGGGGGCGTAAACCTTTATTATAATCATTTCATCGGGCATTGTGGCGTATTTTGCGGGCTAAAATGGAGAATTCAGCGGGCTAAAATATATTTAAGCCCGCTGCGGTGGACCAATTAGACTGAAAAAAGTTATTAACGATCAGAACTGAAAACCATTCTGTTCGCGCCGTTTTCTTGCTGGCTGGCACAAGCTGGCATATTTTCAAGCTTCGTTTAATTTGAGTCGAGAAGCTTCAAAACTGTTTTTGAGCTTTATAACGACAAAATTTTTGAAGGACTGAACGGGAAAGCAAATTTTCAGTCTTCTCAGCTAGATGAAGAGGAATTACAGAAACTCAAAGAAGAATCCAGGCGGCGAAAAGAATGTAAGTTTGTCTTCGTCGAGCAAAACTCGCTCAGTTGAATTTCAGGCATATTCCAAACAGTACAATTAATTTTAACACTTCTAAATGACGACTATTTCTTTGCTGCCGATAGAATTCTGTAATTTCCTTTTCAAGCAAAGATTGTTTTGAGTAATTTTGCGGTTGTCTGCCAAGTTTTGTAAACTTTTAAACCTAGTTTTCAATCTGAAATAAACGCCGACTCGCAAGTCGGCAGTTTTTAAGATATCGCTTACTTTTTTTGGTTCCTTAACTTAATGCCCTCTGAAATGATCATAATAGTAATAGAGTTGATGTTCTTGGGCGTAAATATGTTTTTGGCCCTTCTCAGAGCTCATTTTTTAAAATGAGCCTGAGTCGGGCCAAAAACATATTTACGCCCGCGAACATCAACTCTATTGTTATATATTGTTATTCTTCACTTAAAAAGAAGATACTAGTCGAATGATGTTAGCTGATGTAATTTGTAATTAAGAATTTGGTAGCGTTTTCAGACACTAACAAAAAATACGTACTCAGGATTAATAAAGTTATTAATAGTAAGACATTTGGTACTGACATTTATAAGTAGCAATTTGGTAGTGTTTTTAGTCCTTTGGCAACAAAATACTAAGGTATAATAATGAAATTTATAATTAGGAATTTGGTAACGTTTTTTAGTCTCCTATCAAGAAAATGCCAAGGTCTAAGGTCTTAAATCACAAGATTCTCATGTTTTACAAAGTTATAAACAATAAATCATGAACTAAAATTACGGAGCACTAAAAATAATATTTCACTTCATAACAACAGTTATAATAAGGTTTTTTGTAGTGGTTATAGCCACCAAACAAAAAATACTAAGGTCGTGATTTTATTTATGATCAAGAATTAAGTAATGTTTTAGTCTCTAAACAAGAAGATTTTTTTTCATTCATTCATTCACTGCCCATTGTGCCCACTGGCACGTAGGGCAGCAACAAAGGTCCTCCACTGCTGTCTGTCTTTGGCCAGCTGTTGGATGGTGTTCCAGCTTTGGTTTAAGCCCCTCAATTCTGTCTCTACTGTACGTCGCCATGTATTCTTGGGCCTGCCTGTGAGGTTTTTTATTTCATTTATAATCAAGAATTTGGTAGCGTTTTTAGTCTCTAAACAAGGTATACTAAGGTTTTCTTATTTCATTTATAATCAAGGATTTGGTAGTGTTTTAGTCTCTAAACAAGAAAATACAAAGGTCTTATGAAGTCACTTGTGATTAGGAATTTGGTAGTGTTTTTGACTGTGGCACATTGTTGTATTTTGCGTCCTCAGATAGTTTTATTGTAGGATAAGTGACGTTCATTCAATTTTCTCGACAGACATGCTAACCCTTGCCCTCTAAACAAGAAGATTGTGAGGTTTTTTATTTTATGTATAATCAAGAATTTGGTAGTGTTTAGTCTCTAAACAAGATATACAAGAATTTGGTAGTGTTTTCAGTCTTTAAACAAGAAATACTAAAGTTTATTACGTTATTTATAATCAAGAATATGGTAGTGTTTTTAGTCCTAAACAAGAAAATACAAGGTCTTATGAAGTCACTTGTGATTAGGAATTTCGTAGTGTTTTTGACAGTGGCGCATTGTTGTATTTTGTGTCCTCAGATAGTTTTATTGTAGGATAAGTGACGTTCATTCAATTTTCTCGACAGACATGCTTGCCTTGCTGTGAAGCTTAATCAAATTTTATTGGCAAATTATTACAATTTTCTTTAGCGAGTCAAAATGCAAATATTGGGAAAGATTTACAAACGCGAGCTTCGCACTGAACCGATTTATTATCCAACCGCTTTTTTGCTGTAGAATTGTTTAAACTTTCTCAGTAAAATCGCCTGTGTCGGTTTAGATTCTTCAGACAATTCTTGCAAGACATGTTTGTTTTTCAGTGCAGGTTCATTTCTGAAGTTTTGTGGAACATTTGCCGGAAACTTTCATTAAATGATTTGTTTAAAAGTAAATTGAGCGTTATGCAAGCATTGTTTTACGGAGGCTTTACGATTTGGGGCATCGTCTATAAGAATCTCTAGTTCACGAGTAAGAAAGTACGACCGTGCATCTGATCAAAACAACGGAAGAGTACTTCCATTCTGCCTAAAAAGCCCGGCTTGAATTTGATAATTACCAATACCGACTAAAACCGACTTTCTCAAAGTTTAAAAAGGCGTCTCCCGTAAAAACTCCTTCGATTACACAAACCAATCGGAATACACTGCTTTTAGCAAAGGCAATGTGTGATCTTCCTGGTTCTAATTGAAAATTCCTCGAAAGACAGAATACGAATAGAGCTTTTGGAATACGAGCTGGTAACCACTGGGTATCCAGCCAACCAAAAAGGTAATCTTGGCTGAGTATAACGTGCAAAATACGTATTTGCATCGCGCGTGATTTGTACGCCATGGAATGGTGTTGGATAATAAATTTTCTTGAACAGCGGAGAGCCGTCTGACTATTAATATCACAGCACTTCTGATTAACCAAGCATGTTTGTCGTCGGAAAGGCTTTTAATTATGAGCACGGTTTTATGTAATAGGGTAGAAAATTACTTGTTGTTTAGAAAACACTGTAAAGTGGGTCATGTTTTGCTGGAGAAGGAAACATAAGCCTTTAATAAAGCCTTCCTTTTGACCTTTACTGGTGTCTCTGCTTCTCTCTTTATAACCCCCACTGACAGATTGGTCACATTCATTTTTGTCTCGGAGTATGTATCGAGCGTTATTTCCATTCTTTTTCAGGACCAAATTATCCATTTTCATTACTTTGTACTGTGCGCGATAAGTTAATAGCACGCCATTTTGTACTAAACACGGGGCCTTTCACACACAAATCTTGCGGCGAACCCCCAAAAAGTAGTATTACGTAGGAGGTTTCTCTATCACCTGGGTTGCACTCGTTTTTTTTTTTTCGAGAATATGAAAAGCGCACGAAAGCTTGGTACGCCAGACGGAGCAAAAAGTAATTCAGATTGGCGATGGGAGAAGGACACTTGCTGTTGTTGTTGTTGTTGTTGTTGTTTTTGCCGTCTGAAATACAAAATATCTAGTAATTCCCCCTCTCTCCACTTCCAATGTTGTACCATTGTAAAGGGGGTGGGGGTGGGATCTCTATTTCCTAGCATTCGTGACGAATTGTCGCGTTTTAAATGGTGTCCCAAGTACTTTTCTTTGAGATTGTGATTTTCATAAAGACGCGATAAAAATTAGCGATTGCTACGTTTATTTATTATTTAGTCAGTCGCTATAGTACGTTTCAACCAATGACGTTTTCAATCAGTGTAGTTTACCACGAGTTTCAAGATCCTCGGGGAGGGGGATACTCAAACATGTTTTGTTTTAATACGGGAAGGCTCAGTTCCGAGGTCGAAACCCCTTACTCTTTCATATACCATTTTTGACAGAAAAGGTAAGCCTTCCGTATACCTTCGATAGAAAATGGTACCCCTTTCAGATACCTAAAGAGAGGATACTGCATTTCTTTTCTTAATTTTTCACTTTCGCCTACAGTTTCGCTTACAGCTTTGTGTCTCCTTTTATAAAATTCCAGCGAAAAGGTACCTCCCCGGAGCCTCCCAGTGTAGTCCAATTTAAGAAGAGCCCCGTCCCCGACCGGGTTCTTAAGGAGAATGTAACTCTAGTTGCAGAAAAAAGTAACCAATTAGATTAACGGAACAGTGCACCGGAATTAGCAGAGTAAACAATCCGCTGAGGAATGGCTAACAGAAAATGTCTGAATGTTTTGCAAATTGATGTAAAATGGAATTTAAACGAAATGCTTTTTGGTTCAGTGTATCAGGAACGGATGTGAAGCTTGATTTATTTCATTTCTGCCCAAGGAATCCCCTTCCCCCCCTCCAAAAAAAATCTCAAACTCAAAAATCCTTCCAAAAATAAGTGCTCCTACATATAAGGCTTATATTACCTTGAAGCTTTTGAAAGAAGGTAGCTTTTCCGATTAAAAGCTCTTACTATAGGTCTAGCTTGTTTTACATTATAATAAAAATACATGTAATAATAACTTTATTTAGTTGTCGTATGTGAATAACCGAGGGAGTTCCCCCTACTAATAGGGGGCACCTAAACTAGCTAGAAAAAAAATATTAAGCCATAAGTTATATACAGAAATAATACATTAAAATACAAAAATCCTAACCCTAACCCCTGAAGTAAGCTTACATACAATTAGCTATTGCACATGTGACATCCCCATTGTCCATTATTAACAAGGCCCTATCTGACGGCGTTATTATAGAGAATGCTCAGTAACCTGTTTTTTAACGACTGTAGGACTTGTTTTGGGTTTCATTTCGTTATGTTTAGAAAGTTTTGTCATGTGGTATCACAAATGTTCCAGACACAGTATCCTAACTCAGAAACAAAAGATTTTTTAAAAGAAAAATTTCCTTCCGAAAATACCCCTCCCCCCCCCCCCCCCACATCATAACCTCCGTATATAAGCCCTCCACAAATAAGTCCACCTGAAAGTGATGTGGAGCAAGTAGAAGCCCAGGGATTGCTTTTGAAATTTTGCAGTACTTTAGCAACAAGAAAAGTTAGTTGAAAGTAACAACTCAGCACAAATTACATTGCAAAAGAAAGTCAAGTTTATATTAAATAAACAAAAAGGTAATTTTTCATTGCTCTTTCTTGACCAAAATATAGGAAATTAAAAGAAATACAATAAAGTTTGCATGATTACAGTCTCATGCTCCAGTTTCGTCTTTTTCAGAGTGTTCCAATGACGCTTGCTTCGATCGATCTGCCTAGCCATTCTAGAAAAGAAGATCGTATATTAATAATGTAGACTATATAGCTCAGATGTCTTCTATCGCACTAACACTCTTGGTCATGGTGCGGGTTTAGCAAATTACTCACAATCAAGAGAATGATCCTTCTAGGAAGTTTTTTTTTAACTTATCGCTTTGTGAGCAACCTCATACGATTGAGTTGTCAATGCCACTTCGCCATTGCAAAATTATGATTTTTCCTCCCTTGTGAAAACGTTTTGTTTCCCATTTTAATAAAATGTCGACGTCTACCGCGTTTTTACCGCCAAATTAAAGCGATATTGGATCACACTCTGCTTTAACCGTTTGGTGAATCCCATACAAGTCGACGCACTTGTAACAGAAAAAATTTCCCGGAGACCAGCCTCGTAACCCTGACTTTTCTTTCAAGTTCACTCGATTTGGTTAGCGCTTGTTCACGACACTCAAAAGAACTTCATTACCAGGTTAAAATGTTTAGCCTAATAAGCACTTCGGCTAGCCTAATTTGCACTCTTGTTAGCCTGATTAACAACCCTGTTATAGCGGCCTTCACACGACAAACTAAAGTTGGCAAACTCATGTTGGCAAACTCAAGTTGGTGTGTGTGAACGACACAACAACAGTTGGCAAACAAGTTGGCAAACTGTTGGTGAGAAAAAAAGAGACAAGTTCCATTTTGTCACCAACAGTTGGCCAACTTGTTTGCCATTGTTGCGTAGTTCACGAATTGGCCAATAGTTTGTCGTGTGAAGGCCGCTTAATTAGCCTGTTGACCGTTAGCATTCATTTGTAGGGGTGACACATATTTTTTTTCTTTTGAGCGTGTAAAGGACCGCTAACCACTCGATTTAGCACCAAATGGTAGCACTGCAACCCGTTCCCAGTACTTTGCCTTCGCTCACGAAAGCAGGAGAACGTACCATAAAACGCAGTCTATAAAGTCCCTCTACGATTTTAAACACTTATTTTAATTATATAATAAAATTGAACGCTAAAAAATTAGAACGACGTTTCGACCCTTCGACGGTCATTTTCAAGTTAGGTGTTAGAATAAAATTACATGTGTAAATATAGTAAAAGCGCTAAAATATGTACATACAAACAATAGACAATAAGAATAAAAAGGCTAAAAATGGCTAAAAAATAACTTTGTGCGAATGGCATGCATAGTTGTAAAAGATATAATTAAAAACGTAAAGCAAGCGAATAAGACGACGAGAATAAGAACATTAAAATACCTAAAAATATCTAAACAAATAATTTCGCGCGGAGCGAGTCACTCTGTTTGTTAAGTTTCGGTTTCAGAAGTCTAATAAAAAGCATGTCAAAAATCAAACAGTCAAGCTTGCTTTGGCACTTCCTTAAAATCTTAAAATTCTTCTCGATGTTGTGTGGCTCCTTTCCATGTTGTTCTTTCACGTGATGTCCGATAGACGATCCTTTGTGTTCTTCGATGCGCTGGTGCAAGTGTCGACAAGAATAGCCGACGTAATCTGCATCACACAGATCACACTTATAATAATAAACAGCGCTTTGTTGGTTTACGATGGCCGGTTTCTGTTCCTTCACTTTAATTGTGTCTTTAATTGATCTTACGGCCGGTGTAAACTGGACGGATTTCGGTGTCCGCTGAGATCGCTCAGTTGTCTGCGTACTGAGTTTGCTGCTTTTTGATCCTTGTACGGCAAAACGACTCTAATAGGAACTTCTCGCTGACAAGGGACCTGCTGTTGTTGAGTCTTTCTCCAAATCATTTTGTTGCATTTTTCGTTGACGAACTGAGCGTGCGACAGCTGACGCAAACACGTATCACCATGCCTGCACGCATAAACATAAAGTAACTTGCAAAATGATATTGTAAAAAAAAATATAAAAAAAGTGTCATAAATGGTTGTAAAAACATACGTTTCGGGTGTATAACTCTTCTTCAGTGTTAGAGAGTGAACGGTTAAACTGACGCAATTGAAATTTAGGACGACAAATAGAAGCGCGTGCGTGTGTATAGAATAGCGCGCGTATACATGCAACTCACAGTTGAAATGAAGTTGAAGATGATATTCAGTCCGTTTGGCTAAACAGTTCCTACCTGGAAAATAATGGGGAGTACTCTATATAATGTCCTATAAGAGGGAGGCTCCGCCCGAAAGGGGTACCTTTTTCAGGCTTCAGGTATAAAAAAGGGTAGGAATTTCACAAGTTTAGGTATATGAAAGGGTAGGGAAATCTGCCATTATGAGTAGTATAAGGATAGGGATACTGCGCCAGGGCGCATGCGTAAGGGCGTAAGGGGCGCAGATGACGTCACAGTCCCCCTGGGGGATGACGTAATTTCCCTTTTCGGAGGATTACATCATCGGGTAGAGGGGCGTATATGCGCAAGGGTGTAGAGGCGTTGATGACGTCATTTTTCACAGTGGGTGACTAATTATAGTGGATGACATCATAGTTTAAAAATAGATCGGGAGATGTAATACAATATTTTTAGAACATAACATCATTCAATGATACCCTGCCCTCTTCTGGCTTATTGCCAAAAGATAAGTAGATATAAATATTTTGCGAAATTTATGATTTTAGTAAGGGAACTTCATAACATGATAAAATAAACATATTATTTTATTTTTTGGGGAGAAATATCAATGTGTATTCGCGATGGAATGTGTCTAGACAGTAAATTGCTATTTATTCTTAAAAAAGTCGCAAGAAAGGCAAAAATTTTCCCTTCAAAGTTGTACAGCGGAAAAGAGAAAAGTCTTTTCTCCCTATCGACCATTTAAAGAAAAGCTAATGGGAAGAAATAAAGCAATGATTCTTGCAATCTTTTCTCGTTGCGCGTATATTGCTCTTTACAAACTAAAAGAATTCAGTTATTAGCACTATTGTTTTTGCTAAATAAACGATTATTAGTTTACTGTCTTCAAAGTGTTTATTTCAAAATATGGCTTACCGGCCTTAATCCCGCTAATAAAAATAAAAGTTTTCAACGCATAAGCAAGTAAAAATGAGAAGTTTTGTCTACATCCTGAGCTAACTGAGCTTAATATTTACTAAATAATTGTTTGCTGTCCTTTGCAAAACCACGAGTTTGTCTTTAAACAAGAGCGTAAACGATATTCTGGATGTGGAACAAAGAACTCTTTTAAAGGTATCTTTATCAGCCCAGATAAGAAAAGAAACCGAATGATTTTATTCAAGAAGCGATACGGTTGCAAAACAGTCCACCATAAGAGCCTTAAATCCGTGATGTATTACGTCAATCTGTTTAAGTCAAAACACTCCGCGCGCAAAAGTGTGCCACGCGCTATTCTTTCTTACCAATACCGGTCATTTGAAGGCGAGAAGACGAGTGTGTTGTAATTGTCCGGTCACTAATTGAGGAGCAAGATATCTTATAATGTTTATTAAAAATAAAACTAAACATCTGATATGTGTATAGTAATGTGAGCATACGCGAGTCTGCGACTTTCGATAGCCTAATTTCTAGTCTATAACTTCTGTCCAAATTATTGAAGCGCATCTGAATATATTAACCGTCTAATTGTTTGTTGTCCTTTGAGAAATCGTGTTTGCGAGTTTGAACAAAGGCATAGCTTCTGTACTTTCAAATACATTTAGACGCACTGCACTGCCGAAAACTGTCTTTCAAAATCGCGAGTTGCGGTTCCCTTATACTATGTGTGGTTGTTAATTCTTCAATGCAAAACCTATTTTAGCACATGTGAATTACCGACATTTGTCCAGGACAGTGCTCCAAAGCGGTAAAAAGGTATTGGAATTTGTTGATGCGTGGTTTACTTAACGCTTGAAGAAAATGGAACGCACTTTTAAAGGTATGAAAAGATTTGTTTAATCAGCACAGAGAAAAAAGAAATGGAAATATACTGATCCGCTCATTGTAGGCGCAATTCTTTGTCGTTTGTAAAAGCGTTTGATTCGATTTCGGTTTGTCGCTGTTTACTCTTCAGCTGAAATTGATAAGTTCAACTAACATGGAAATGTATTGGACTCTTTCGACAGTGAGAAAGTTTTCTTATGATATTCTAAAAAGGCTTTTACATTAAATATTTCAAGTAGACACAACTTATGGTTGTATCGTCTTAATTTATAAAGCGCTGCATAAAAATGCCAAGAAAAATTCCTGTTGAAGGCATATGTCATGTCGTGTAGGTATATGAAAGGGGTACTGTTTTCCAATAAAAGGTATACGAAACTGGTACTTTTTCTATCAAAATGGTATATAAAAGGGTAAAGGGTTGGACCTCCGGGCGGAGCCTCCCCGTATAAAACTTTTTCAAGTACCCCCCCCCCCGGGGGGGGAGCTACTTTACACGTTAGATCAGTTTGTTCTAAATCTTGTACCTGGACATCAGAAATACTGCGACCCGTGGATTTGAAATGGACCACAGGAAACCCAGGAGTGTTGTTGCGCACCTCGCAAACTGAATGTTCGCTAAAACGACTCAGGACTAAATAAGACTAATAAGTCTTCGTTCTGTTTCACCAATAAAATGAAGTGGGGAATTGCCGGCAGAAAACGCAGTAAAAAAGATTATTGGAATGGCAGGTGATATGAATATGGTCACGAATGGCCATTAAGTCAAGCGACAAAGGTTTGTTTCGAACGTCTGTTTTGGAACAGTTTTGCTTCATCAATCAAAGGGCGTGAAAAAGAAAATCACTAAATGACTGACGATTGACGGGCAGTTTCTCTTTGGTGCCCAGCCTTTCCCGAAATGTGACAGTTCTCTGACCCAGTCCCACCTCAACTATTTCATATCCAACATGGCGGCGGCACCGGGAGACAGCAGTCCTTCCAAAAAGCTCAAACTTGTTGTGTTTGGAGCTACAGGTCGGACAGGAAACGAGGTGGTAAAACAAGCACTGGAAAAAGGACATCATGTGACGGCTGTAGTGAGAACGCCTGAGAAACTGACAACTCAGTGAGTGATCATTTAGTTTCACTAAACCTCACGCAGTGAGCTAGCGGCCTGCAAGAGCATTTGGGTTTTTCGTCTCCTGAAACCTGGAAATGCCTTTGCATGCTAGCGTACAGCTAAACTTGAGTGTGTTCAAAATCAGTCAAAGTAATAAGTTCGGTTCAATGCCTCCAAAAGAAAGCGACTGTAACCAGTCAAGCTTGTCTTATCAAGGGTGTAAAATAACTTTTTATCAAGAAGCCACCTGCTCCTAAATATTTTAAACGGCGTTGACAAAACCTGAATCGGATCGGATCGCGGATGGGATCACGGATCGTATCACAGATCGGATCACGGACCGGATCATGAAAAATAAAAAAATAATAAAAATAAAATAAAAAATACAATAAAATAAATAAATAGATATAAACAAATAAATAAACAAATAAATGGTTGTTAGTTATCGGATGAACGTGGAATGGCGTAACAAGAATCGGCGTAACAAGATTTTTTCTGTTTTTTTTTTTTCTTTTTTTAATTGCTTTATTAATTTATTGCTATGAACTTAATTAAAATAACAAATTATCACTTTCTAGACCTGCACACAGCGGTATCTGGAACCTATTATATTTTTTCTTTATTTCACACACAACTGAGGCCACAATGTCGTTTACGACTTATATGATCTCTGGACTTCTGATTACGTAGAACTGGGCAAAGAAACAAACAAACAAACAGTAAATGTATCCCACAAAAAAGGGCACCCACATCTTCTTAATCTTCTTATAATTAATCCTTCGAGGTCGATCTAGAGCCAGGCTTTGAGGATTTCAAGGAGAAGCTATAAACGTGACTGCACAGTGTGACTGCCCTTCGGACATCCTTGCCCCTATCGAGACAATGAAACGTACAAAGCCGAACAATTCAACGGAGCCGTTGGAAAATAAAAAGAAGGGCCTGAAAAGTTACCGATTGCGTAAGAAAAAGAAAGAAAGAAAATGAAAATCCCACAACAAGATATATTTTCAGCTGGTCACCCATCCAAGTACTTACCCCGCGCAACAGGGCTTAACTTCGGCGATCAGACGCAAACCAATGCTTTCCTTGTGGTATCAGTGTCAGATGAGACAGAAGGTTATAAGAGAGGGTTATAAAAGTAATGCCTGGTTAATATAGATCTTTTGGAAAATTTGGCACTTTCCTGCTAAAACCTGGTCGTAACCTTTATTAGCTGATTTACGTGCTCTTTCTGATACCATATGGAAAGCAACGGTTCTTGTCCAATCGCTGAAGTTAAGCCCTGTTGGGCAGGCTTAGTACTTGGATGGGTGACCAACTGAAAATACCCCGAGTTAGTGGGCTTTTTTTATGTTCTTTCTTTCTTTTTTTATGAAATCAGTAATTTAACAGGCCCTTCAATTTTTTCCCAACAGCTCCGTTGACTTCTTCGGCTTTGTACGTTTCATTGTCTCGATTGGGGCAAGAAAATTCATATACTACGCCGTTCTATACTAGTTAACAACTATTTATTTGTTTATTTATTTTTATTTATTTATTTTATTTATTTATTTTTTTTTTATTTTACCGGTATTTTTTTTATTTTTTTTTATTTTATTTTTTTATTTTGTTTTAATTCATTTTCTATTTATTTTTATTTTTTATTTATTTTTTTTTTATTTTTCGTGATCCAGTCCGTGATCCGATCCGCGATCCGATCCGATCCTGTCCGATCCGATCCAGGTTTTGTCAACATCGTATTTTAAAGCAGTAGCCAATTCCAAAAAGTTGGTCGTCATTTTAATTAGAAAAAAAAAACAAATTTACCCTGTCTTTGTATTAAATAGACCCTCCTATCCAAAACTATTTTTATTTTTTTTAAATAAATATATTGCTTTTATTTTTTTAAATATTTTTTTTTTGTAAGCTTAAATAAACAAAAAAATAATAATTCCTCGCTCAGTTTAAATTTAAGTTACCTCACTTGTAAAGAGCTGGATATTTTGCCGTTACCGTTTGTAGAACTTAATGTGTTCATAAAGTTCTCTTTAACATTTCTTGGATACCTATTTTATTTCATTCTGTGTTACAAGAAATGAACAACAGTGAATGGCAGACATTCACTCTTATTCTTATTTCAACATTCTCATTTCAACAGACATGAGAATTTAGTGTTAGTGAAGGGAGATGCTTGTGACGTGGAGAGTTTTGCTGCTGCTCTTGATGGAAAAGATGCTGTGCTGTCCAGTTTAGGAGTTTATGCAAACATTTTTAATCCAACCACTTTCTACTCGGAGTCCATGAATGCCATCACAGAGGCAATGAGTAGGTGAGCAATGTGTTTAACTTGGTTTTTAGCCAGATGGCTCATTGAGTATCCTGTGTAGATGTCTAATTTTTGAAGAACATTATTATACAAGTACTACTTCACATCTTGATTGTTGAATTACATAGCTTGAGAGTTATTATTAAGTACCGTATTTACTCGAATAAGCACCGCGGCGCTTATTAAATTTTTCCCGCTTATTCGAGGGCGGTGCTTATTTGAGGGAGGTGCTTATTTAAAATTTGGATGCCACAAAGAATCTAATCTTTTACAGTAATTGAAAAGAGTGTCTTTTGATTGACAGTTTTTGTCTCTTGCTGAAGAGAGAAGTACCGCTAGCTGTCCTGGCAAAGCTCGCGACCTTCACATCATTTACAGAACTACATATTGTTAGAATGTTGGATAGAAAACCTAATGGGCGAGCGGTAAAACAATCACTTTGAACTGCAAAACATCGTTTTTGATGGAAAGAAACGTCCAAGATTGTTTTAGAGTTGCTTTGTAGTGCTGTTTTAAGTTAAACGGAATTCCTCGAATAAACACCGCATCGGGACTGTGGTGCTTATTCGGGGGCAGCGCTTATTAACTTTTTTGTCCCAAACGCGGCACTTATTCGAAAGCGGCGCCTATTCGGGGGCGGCGCTTATTTGAGTAAATACGGTAAGTAGAATTGAAAACTTTTAAATAAATATGCAAATGGAAACTGCTGAAAATACAACAAAGATACTTAAAATTTGCAAAATGTTTTTAAGGGAGCGTGCCCCAGACCATGTAAGGAGGGTGGTGTCTTGAGCCCCACATGACAGTAAGAGTTTGAGTGCCACCACTTACAAATCCTGGCTAAAAGCATGTGCTAAAGTTAAACAAATGTTAAAATTGTGAATTTGTCTCTAGTGTCCAAGCATTCTTTTCTTGGACCACCATTGGCGACATTGCTCTGCTCAAACTGGAGTTATTTTTTTATCTCTGTTGAAAATTTTAGGGTTGTTGTGCAAATCTGAAAACCATAAACACATTTGTTATACTTCCATTGGAAGATATTTTGGCTCCATCGCAGTCAATTTGTTTTGTAACTGTGCCCTGCAGATTGAGCTGTCAGGTCATTTGATGGTTTTGTACAAAAAACGTTTCATGTCCAAGTTAAATCAAAGTGTTCACAGTTTTCTTATTTGTGCTGTCTGTAACTCTATGTTCTGAAAGTAAAAAAAAAATACCTCACTCAGTATTTTATTATTTTATTACTTCCTCACTTAGGCACAAAATCACTCGGCTAGTGACTGTAACATCATGGTGTACCCAGCCAGGGCCAAACAATTACTGGTTTCTAGAATGGGTAATAAAGCCACTGTTTCTTAATGGAGTGATCAAGGATATGGCAACCATGGAAAAAATGCTGGAAAGAAGTGACCCACAGGCATTGAATTACACTATTGTTAGGCCTTGTCGGCTACTAGTGGGTATGTAGACCCGCTGTCACATTCTAATCCCCAGAGCTTCGTGTCTCTCTTAGCCGGCTGAGCCTGGAGCACGAGAAACAAGTGGCCCTAGGATCTTTGGACACATGACAAATCAAATCATGTGGCCCCACAGCAGGGGTTTTATTAGAAGCCGGGACCCGGGTACCGGCACCCGTCTACTCTAAGTACAGTACCCGCCTTCGCGAAAATGAGGTCTCAAGTAGACAAATACAAGATCTATCAAAAGTCAGACTAACCGAAACATCTTTTCACCATTCTCCTACATTGATAGCAGAGTCTAACCAGGAATTGCATCACAGTCCTTTTTCATGTAAATTAATATTCTTGTGTCCGGATTACCGAGGGTTTCCTCAAGCAAAGTAATAAATTTCAAAGTTTGATCGCATCGCGTTCCTTCGCGAAACGCATCGCCTACGATATCAAAGTAGTAACCAGGACCTCTCTTGCAAGCTGTTGCATAACATTTGCACGTGACATTTCACACGACTGAAAAGCACATGGTTTAAAATGGCCGCAACAAATAAAAGATCTGCTCAAGGCGTCCTTGACAATTTCTTCGTCGTTTCAAAGAAGTCAAAAGGTGAGTGATTAATACTTCACAAGTCTTTTTTTCAATATAATAAACTTGCACTGGCGTATATAAATAAAGTGTACGTTCATTTGCATGTCAAAACAGTCAGTGAACCGGAACGACCTTTGAATACAAACAATAATCGAAATCGCCGTTCTTGAAAACTTTCGTTCGCCACCGATTTCGCCGCTTTTTCTTACTTCCCGACTATCAGGCCTCTGTGTCTTTGAGGATGCATACAAATATAAATAATCAAAGACCGGCTCTTCTTCGCTTATTGTGGGATCCCTGAGAACTTGCAATCGCGCTGAGTTGTATGATTCGATTTAATACTTACACTTTAAAAACAATATTGTTAATTACATTACCTAATAAGCTTATCTAACATAAAACAGCGTGAGAGCGTGTGGCGCGGATGTTGTCCGTGGAACATTGAAGATTGCCGTCAGCTTTTTGACAAAGGAGCTGGTTGAAATTTTGAAGAAAAATGTACAGATTCTTTGCACTGTTCCAAGCGCTTAATTTTGCTCTCGCCTCAATTTTCGCGCGGCCGGAATCTTTCGCTCGCGCTCGACACAGCACTTCGCTCGCACGGGAACGCTTGCTACGCAGGCTAGGTTTTTTACTGAAGATAAACCTCGTGTACACATACAATTTCTGTGCTTTTCCAGCAACTCATAAAACAAACCACACAAAAACCACTACAAAAAGGGAAATGTAATTCTGCAATGGAAATCCACCAAAAACGTGAACTCAGCACATGTGATAAGGTAAGGCCTATACATTGTAATATTGGTCATTTCTTTGGCAGACAATTCAACCATGCCTTCGGTACAAGAGGCAACTGGAGAGGCAGAAACGCAGTCTTCACATGAAGCATTCTCAGATACCTCACAGCAAGTAGAAATGCAGTCATCTAATGAAGCAGTCTCAGATACCTCACAGCGAGTAGAAAAATCTCGCGGGGCAAATGTTTCTAAAGCAATAGCAGATGACGTTATGTTATTAGAGATAGAGAAGTGTGGACTTTCTAACCTGCACAACTACTATGAGTGCAAACAGAAATGCTGCAAAGTTTTCTCAGAAGAAGAAGAGGCCAGGCAGAAGAAGCTGAAGAAGAGACGTTTTCACCACAGCTGGGTTGAAGAAAGAGAACTAGCCTATGATAACACCACAGGCATTTGGTGGCTTCTTTTCTCAGAAAACCAAGGCATGTTTTGTTTTCTTTGCTGCAAACATAAAACTTTGAACACTCAGAACAATGCTGCAGTATTCAGCAATGCACCCAGCACAAGATACAGGAAAGAGGCCATCAGAGAACATTCTTTAACCAAAATGCATGAAGCTGCTGTGGAAGCTGAAATGAATCAGAGGGTGTCAATGTTTCATCAACAGTATGAAGAAAAGAAAGCAGTTCGCAATGATGTTTTGTACAATGCTTTTGCAGCCTTGTACTGGTTAGCGAAGGAGGCAGTTGCCAATGTTAAGTTTTTCTCTTTGCTTAATCTGTTCCGTGCTGTTGGTCTAGACAAAATGCAACATTTTAGCTACAAATCTCCCGCTGCAGTGAGAGAAATGTTCTTGACCAGTGGACAAGTGGTCAAGAACATGTTAGTGGAAGAAATTAAGAAAGCAGGGTCTTTTGGCCTTCTAATTGACGAAGTGACAGACATTGCTGTTACTGAGCAGTTAGTCACATTCGTGCAGTTTTGGAACAGTACTTCTGGTGGCACAGACATTAACTTTCTTAGTGCTAATGATCTGCTTGTTGAGTCTGATTCTGCAAATGCAGAAACCATAACAAACACTCTTGTAAAGGAGTTAAATCAGTGTGACTTATCAGTTGGAAAGCTCAATGGCCTTTGCTCGGATGGAGCATCAGTGATGACCGGAAAAACCAGTGGGGTAGCCACCAGACTCAAAGAGTTAAACAAACACCTTGTCAGCATTCACTGCATCTGCCATAAACTGTCACTTGCTTGCTGTGACACTAATGACGAGATCGCATACATGCAAGAAGTTGAGAGATGGCTTTTCCAGGTCTGGAAATATTTTGAAAATTCCCCCAAACGACTTGCAGCATATCTGAAGACCCAACTTTCTGTTAAAAAGCTGCAAGAGCCTTCTAAAGAGGCTAAAGATAAGTGCGTCCGTAGACTTGCTAAGGCTACTCGCACAAGGTGGCTCTCTCTTGGCAAGGCTGTAGAGGGTGTACATAAGGATTACATACCCCTCATGCTTACACTAAGGCAACTTGACCAGAAAGATGCTCAAGCATCAGGTCTTCGTGGAAAAATGTACAAAGTGAAATTCATTGGGGTGGTAACAGTCATGCATCACGTTCTTCCTGTTCTCAACAGGCTTAGCTGTACCTTCCAGGAAGGAAAGATTTCCTTCTCCCATATAAAGCCAGCAATTCAGAAGTGTATTGACGATCTTGACAACATTGTCCAGACGGGAGTACCAGTCACCGAGTTTCTTAGAGATCTATCACCTGGAGGCAGACTGGAACAAGCTGATCTCAC
Source organism: Oculina patagonica (assembly GCF_052425735.1). NCBI lineage: Eukaryota > Metazoa > Cnidaria > Anthozoa > Scleractinia > Oculinidae > Oculina > Oculina patagonica. Next base: position 369,883 of record NW_027558036.1, read on the forward strand.
TGCTTCTGATGGAGATAAGCTGTTTCTCACCAATTTCCTGGTGAAATATGTCAATTCACTAAAAAGAAGCTTAAACAGCAGATTTCCCGCCCTTCCCCTCCTGTCTGCTTTTAGCATATTCGACCCTGCACTAGTTCCAGAAAGAGGCCAGCCAGGATTTAGGGATTATGGCAGTGCATCAGTGAAACTTCTGGCTGAGCAGTTCTTTGATGAAGACAGCGACAAAAGGCAGCTGATGGATGAGTGGCAGGTATTCAAGTACAACTTGGCAAAATGGAAGAATGAGCTGCCTGAGGAAGTTAGAAAGCCCCCTGGTGGGAGCAAACCTACAGTCACTTCAACTGATTGGTGCCTCCAGAAGCTAATGTTCATGAAGGACCTGGTTCCATTTAATCTTCCACTAGTTGCAAAGGTGGCAGAGGCAGTGATTTCTCTTCCAGTCTCAAATGCATGGCCGGAAAGGGGTGCCAGTTCTTTAAAACTGATGAAGACAAGGCTTCGAAGTAGAATGAAGAATGACATGCTCAACGCCCTACTACACATTCTCATTAATGGTCCTAAAGTGGGAAGTAAAGAATTTGAAGAGGTGATTGATGCTTCTGTTAGAGCTTGGTTATCTGCTAAACCACGGCGAAAGTGTCCTCCAAAGTTTGTCAGCACACCAGTGGCCACCAGTTCAGGTGATATAAGTGAGAATGTTGTAACTGTGCAGGATGCTGGTGTACAGACAGAGGCTGACAGTGTCATGCCAAGTCAGCTGTCAATTGCAGAGCAAGTTGATGCCACTTCCAAAGCATTGGAGCTGCCTGCAGATGACGGGGATGATTCAGATTATGGCTCAGATTTCGATGACTTTTAGTTCAGTTTTTTTGACCTGACACTGTTTATTTGTAAACAAAGTAAACATTATAAGCCAATGAGTTAGATGTGATATAGTCATTCATGTTATGAATTTAGTAAATTCCCTGAGTCTGCAAATAGTTACGATATTGTTTTTCACAAAGTCACTTAAATTTAGTAAATTCTCTAAGGCTGTGAACAGTTCCAGTAGTGTTTAATAAAGTCACAATGCTTGTCAATTTTACTAAATTCTCTAAGCCAAAAGGCTGTGAACAGTTCCAGTAGTGTTTAATGAGGTCACAATGATTGTCAATTTAATAAATTCTCTAAGGTTGTGGACAGTTACAGTAATGAGTATTGTTTTTCATTAAGTCACTATGTGCTAGTGGGTAAAAGCTCCATAAATTTTTCACAATTTGTGTTTGCAAAATGAGGATGTAGAATGTTAAATTTCCACCTCAGAATGCTGGAAAATGCATTTCCGAGAGTCTAATTTTAAAAATTTTCTGGGGGGGCATGCCCCCAGACCCCCCTAGCGGCTCGGGCCTTCGGCCCTCGTGTAGGTGGGGTGCCCGCTTACTCTATCAAAAGAACCCTCCTACTTCAAAACTTAATGAAACCCCTGCCACAGCCACTTGTTTTTTTTCGCCCCAGGCTCAGCCATGGCCAGCTAAGAGGGACAATCAGCTCTGGGGACAAAAATGCTGCTGTCAGTGCTTTCAATAAGACCCAGCACCTGCAATGAGATGTTTCCAGCTGCTTGTATTGCTCTTTGACGGGTGCTGCACAAGGACAGCAGCAACTATTTCAAAAAAGCTGCGAACCTGCGATTAGCCTTTTTACTCGTGAATGTAATAAAACGAGTATGGTTATGGAAAGTGATATGCAAATTTTCACTCGGTCGGTCGGTCGATGGGCTGTTAACTTTCATTTATGAATAATAATTTATGCATTAAATTATGGGCTGTTAACTTTAATTTATGAATAATAATTTATGCATTAAATTATAAATTGATTTTCCTTGTTTTTTTTTTAAACTTTTTGTTTCACACTTCTGAGGTTTGAACCGGCGACCCCTAACATCAACTATGGTTTTGAAGACCAAATCCCTAACCGCTCGGCCACTTGGGCGAACTAATTATTTGGGTTGAAAATTAGCATATAGGTTTCTTTGTGTTGTTCTTGCCCGCTGACCGATACCGTAGGTTCAAAGTTTAATGGCCTGTATGTATAAAAGCTTCTTCGAATGGCTCGATTTATAGCTCTTAAGAATTTCACATGACAAATAGAAGAAATAATCTTAGAGAAAATATGAAAATCTTCGAAGCACTGAACTGATATTCCGTGTTTTGATGGAATTTATTAGATTTTCCAGGCACAAACGGTGGACTGCGACTCTGTTGGGTATTAAAAGGTTGATTTCAGGACAATTGTATGAATAAAGTCCAATTTTAGCAGTCTCTGAATGTTTTATAGTTCCAAGCGTATTGTATGATAATCAATAGTCATGATACGTAAATAATTTATCGTTAAAAAGCTCGCCAAACTGACGAATTTTGTTGCCTTTTAATAATATACTGTATAGTACTTGATTTGCATCTCTAATAGATTCATAAAAAAAGGAGAAAGAAAAAAAGACGTCGTATAAAATTGTAAAAAAGATTGTCGTAAAAAAAAAAAAAATTAATCGTCCCCGCTGAGAATCGAACCCGGGCCGCCGGACTGGAGGGCCAACGCATTACCACTACACAACGCATAAGCAAGCTTACACTTTATGGTAGACATTAGTGTTATATAACAAAGGCTTTTGAATGGATTACCCTCGTCCGCTGTAAACACAAGGAACCAACGTGATCATATCTCCCTTCAAACAACTTCTATACTAACATGCCGCTCACAAAAGGACATAATCATTTCATAGCTCTACACCAATACATTTAGTATTCTCATTCACGAGTGGGCTTACAAAGCGCCTTTGATTTATTGCCATTTCAGTGGTATGCAAACTCTAAAAATTCAATCCTCAACAAATGGTGTACACTTTTTGCTGCCGTCAATCGTCTAGCGGACCTCTCGGGAAACAGAAGTTTACTTCAACTGGGTCAAAAGGTCACGTCCTTCAGTTGTGATTGGTAGATTTTGATCCATTTTGTTTGTTTCTGTTTTTCATGGCTTGTTTGCTGTCGTCATAATTATGATTCATTTGGCTGCAGCGAAAACGCAATCATTAGTTGAATTTTGAACTTCACAAGTCACATATTACTGAAAACCACAATAAATAGAAAGCTTGACTGTGTAGAGAAAGTGGGCTTCTTAAGAGACTGACATGACTTGCAACTTTTTCAGGTGAACAGACCGGAAACTATAAGGTTGAAGAAGGGCAATGTAACACTGGAACAACAAACAAGATCACATGTGCAGATGTGGCAGAATGTATGCTGAAGACTCTAGAAAGTAATGAGTATGACAGAAAAGGAATTGCAATTGCTGGATTGTGAAAATGTCCAAGAAAAAAAACTACAGAACTTTATGTTTGTAGAAAAAAAATATATCAAGATAGGATTTAGAGTATTTGATTACTGATCCATTTAGGTTAATAACTAATTTTAGATTTGATATATTTTGTAGATTGCTATGGGAAGACAATAACGGAAATATTATTGGCTAGCATGAAAGGCGTGCAATCCATAAAAAAAAAACATAACAGCTGTACACAGCCCTTTACATGTATAACTTCAGCATCAGTGCCTTTGATGCTAGTCAATACTATTATTTTTATACAAAACATTGAAACACAGTCCAGCTGGTTAATATGAAACACTTACTATCCAGTAGATAATATATGTAAAATCAGAAGCATATCACCTAGGTGATATGCTTCTGATAAGGTATACATGTATGTTGTGGTTTAATTTCAGTTATCTTTGGTTTAAAATCTTTCAAACCAGTTTGATTTTATGATAATAAACAGTGCTCGACACTAACGCTAGTACACTAGCCCAGGACTAGTAAAATTTAATGCTTGGCTAGGGAAGTTTTTTTCCCAGAAACCTTCATCAGGATCTAGTTTCCATAGCTTGAGTAATTTAAACCAGAGCGCTTAACCTGACGCCATCTTGGAAAAGACCCTCTGTCCTCGCTTCCATGACACCCAAAATGGACCTGGGAGAGAGCCATAATAAGTCGGCCATCTTGGGGTTTTCGCGCGAGCGACCACGCGAGCATGATTTCAAGCTTTTGTAACACTTTACCTACAAGAAAACCGCCTTCAAGGGCCGATAATCGTGAGCCAGATTTACATTGTTCACCAGAGGACCACACACAGCATGAAGAGAAAAAGAAGTGTGATCCACGGTCAAGAAATTCTTAACCGAGTTGGATGATAGCATCGTTGCTATCAGTGAAGGAAAGATGTACTTGTGTGGACTAAAACAAATATAGTGCTAAGAGATTAGCTGATTCAAACTTGACTGTTTTTATTTTTTTTAAAGGGGGGGGGGGGGGGTGGGGTGGGGCTAGTGACTTGTCCTTATGGGCTAGTGATTATTTGTACCTACTAGCCAATTGCCTAGTATCCAAAAAAGTTAGTGTCGAGCACTGATAAACATAGACAATGAAAAATAAAAATCAAACTGGTTTGAAAAATTTTAAACCAAATATAAAATATACTTAATATAAAGGCAGTGTCATATGTCCTTTCGCAGCCTTCTCACGATCGCGCACTCTTTTAAATGCGCTACAAAACGTAAACAGACGCCTGCTACGCAGGCTATAATTATGACGAGTAAAAATAATGATTATCTTAAGATCTTACAAAAAGTCAAAGTCCAGTTTCCTTTTCTATTGTTGTTTGGGGCTTCAACAAGCTCAGTTAGTTATATTTTGTTATTTCAATATGGACATTTCCAAATCGTAGCTAGTTACAGCATAGTATCACAAGACGGCAGGACAAAACTTTCTGACTGCTTAGCTATTAGGCTGAGTTAATAAAACTTTTATTACTAAAGTGAATTTGGAATATTTTTAAACATTTGCAGAAAAATATATATTTTTAATTTATTCACTGAAAGGGGATAATTATAAAAACAGGTGCATGTATGAAATAAATTTCACTTTAAAAAATCTGTTTCATTAATTGGGCTATCGGACACTAGGTATCTACCGGTGTGCAACAAATACAGACTGCAGTCTGGCTGACTGGTATTCCGGTTAGCTTGAATAGCGCCCCGCCTAACCTAAGAAAAGGTCCCGGTTCTAGTAGCCTAAATAACGCTCCAGCTAGCCTGTTGACGATTAGCTCTCAATAATGGTAATGATAATACGATATGGACTTAACAATTTCTACAAGTCTGCTGGGCTGAATTTGTCGCACACCAGTTATCGAGGGTCTAACATAGGGTTGGCGGGATGCGGGATGAGACTTTTTTCGCTGCCGGGATACGGGATGAAAGTAACTTTTGAGGCGAAATGCGGGATTGTAAGGGTCGGCGAGAAGCAGGAAGTTGGTTATTCATGACGGGACGCGGGAATAATTGTTTTCAATGTTGTTGTTTTTTTTGTTGTTTTTTTTCGGGCGGGAAACGGGATAATGGAAGACGGTCGAAACAACACGGGCAACACACGATAACTCACGTTTTTTCTGGCTTTTTTGATCCTTATCAGTTAATTATTTCGCTGTCGAACTACTGTCTATATAAACACCGAAGATTTGTCAAAGTTTTCTATAGCTGCCTCGTCCCCAGGTGCCGGTCGGCCGGTCGGTTAACGCGGTAACGCGGAAAAACAGGAAGCGCGGGGGTCGATGGTTGCCTCCGTGCACGACCAAGGAGGAGGACGCCTGGGGACGAGGCAGTTTCTATAGAATTCTAAAAGGAAAGTCATGTTAGCGTTTTTACGCTTTAATCTAATCGGCTTAATTAAACTGAAATCGAATGACTGGATTCGTTTAGTTCTCCCGTGCAAATATAGTATACGCGGCCCCCCGTGACTAGCATAGTTAACGAGTTATCTAACGTCCAGGTCAAAGTATACGGTCCTGAACGGGCAGAGATCTAGCTACAGCCTTGTGGCATCCGGCGTTCCACAAGGCAGTGTTCTGGGGCCCACGTTGTTCGTCCTGTATACAAGCGACCTCGTGGAGTCTGTACAGTCAGCCGCCGTGTACATGTACGCAGACGACACTACTCTTTACTGTATTGGAAACAGTATAGAGGAAGTCTCAGCTGCCCTTAATCAATCACTTAAAGAATTATACGCCTGGTGTACTGTATGCTTATCCGCAAAGGATCTATCACTGGCCCCCTTCCTCCGATACTGCTAATAGAAAACTGCCGACTCCTGGGCGTTGACATAGATCACAAACTTGAGTTGGTCTCCACAGGTCAATAACCTTAAGAGGAACTTTGCAGATGAACTAAGCCTCATTAAGAATGGTAGGTCTTTACCTAAGCAAGTTCTTTTAAAGTTATACGACATAATCGTAATCCCGTCATTCACGTATGGTATAACCGTCTGGTGGGACATGAGTCGTCAAGACGACTTTGACGCACTTGAAAGGTTGCACTGCAGAGCGGCAAGGATCATTTTTAACCTACCAAAAGACATGCCATCTACTGAAATCCTTGACCGCGCTAAATGGGTCACTTTAAGAAATACATACAAACTTTCGATTCTGAAAAAAAAAAACATCTTTTAACTCCTTCATCATTTAATGACAATTCCATGAAACTTTCAACTTCTTACAGAAGGGCAGTGCTCTGGAACTTTTTACCGCGAGTGCCACGAAGCAATATCCCTTAGGAGTTTAATGAAAATGATCAACAAGGAACATAATTTAAAATACCCATTTTAACAATCCCTATTGTAAGAGTTCTTAGTGTTTTTTATCTTTTTGTCCTTGTAACAATTTAGTAATTTAAATCATTTTTAGCGATAAGTAAAGCGTTTTTACCTTAATATAGTTTAATGCCTTTATCTAATAGTATTAATGTTTTATTTACACACGACCCCACAATCTATGTAGCTTTTTTTACCCCATCGTATCTAAATAAAGGTTTTGATTGATTGATTGATTGATTGATTGATTGATTGATTGATTGATTGATTGATAATCGAACAAAGACCAAAAAAAAGTGTAAGAGAGAGTAATTGAGCGAGCAATTGCCGATGTACGTATACAATTTTCTGAAAATGTGCCATGCATACTCGGAATATGCTATTAAGGTTGTCCCACAATTTCAGATTTTGTTAAGCACTACAGTGAAATTAACCAGGCATAACTAATCGATGAACAATGACATCAATTGGTAATCAATGAGTAATCGATGGGTAATTATAATCAGTTGATTAGTCATTGATTATTGGCGATGATCAATAAGTAATCGATGAGTAATCGAAGCCCAAAAATTTTGTGGCCTATCGATTACTCATCGATGACATCGATTACTCATTGATGTAATTGATTACCTATTGATGTTATTGATTACTCATCGATGACCCATCGATTACTCATCAACTATCATACTGCACACAAAATAATAATAATAATAATAATAATAATAATAATAATAATAATAATCATCATCATCATCATTTGTATTCCTTGCTTTCTTGTACCATTTTTTGTGATTTTTTTCTCTATGTTGGTCATATTTTGCTTTATAACTGGCATTCTTGTTGACGAAATTACACCCTCACAAAAGGTCAAATAACCTTTCGGCATATCAAGACGTGAAGGGCTAAGCACAAATACAGATGATATTTCAATATTTCACTTTACCCAACTCTTTATTTAATAACAAAACAATTGAACAGGAAAACCAACCAGTCTGGAAACCCGGGGGGGGGGGGGTACTCTAAAAAGTTTTATACGGGGAGGCTCCCCCCCCCCAAGTTCTAACCCCTTACCCTTTTATATACCATTTTTGACAGAAATTGTAACCCTTTCGTATACCTTTAACTGAAAAAGGTACCCCTTTCATATACCTAAGAGTATGGCGTGGACTTAAAATAGGACGTGTTCTTGTCATTTTTAGGTAGCGGTTAATAAATTATAATAAAACAGCCATAAATTGCTTCTGTTCGAAATATTTTAATTAAAGGCCCTTTTAAATAGCCAAATGACAGATTTCCATACCCTTTCATATACTTAAACTCGTGAAATCCCTACCCTTTTATATACCTGAAGCCGGAAAAAGGTAACCCTTTCGGGCGGAGCCTCCCCGTATAGGCCATTATAGGGAGTACCCCCCCCCCCCCTTCGGGTCTGGAAATGAAACTAACAAGTACGAAGACAAGAATCGACTACGTGGTTATAGATTTTGGTCGGTGGATGTTTGTCAGCAAAGTAAAACTGCTTCGGCTTAGGGAGACAGCCATCATAAGCACTTACATTACGTACCGGAACAGCTGCAAGCACTTTTACTTTCTGTACTTTTTTCACGTGTTACCATGATATTGTTAGATTGTTATAGCGTGTTATACAAGTTATACGTACTTTTACAAGTTCCGGTTTACAACCACGAGACTATATCGATGAGTAATCAATTCAATCAATGCAATGACTAATCGATGCAATCGATGACCAAACATTTTGTGGCCTATCGATTTGTCATCGATTACTCATTGATCATCGGCAATAATCAATGACTAATCAACTGATTACCCATCGATTACTCATTGATTACTCATTGATTTCATTGATGTCATTGATGTCATCGATTAGTTATGCCTGGAATTAAGAAAAGTTGTAAGCCCGGGGGGGGGACTCGCATATGAAAGTGACGGGGATGCTCGTCGTCTCGCTTAGGGGTGTAAATTTCGGATTTTTGGTCTCGCTTAGGGTGTTCCGGAAAAACGCCAATATTTTTAGCCAAAATGGTCTCGTTTAGGGTTACACACGAAAAAATATACAAATATAAATTCTATTCTTAGTTTTTTTGTATCTTTTAGGGGTCAAGAAAAGCTTGAGCCACACCCAGATTGGTCTCTTTTAGGGGTTCTTTTCAAAATTTCCGACGAGCATCCCCGTCCGTTTCATATAGGAGTCCCCCCCCCCCCCCCGGGGTTGTAAGGTAATTTTTCCACGAGGTCAGGGTCCAGGAGATGGTCCACCATGGGATGGATCCATATTTTTACACCTGGTTCGTCGTATGGACGAACACAGAGCAACATGGTAAGTAGTAAACAACAAACAACAGAACAATCAAACAAACAAACAAACAAACAGGCAGACAGAGAACTCAATAGGTCCATTTGCTAAGGAGTGGGCCTGGGTAAGGGTTTTATATAATTCAAACCCAGGCCTGTCGCATAATTAAGCAAAATGGCGGCCGAAAGTGCAGATTCGAGAGCGTTAAAACTGGTTGTATTTGGGGGCACCGGGGGGACGGGAAAGGAGGTAGTAACACAAGCACTAGAGCAAGGCTACCTTGTAACAGCCGTGGTGAGAACACCGGAGAAAGTCGAAAAACGGTACGTTTATTTAAGTACAAGTTTTACAGCGAAATTCACTGATCGTTCAGACTGCAAATATTGAACTGATTGCTGATTCAAAACCAGTTAATGAAAAATAATTTCGATCAATGCTGCTATAGTTCATTGTGACGTGTTTTTTTTAAGCTGGTTTTAAACCCTCACCCCCCAGATATAAGACCTCCTGTTTATTGGCCCATCCAAAACCCCTTACGAAGTAGTATAAACCCAGGGCTTATAAGTGGAATTTTATGTATCTCCAAGAAAGTCTTATTAGGGCTGACTTACATGTACCTTATGCCCGTCTTGCATTATTTTGGCATCTGTGTGTTCCTGCAGAAGCTATATTTAGACAAGTTGCACTTTCTGGCGTTACCAGTAAATTGCTTCCACTTAAGGAAAACTTACGCTAGTGAACCAGTGAGTCAACATTCTGCACATGTAGCCAGTTTATGTTAAGTCATGATGGGTATTTATAGGTTTGATAAACACAACAATAACAAGATCAGAACTGGTATGCTTAATCTTACTTGTTAAAGTGTGTTACAAGTGGTTGATTTCCACAGACCATCCATTGAAAATTGAAAATTGCTCTAAACACTGCTCATTGCGCGAGCTTCGGATACCTGTGCTCTAAAAATAAAAGAATTTGATAACAGTGGAACTTCAAGTAAATTCTATCACACTTTTTTTATTTTCTTTTAGGCATCCCAATTTAGAATTGGTTAAAGGTGATGCTTGTGATGTGGAGAGTTTCATTGCTGCTTTAAAGGGAAAGGATGCCGTAATTTCTTGTTTAGGAGTTGTCGCAAGTATTTTTAATCCTACAACTTTCTACTCTGAGTCAATTTTTGCTATACTGGAAGGAATGAAAAGGTAATTTTAAGAATACAATTATATCTACATTTTTGTTCTGTGGGCCTGAATTGCAGAACTCATTCACGTGAATAATTAATGTGAATGAGTTCTGCAATTCAGGCCCACACTTGATAATCTAAACGGTTTTTGTGAGTTCCTTGTGATCTGGATAATAGAGGTTTGGCCTTGCATTTCTAATACATGACTAAGAATAATAAGAAAATTGTTAAAGGCTATAGAGCACTTATTAGCAAGCATTTTTTTAGTTAGTGCTTGTAATGACTGGCCACAAGGGAAATCTTGATTAAGATTTGTTTTTCCTCATTTAGCTGTTTCCTTGGCTCTGTTTTGGAAAAACTTGATGTCCAGAAAAAGAAAATGTCAGTAGCATTTCTTTTTTAAGCGATGGCGTGACATCGCTTTTATGCCATCGAACGATCGGTTCCTTTTGTCTGTTTGGCCCGATCGAACAGAAAATCAAGTTTAACTTAACAAGAAATCGCTGCGTAAACACAAAAGCAAAATACTTCCGTGCAGTTAGAATGGAACACTACAATGTATAAACGAAAGAGACAAATTATATATGATGGGGTCTATTAGATTTAGTTGACAGAAATTTCTAATTCTTATAATACAAAGGGACACTGTGAGCAAGAGACCATTTGACCTTTCTCGCAGTTTAAAAGCTTGCTCGCGCGTATCGTATGTCGTTTATCCGTGATATCACACTACAGTATAACGCAATATTTGTTGAGACAACATAAGGAAATCTAAAAAAAGTATAAAAATATAAAATAAAATATTACTGTTGTTCAATTGAGAAAATCTACGAAGAAAATATATTATTTGCATCCTTGGTCTGTGAATTCATAACAGCCATACAATTACTAACAAGCTTCTTATGTTTAAAAATGTACGCTGCAGTTGGATAACAGTTTTTTTCACACACAATGTGTCAGCTACTTTTATTTACTTTAAGTTTTTCCTCGAAATTATGTAAGACCCCTTGTGAAACGCCATCGCTTCTGCGTGCATCGCGTGCCATTTATTTCTTTTTGCCCCTGCATCATTAAAATCAGCAAGAGTTCACTAACACCTTTGTGTGCCACAGGATGAAGTTGTAATGTAACTACAGTCCAAAAATTTGATCATTGACTTTTATGCTTAAGGCTAAATGTCTTAAAATAATGTACAATTAAACTCATCGCCAATAGATGACTTGTGGGGATGCCACAAAAACCAGTTTGGGGGCCTTTGCTGTTAGTGCTGAACATTTAAACTTAAATAAATTAACAAAATTACAGGTGTGGTGTAAAAAGACTTGTAACTATGACAGCATAGTGCACGCAGCCAGGCCCAAACAATTCATGGCTGGTGGATTGGATTATTAACCCGCTGTTTCTCAATGGTATGATTAAAGACATGGCTACCATGGAGAAGATGCTGGAGAGTACTGATCCTCAAGTATTGAGCTACACCATAGTTAGACCTTGTGGATTAATCAATGGTAAGTCGATCGCGCGCAAGCTTCAACTTATGGGTAAAATGATTTTTATGAGGGGTGAAGGCTTATTTTTGGTGGTGGTGGTGTTGGAAGCAACAATGACAATGGTGATGGGTGGCCCATAAAAGGATACCACTTGGTCAAACTCTCTAAACATATTTAGGACATAAAACAGCAAATGAGTTCAATGAACATTCACAGTGGTTAAACACAATTATGTATCAGTCTAATAATATATTAAATAAATTTAGCCAAGCCTAAAAGCGGAGCTCCCTGGTTATTTACTTCGCCCTTTTCGAGAATCCGACCGATAACAGCCTGCGATCCAATGTAAAACATTACTTGGTCAGAGGTAAATTTAAAAAAAAAATTCGACCTCGATGAGTTCTACATGTGAGCCCGCGATATGGTCATTGGATGCTGGTCAGCAGATACCTTGTTTTGACAGCTGTCAATTGACCATGACATGGATGTCCAATATCAAAGATGTAAGCTGACGTTAGCCATAACCTTAAACCTATTTCTGGAGTATGGCCACCATGTCGGGGCGACGTCGTCGTCGCTTGAGCGCACGCGCCCGCGAACCATGCTGCTAGCCATGATGACCATGAAAAACCAAAAGCATGGATCTGTTAATTTTCTGTGGGAATGGGCTCTGCTCTACGGCCCTTCGGGCCGTTGGGAGCTCCGCTAAAATTCAAAAAAAGCTCTCTGTTAAATCTGTATGGAGTGAGGCTGAGTTATGGCTCAAACGGTTGCAACATTCCAATCCAACATCGCGGAGGGAACATTTTGGAACCGTTTCATTACCTACCCTTTTGGACTGATGTTAAAAGATGTTGAGCAAAAGTTTGCTTCTAAGTCCAATCCCCTCGTACGACATGTTCCAAAATTTGAAACAACGCGTGGAATAGTTAACTTGTTGCAATTGCCAAACAAGGCCGAACATTGCTTATCGAGTGTCGGGTCAAATTACTGGGACTTATATTCACAAGGGGACCGACTCTTCTTTGTAGGTGAACGGACAGGAAACTATAAAGTCGAGGAAGGACAATGTAACACTGGTACCAAGTTTATGATGACACGCGCGGATGTTGCAGAGTTCATGCTAAAGGTTTTGGATAGTGACGTGTACGATCGGAGAGGATTTGCAATAGGTGGATTATAAGATATTCCTGTCTCTCTGTGAGAGTATCTGCCTTCTGTTTGTAAGGCGAGGAGTACACATATACAAACATGACAGGGCGGATCCAGGGGTGGGGGGGGGGAGGGACTGGGTGCCTAGCCAACCCACTTGATCCACAAGAAAAATTTAAATAAACACGGTGTAAACATTGTTGATATTGTTAGCTCAGACAAAGTTAAACTATTTTATACCATCCACTCCCCCATAAAAAGCCTGGGGCTAAAATAAAATAGAAAAAAACTATTTGTAAACAGCCCCCCCCCCCCCCCTCCCCTTGAAAAATCCTGGATCCGCCTCTGCATGAACTTTTTTGAAGTGCCAAAAATGTATAAACAGTAAGATAAAAAAATTTGTAAAATAGAAAAAGAATTGATTCAAGCATGAGATACATGATAACAAAATGGGCTATATGTAAAGATAAAATTAAAAATTTCGACAAGCGTGCGTTGCATTTGCATGTTTCGTTTATCATGTCCATAACACTTACCTTACGTATAGCCTTTTTAAAGGGCTGTATGTTCAGGTTTTCGGCGTAGTTCATTGTTTAGGGACCAAAGTATCATACACTGTGTTTTCCATATTTAACGGAATTTTATACTAGGAATGGGAAAATCGTCGCTGTGTAAGTGGTAATTCTTAGGTTGCTTATATGGTTAGGTGCTAATTATATATATAATGAGTTGCTAACCTTAAACATCAATATAAATATGTAATGAAGATGAAGTGTTCAACATGACACGAGCATGGGAGCATGAGTCCCCGGCGGGAATCGAACCCATGGCCTCCCAGATACCGGTTGGGCGCTCTAACCAACTGACTTTTGTGAGCTGGGCCATTTACTAGGTTGACAAGTGACACGCGTCCTGCATACTGCTCGGGTAAGCAATGTCGAAATCATCAAGTTTGTTGTAAATAACAGTAAATCATCGAGTTTGTAATAAATATTAATAAAGGTGGTAAATTTTGAGCTCGGTAATAAATAATGAAGATGAAATGTGTCTGTGTATGTCTTGTAAACGTCTTTTCGCTAACCTTGGTAGTCATGTCGTGCCATGCATGCTATTCCACAGCCCCGTACCAATTATTTAAAGAAAAGCTTCTCTTAAAAAGAGGAGCTGAGTTGTAGAACAGCCTATCCCATGATCTACGATCTGTGGTGACTTTACAAGATTTTAAACGTAAACTACGTCACCGCAACTTCGAATGAGTTCTGTACACGGCATCCTTGAAAAGCAGTTTAGTGTGTAATTAGATGTAATTCTGTAATTATAAGTTAGTTTAGTTAGGTAGATAGATCTTCATGCTGTTTATTTTTATACTGTATGCGGAACGATTTTAAACCGTGTTTAAATAAAGTTATCTTATCTTAATCATTTTTTTTTATACTTAACTTTCTCCTTATTGTAAACTGATCGCAGAGAGCCCCCTCTTGTACCCTTTCTATTCGTAGTGTATATACTAGTTATGCAACGCTTTCGAGTGGTATACTATGGAATATCCCACGAGTCACTTGTATTTTCTCGGTATACACACGAGCCTTTAGGCGAGTGTGTATACAAGAAAATACAAGTGACAAGTGGGATATTCCATAGTTTACCACGAGAAAGTGTTGTGTAACTATTTTACACCATGCCATAGAAAATTCCCTTACTAAATTTCATCGAGAGTAAGATCGCAGCGAACGATGGGAAGGTTGTGTTGAATACCGTCGAATATACAACGGCTTTTCTGTATTATGATTGGCTGTATTTTCTATGGCATGGTATAAATGGTAATACGTGAGATCATGGAGAATTGCTTATTCGTTTAGTGTGAGCTTAGCCGTTTCGCAAATTATTCCACCATACAGGTATTTCTTACAACATGTCTACAAGAAATCAGGGAGAATTGCTGATTTGTATAGTGTGAGTTCAGCGTTTTCACAAATTATTCCACCATACAGGTATTTCTTACAACATGCCTACAAGAGACACCATCTGTACTTATGTCAAAGATCTTCGGGATATATTAGAGTACGTGTAAACAGCACCCGAAGACCTCGCGACTCTTACCGAGATTATACGAACACCTGCGATAGACTTCAGTGTTACTTAGCAGCGTGCAACGTTTGTCGAAATTAAAATCGTGGCATCAGTCCATTCACCGATTTTGGCCAAGTAAAAACCCAAGTGTGTAGAGGGGGCATCGGCTAATGTTGGTTGGAAGTCGTAATTGAGGAAATAATGAAAGTTAGTACTATTTAACAATTAGAATATGAGCTCGAAAATTCTATGAGTTAATAAGTGATGAGACCGCGGGCTTTCAAAACGCCATTATTTCGGATCTTCCCATAAACCTTTTTCGCTTGTTAAATTCTACGGAATACAGAGCACTTTACGGGAGATAATGTAAAGGATATTTCGGAAGAAAATTCTGTCTCGCTGGCTTTTCCTCGCCTTATCACCACGCAACAAATTTTCTCTTGGGACTCCCCTCCCCTTCCCCAAGGCCCTAGAGCCTATGCAGCCGGGGGAAGGGAGGTCGTGCGCTTACGTCAGAACCAAAATTTTTCAGTTTGGTGGGTTTTTACCAATATTTCTTAGGTATAGGGCTCCGCTCGCTCGCGCCGAATCCGCCCGCGCGAGCAACGCATAACTGCTACAATCCATATCATAATTTGTTAGAACAGTTGAGCCGAAGTTCAACTTCAGCTGTTCAATCATGCATGCCCTCTACCTGTCCAGGGCCGTAACCAGACCTTTGGCACAGACGAGGCAAGATCTTGTTAGGAGGTTCTGGGGGCATGGCCTCCAAGAAATATAGAGGACTAGGAGCTCTGATACTCTTTTGTAACACTTTTTATAAGGTATTTCTTAAAAAAAAATCAATCTTGTTCAACTAGTGATTATTTTCTTCCCAGCTAAACATATTTTGTTTTAAAATTTGGGTTAAAATCAAGACGAGGCAAGTGCCTCGTCAGCCTCTTGCTAGTTACGGCCCTGACCTGTCTCAATGTTGCCATAGAAATATTTTTTATCGCGGTAGCAACCAACTACTGATGCCATTTTGACTTTTTTCAACATTGAGGTGGAAGTGGGAGTACTGTATCTATAATAAGGACGCGGATTGCAACATAAAAAAACCCCGCAGACGTGCCGTGAGAGCTAAAGACACATTCAATTGTCACTGAGCTAAGCTCATGTCTAAAGTTACTAGCTTTAGTCCAAAGGTTGGAGCCTAAAATATCGTAACAAACATGTGTCTATAATCTTCAATTGTGTTTTTTATTATCGAGTTCAGTATTATTCTTGCGACATTTTTGCTGAGACGAGAGAGAATTTTACATGACTTAGCAAATATTATAGACCCTATGCAAAAATGGTTGTCATTCATTTCTGTTGTTTGGTCAAGTTTCTTAAAACGCTGATAGTGGCGCTTTAATATATATGAAATATTATGCTATTCTGAGAAGTTTCAGTGTTTTGGGTTAAATGGCTGCAAAGTTATGACTCATTCAAATTTAAGAGATTTGTATGGAAAAAGTCACTCTGGCCTGCTTAGCCTCGTTTTCATGTTTTTGGCAATATAAATACCCCTGTAACTTCCCAGTAGATGAAAGTATAGCCTTTAAACTTCATACACTGATTTACCTTGACTTTATCTTTGAGCTAGAGTAATTTAATTTTGTTGAGAAATGATTTTTCTGGGAGCTGAAAATTAACAGCCGCCATATTTGCATTGGGTCTATACCGACTTTAATTGGGATTGAGAACTTGTTACAAAAAGAAGAGAACCAGCTAAAAAAGAAGTAAGAGCAATTTTCTGCAGACGTGAGTCGTCGCACGAAGATTAACCTTGTCGGAATCAAGAACGTGTTAAAAAGAACAGCTTTACGTAATAATCAGTTTAGCTTTGTTTCAGTCATTTATGACATTGCCGATACTGTGATACTTTTTTAGAAGTTTATTTTTCAAGCGATTATAAATTGTATATTTTTAACATGGCCTTTTTATAGACCCAGTTGCTTTTTATAGAAAATTTTAAGAAGACAAAAAAGGGCCGATATAACTATATCTTATTCTACTTCCGTATTTTCCTGACGACACTGTTTCTTCCCCCTATTCGCGTAGATCTTTTTCAAGTTCAGTTGTTTTAACCTAAGCTTTTGTGTGGGTGACATCGCGCAACCCGTGCAACAGCGGTCGTGTTTAATTTTGGGGCTTACGAATTAGTGTAAATCCATTATCCTGCCAAATGAACTTAAGCTGCACAATCTTGGCTTCTTAACGAAGGATTTATATCGTATCCTGTTAGGCTTATTCGGATATTTTCGGGACGTGACTTGAGTATGCCCCTCTATCTTAAGCTGCACTAGAAGTTTCTTTACAATATACCGGGCCTTGAAGGCAATCTCGTTATAACTTCCTGAGGGCTGTGAAGATCGAAAAATAAAAATAGCCGACACCACTTGGTGACACCTTATGCATTGCTTGTACTAAAGTAATTATTAAAAAAAACAACCAGTGGAGTTTTCTAGCGTTTTTCATAGCCTATCTATAACTGTCGTTTTAGATGCGTAGAATTCGTCGATCAAGATTTGCGTGGTTGTAGAAAAGCGAAAAAGGTAGGGATTGTTTGGCGCTTCTCGGCTTTGTCCCTTGGAGAGAAGGCATGGACCGCGTTTTGTATTCGAGAGATTATCCCCTAAAATGTATCTATTTCTGCAACTTTGGCAGGATCGCATCTAGTTATACAGATAAACGTGCTTCAAAGAAAAACAGATTATCCAAAGAGCCAGACAGGTCACGCCCTAATCCCATTCCGTGTCGTGAATTCTAACTAACATCGTCCGTACGCTCACAAGTGTTCCGTCTTGTAGACCTCTTGATCTCAGCCTGTATTTAAGTAACCACACTAAATAATATTTCCTAGCAAAGCAGAATAATCCGCCATTAAGCATTTTTAGCGCCTTTTTCCGTACTCTTGACTCTTAACCCTGGAAAAGGTTTCCTGAAAGTTTTTGTCCTCTTTGTTGTGTTTTCTTTTTTTTTCTTAATCTTCACGCAAAGTAATTTGCGGTCTATTGTGAGACCACCCACCGAGTTCTGTAGAAAACTTTAGATCGAATCTAATCTGAGATCATGCCCTCCCTCCCTACTTTTTCCTACTTTTTCCCTCTCTCATCTTTGCAAGGGAAAAAACGCCTGATCGCAGGTTAGATCGAATCGTTCAGTGTAGACTAATTGTCTTCTAGTACGAGTGTTATCATTGCGCAATATTACGCTGACGAGATGGCTTTGATGTATTTTAAGTGGTCGGTTTGAGACACCTCTTTGTCCGGTGTCTTAACTCAGTTCTTGCCACCACAATCCTTCACCCCACTCCACAAAAATTACGGAAAGCCAGTTTTACCTGAAGGAAAAGACCGGTATAATTTTGTCACGTAAAGATGGAAAACTCTTCAGCTTTGATGCTGACCTGAGCAGCCCGCTGTAATACCCTGCAGAAATGTTGATCGCCTGTGTTAACACTGGAGCTTAGAAATCTTTCGCTGTGTTGATAAATAGTAAAAGAGTACTAAAAACTAGGAAACATGCGCCAATTCAATAGCGCGGATGGCCTTAGCTTTAACTTCATAGTTAATCCGGTTTTGCACACATCTATCGGTAGCCTGCGTTGCAGACGAACAAAAACCGGGGTTTTGTTCGTCTCAGCAACGCAGGCTAATCTATCGGCTAACCGAGAAAGTGTTTTATTTGTCCTTTGTTGTAACGAAGTTCTGGTCGTAGTACAGAAACTGATAATTTACAATTAGGAATCCAATCCAAGAACTGCTCGATTATTTGATCTCTTCTTATGAACTGCTGTGATCAGTTATTGTAGTTTTGTTTGAAAATATCTCTCGTGAATTCCATAGTTCGCGCTTTGCAGATCTTATGTCCATCAGGGACACTGATTTGAATCGCTGTAAATTAAGAACAAAGTTGGAAGGGTTCCGAGTTAGCATGCCGAATCTGTAACCTCTAAAAATAAGTTGACGAGAATGTACATTTGTATTGATTATCCTGGTGTATGTAGGTCAGAACGAGAGACAACCGTTGTCACAGATTTTAACCAAAATTAGACAAATATTGGGCAAAAGAGGTTAGAAATACTTTGCCAAAAGGCCGCTAAATCTACCCATGCAATTGCAAGACCTTTATCGCAACACACAACGATCAAGTTCCTTTTGTGGTCAACCACAACTTTGGACTACAGTAAAAACCCGCGTGTAAGAACCTAGAAATTAAGAACCTCCTGGCAGAAATTTGCTTCCTTAATACCCCAAAAGGTTCTTATATGTGGGGTTAAACTATTTTATTTATAATACAATAACTGTATTTTATCAAAAAGGATGTCTTTAGAGATCAAGAATTGCACAGGGAAGCTAAAAAATGCCAGTAAGTACCCCAAAATATAAGAACCTGTTTTGCCAAACTCTAAAAAAGCAGGTTCTTACACGCGGGTTTTTACTGTATCCCAAATCTCGTTTCAAAAACTTCTTTTTCCGGCAGTTGATACGTTAGCTGTGTCCGTCCGGCTGCGTATGTGAACAGACAGACCTCCTTTACTTAACGGACACATGGTGACAAACTTTTCTTGTGTGGTTAAAACTGTAGAACACGTCACAAGAAACTTCGTTAAATTTTCTTTGCTTAGTGGAAATAAGGCAATTTTAGTCTTAACCATCATATTCACTGTATTACTGTATAATAAACTTGAAGTTTCGTAACTGTAAGATTATCAGTCGAGTGTTCGTTGTGGTTGCTAAAATGACTGATAATCGGTTGATAAAAATGACTGAAAATTGATGACCAACTGAAGCCTCGAGTTGACGCAGTGGCCATGTGGCTCGAGTCAGACGAGACATGTTCGCTGTTGGTTCGCACTTAGCTGCTTAGTGTTCTGATGCATTTCCTCCATGTTTTCCAGCTATACTGTGGACACAAAACAAGAGTTCAAATAAACCTACAATACATTTAAGTACTAAAAGCCAAAAATACTTTAAAAAGGATAAGCCCACAATACTTTGAAAATGCTTTTAAAAATACCCCTACCTAATATTTACGATATAATCTATTCGCTACAGAGCTCAAAGCAATTACTTTTATTAGTAAAATAGTCCGATAGATTCAATTTTCCGAATTTGTTTTTAAAAATAGCTAGATATCGGAGTTTTGTTCGTCTCAGTGCAACGCCGAGGCTAGAGTAGGCGAAACTGTCAGATCTTTACTTTGTAGTAGCGTGGGCTTACTATCGCGGAAGGGGGGGGGGGGGGGAGGGGGTGAGATTATTGGAAGGAATTTTGCGATTCAAAAAGTGCTTCCGTTTAACGATACTGTTGAAAAGGAAAGATGCCTGTGAAACATTTTAGGTGCTTTCAGGAATACCGCATAGTAAATCTCTCTAAGCATAACACTCAAAACAAAACAAGTTCTACAGTCTTTAATGAGCACATAGTTAGTAGATGCACTCTTGGTAGAGGCCATAGGGGACTAACTATTATGAACATTACAGTAAAATGTCGAACAAACTCTAAACAATTAAACGATTTGAGGCACTGAACAAATCCTAGAGTCCTTTAATGATGATCAAAAAAATAAAAATTGCAAAAAGTTATAAAAAGGGGGCTCATATAATCGGAAGAAGGTTTATCTTTCTTTAGGAGCAAATCTGTGTTGTTTTATTTGGGGGGCTATATTTTCGGGAAGGCATATCCCAGTAGGAATGTTAAATTAGGCTTTACCCTTAACAGACATGTAAGTGGGGTCGTTTTTCCCGAAATCACCAGGTGCTTCATAGCTATAGTTGTATGGTAGTTTTAGCGCCAACGAATTGGTACAATTTAGACAATTTAGAAATTAAATACTTTTATTAACGAGTTTTGTGGCCAATTTGGTCAATTTGCAGCGTTTGTATGTTCGTGATCGATATTTCCACCGGCAGAGGGCGAGTTTATTTGCGGAAGACCGTGGCTGCTAAAAATAACACTTTGCTGTTTTTCTTTTTGCGACCAGCGGAAAGAAGTAATCCCTCCGTAACATAACATATGTCAAAAGCTTGTACACAAATACATGACATTGGCAGCCTGAAATTTTATGTATATTTTGACGGCCACAAAGTATTTCCGGGTTCTAATTGCGGTGCAGGATGACTTAACTACGCCGAGGGCAGGAAATAAGGGATTAATGCCTGCGGTTAGATTGTAGAAAGTAGACGCAACGAGAGGAATGCAAATAAATTAAAACATGACGTAACTGTATAAACAGGATTCGTAGTATTGCTTGTTGGTCTGCCTGCACAGTTTTATCTTCTTGTCTCGGACTCAAACACGTTCAATTTGCTAGCAGAACCTTTCTGTAGGAACGTTAAAAGAAGCTTCGCTCGCAGGGTGAATACTCATAAAAACTGTTGGATTTTGAGGTACCATATACGTAAATTATTGCTGACAGTTGTGCGTGGGCTTCCTGTGGTTTGTAAAGATTGAAGCAGCTAGAAGCTGCTGTAGTTGAATTTTTCTTCTCCTTCTTTTTATTAACAGGTAATTTCCTGAAAAGAAAAAAACTAAGTCCCATCCGTTAGTGTATCTACGTAAATCGATTCTGTTAATTCCAAAGTTCCTTAGAGTAGAATATGTTGAATTTTAAGTAGATAGGAAATTAGGAGGTCATCAGGGGAAAGAACAATATTTAACAACACAGAGATAAGCCCACTTGTTTGATCATCGCTATTTAAGTGAACTTCGCTGTTATTACAGTCATATTTTATTATGTTTATAAACTAGGAAAAATAGACGTCAATTAACACATAAATAGGTTTGTTTGGCCTGCGACATCGCTATTCTCGGAACAAAATACCAGAGATGTTTCATATGGTAATTTTATGAGAATTTTATGCAAGATTTTTCGAGAAGAAATCTTTCTCTTGAATCGTGTGAGTTTATTTTCAAGTAAACGTTTTTTTCTTACAAGTTCATCGTTTATTAGTCATCAGAAGGGCGTTTCATGTGAAGCTGTTTTTCCGACAAGGGTCCTTCAAAATTGAACACTCTGGAATTTTACGAAACGACTCGAGATGGACGCTGGAACAAACTTCAGCTCAGCAACCCTATTTTCTTGGATTTTGTCAGAATCACAATTGAGGAACAAAGGAAACTTCAAGGTGCCAATCTGTAAAAAACTGGCTGTCAAATATCAGAGTCGTACATGATAACACGGGTAAAAAATACTGGTATATTAAGAGAACAGTATACAATGATGCATTCAATACGGTCATAGCTCAAGAAATCAATTATTAAAACCATTTATTGCTCTTGCGCACGATTTGATCTCATTCTTTTGTTAATTATATCTACAACTTCAAAGTTCACTGCGCTCCATGTAGTTGAGCAAACAGAACATGGGTCACTCCAAAAGAGATAATCCGTTCAAACGACAGAAATTACGTATACACTTTATTCATTCATTTGCTTTGAAAGAAACCGTGATGAAAACATTGTTATCCGAGATAATGTCAGCTGGGATCAGAAAAATTCTTAGCTGAGTAAGTACTACTTCCGCAACTATTTGAGGCATATACCTAAGCGTATATCTCTCTGCCACCATGTGCAAACATGAACTCAAATGCATTTTATTTTAGGAAAAAATAGAATTATTTTAACATTAGTAAAAGTGTACCTTTTATAGAAAAATATTTTTTTAGACGGGCAGGCAGTATTTGCTGGATTTGCGTCAATTTGGATCATTTGTATTCGTTAACAGTGTGTGATTGGTGAAAAAAAGTCGAGAAACCTCCATCTATTTTTGTTACCCCACATTCAAGGACAATTTTCTCAGCTTCGCCCCATTCAAGAATTTTAACAATTCTCCGATGCATGTTGTGAGAGAAATTCCCGCTCTGCAAATTCCACAACATTTAGACAAAATGTTCTTTTTTGGCTGAAGAAGTATATATCTCTTAATAAAAATAGTAACACCCTTCTACGTTTAAAGGTTAGAGTTTTTATACCAACTATTTTTTTTTTGTGAAAAAATGACCCTTAGGCGAGAACATGTTTTTTTCTTTGCAGTCACGCCAAGACCCTCGGTATTCGTATATTTATCGTTCTCGTAAAGCTCACAGGGCAGCAAAATATTCCCCCTCTAATATTTAACTAAAAGGAAGAATAATATTTGAACACATCGACTGGAGAGTTATTAAGCAGACGGCTTTCTCCTGAAGCATTAGACAGAAGTCAACTTAAGTTCCCATTTTGCTTGTTTTAGCCGTTTACAATGGTTTATCCGCTTTAAGACCTTAGCTATTTAGCTAAATTGAACATGAGAGACTCCTCTGGAGTATTTGAAGCTTTGTCTATTTATCGTGCTTTTCGTTGAGTGTTCTCTTGTGATATATGGCTCGCGATTTCTTTAATTTAAAAGCGCTTGGCTCCAAAACAATTAAAAACACGTTGTCTGCTATTGTCATTTGTGATAAACTAACGATAAACACGCTTGTATCCTCGCATTACTCACTGTGCAAATAAACACGTTTTGTGTTAAACGCGGTACATTTCGTGACGGCAGAATAAGCGGATTCGAACGGAATTTACACAAGGGGGGTTTAAATAAGGTGACACAAGAGCTTGCCCATTAACTGTTTCGAGAATTTCTTGGGGACTCATTCGCTCGTTCTATAAACGGTTACACTAGAAGTAAACAATTCTTGCCGCTCCGGTTTTTGACTTTTCATCTTTGATCCTACGGGTTACAATTTAAACATCCTTTTGATCAACCGCCAAAGGGGTCCCAGTACAATATAAATCTTGAGAACTTGAAATTTTTGAGGGTAACCTCACCTTGGTCCAACCAACAGAGTTTACTGAACTGTCGTGTACCGGTCAAAACACTCGGTGAAGTGTTCAGAAAACCTAAGGAGCGGCCTCACGAAAACCAAGTTACTGGCATCGTATACAAAGTGGAATGCAAATCGTGTCCTTTTGTGTAAGTAGTATAGTGGTTGGGGGTACGAGACCCAAAAATTTTTGGATCTCTTACTCCCCAACCACTGTACTACTAACCAGTGCTGGATTTAAAACTGGATCCAAAACTGGATCCAAAAATGGATTTGAAAAATGGATTCAAAAAATAGAATCAAAAATGGAATCAAAAATGAAATCAAAAAATGGAATCAAAAATGGAAATTAAAAATGGAACCAAATCTCAAAACTTCTTATACTCTTTTTCAAAATTTTGGATACAGTGCGTTTAAACAAGCCTTGATATCATAACTGAAATATCAATCTGGAAAACCAAGCGAAGCCGAGTTTTATGATGTTTTTGAAATTTATTTCAAAATCTCTTATACTCTTTTTTAAACTTTTTTTATACGGTGCCTTTAATCATAGATCTGATATTGTTTCTCTTAAATTAGGTAAGTCGCCTGCCTTTAATCCGTACTGGTATGGATTAAATCCTTCAATGTGTATCCATATAGCTTTATTGATTTTATTTCTGATTGAAGGTGTTCTTAGACTCTGCTCGACCGTAGTATTTATGTAATACAAGATCTTTTTGGGACCATTTGTGTAAGTTAATAAATTTCCTTTTATGCTTTCTAGTTTGTAGCTCTTCTTACTGGCTTCTTTTGTTATTTTATTTATGAATACTTTTTTGTTGTAACTGTCTTTATAACCAGTGGAATCAGGCTTATAATGCTGTAATTTAGGCAAAGTGTCGATGAGGATGAATGTTTTTATTTTTGCGTACTTTTTCATATTCAAAAACTTCATATCCCAACCAGCTCCGTAATACACCATTGTGTGATTTTTGTCGGTTTTTTTATTTGTTTTTTTGGTTTTATTGGTTTTATTTGTTTTTAATAAGTGAGTGAAATGCTGATGATTTAGAAGTATGACTTGTTCGACTTCAGCACGACGTAGTTTAGATACTTGAAATGTTTTTTTAACCTTTAATATTTCTTTTTTTAGTTCTTTGACGGTGAATTTTTTTATGTGGTTAGCTAGTTGATTTACTGTTTCCATATATAATTGAATTATATTAAAGTTTTTTTTATTTTATAATGGCCGTAAGCATAGCTCATGATACCATTATTGTGTATATATCGTTTATCATCAAAACAGCTAAGTGATATTTTATTGATCTCATAACTTCCAAGTTGATGGCATTGACTTCTGATGGTTTTCATAGTATGATGCATTTGTTTGTTATTAAAGAGTGTGTCTTTGTAATTCTCATGTGTCATATCTTTTTTAATGACGTTTTTCTTAATTCCTTTTGCAGTTCGTTCTTCTTTATAATTGTCTTTTACATATGAATACATTTTAGATCTCAAACCAACGAATTCGCATATAGGCACTCCTGCGGCTTCATCTTTGAATTTACCGATAACCTTCTTATTTGTTTTATTATAAAAATGGGAGCTTTCAGGGTAGTCACTATTGTCAAATTTTTCCTTATCATTCCAAAAGTCTTTGTAAACATCATCAGCCTCAATTTCATAGGTTAAGCTATCAGTATCTGTAAATAGA
The DNA here is from genome assembly GCF_052425735.1 of Oculina patagonica. Lineage (NCBI taxonomy): Eukaryota > Metazoa > Cnidaria > Anthozoa > Scleractinia > Oculinidae > Oculina > Oculina patagonica. The sequence continues at coordinate 395,290 of NW_027558036.1, forward strand.
AGCCTAGCTTTATCCCCATATTTTTCTTTGATATAATTGTAATGAAAATCATACATAAGTGTTTTGCTTAGATCTAAAATACACATACCCACATATGCCGGCCTGTTTAAAGTAAGTGTTTCTTTGATCTTATGCACAGCTACAAGGTCTTCATTGAATATTTTACTACTAACATAAGTTGGTTTTGAGGTCATCTTCAATAGTTTCTTTTCATTGGTCACCAATCTGACATCAACTCGCTTTCTCAAATTTTCCATGGTTTTACCGAATATACTGTTGTTCATTAGTTTGAAGAAGTCTTTTTCAAAAGTATTTTTAGCATTGGTACGTTTTAGAGTATTGAAATCGATATATTCCTTTAACCAAGGTGATTGATTAAACTCGAGAACTCGATGGACTTTTGTGAGCTTTAATCCAAGATCTAAATACAATTGAAGGTTCCTATAATGTAGTACATACTTTTCTTTATTGTTTAATGTTGGTATCAGCTTATAAACAAGACCTGTTGAAATTTTGTATTTATCAGCAATGTCTTTACAATAATTAGATAGCATATCTTTGGTTACTTTTACCTTTTCTGCTCCCAATGGGTAGTCATTATGATGATTATGCACCTCTTTAGGATATTCAAGATCAACCTCTAATATCAAACCTTTCTTACTGTCTTCTTTATACTGAGCTAAGTTGATCTTATCAATCTCTTTCTGTTTTAACCATTTGAATCCACCTGTTGGTAAATATTGACTCATTGCCCAGCCATACAAGTTGTTCGCATCGAGGTACATGATATACTTTGAGGGAGCTTTTTTATCATAATCCTTCATATATTTATTGTTTGCTTTACCATATCGATTTGCTATATAACTAATACCTCCTCTCATTCCTTTTTCAATGAATTGGTACATATTTACATCAGTCATTAGCTCTAATTTTATATCAGTCATTTTAAGCATAGCATCCCACGATAAACTCGGACTTGTAAAGTAATGACATGGATCAAGTTTATAAAATTCTAAGCATGTTTTTCTGAAGCTTTCAAACACATCAGCAAGCAATAGGACATCTGATTTTAGATATAAATCATGGTATTCACCCATATTTTTGATCTCAAACGTTTTACATACATTTTGAGCATGTTTATAGTCATTGTCTGATATATGCTCATTATTTAATATGCTGTAAAATTCTTCTTTAGTTGGTAGCTCTGTATTGAATTTATCAAAGCTATCCATATAGTCATACGGATATATTCCTTTTCTTGACATCAGATCGAGTTGCTTACCCTCGAATATTTTAGAAGTGTATTTTAATGATTCTTTCGGCAGATTACTTACTAGTTTATCCAAGCTTAAGCTTATGAATTGAAAGCTATCAATGAATGTTAGATGATTGCCAAGCATGAATGCCATATACTTTTCCATATTGTTGGGTATGGCATTTATATTCATTTGTTTTTCTTCTCCCTTCTTATTTATGTATTTATTGTTTTTAACAATAGCACCAATCTCTTGCATTATAAAATGACTGTCATATCCTTTCAAGTTATGGAATATAACAGGTATCTTTATCTTATCAGGCTCTATTCTCAGTTTAAGATTACATTCTTGATGAACTGATCCACGAAATTTGCCCGTGATATGGCAATGATCTCTCACTCGTATGTCATCATCAGTATATGCTTTGTCACAAATATGGCATCCGTTTGCTTTTTGAAATGCATCTTCATCATCTTTGGTCATTTTTAATGGTTTTTTGAAGAATTTTCGCATAGTCTTTTTGCAATATTTAACTTCATCTAAAATGGCTTCCATGAATTTATAAACAGCTTTTTCTCCTCTGTATATCTGCACTGGCTTGGTGTATTTATCATCATAGCAACAGACAACCTTGTAACCATATCCACAGTCTGTATGCTTCTGGTATGCCTCTGTATATGATTTATCATCATTAGGCTTACAACCAGAGATCTTTTCGGTTATAGCTTCAAAATCAGCATATATGACGAATGGCACTTGTTGTTGTTTATGGAAGTTGTTGAATTTTAGTATGTTGTTATCCTTATTAGGCATCTTTACTGCTTGTTCTCCATTTACTTGAATGCAATTATCTTTGTGATCGTTTAATACTCTTTCTGAACTAAAGCACTGGAGACAATGCATGCAGAAATGCTTCTTATCTCGATGTTTTGTTTGATTATACATGAATTTGTTGAAATTCTTAATTAGAACATAATGCTTATTTTCGTCTTTTGTTATCAATAATAAATTCATCTGATTATCAAATTTTTCTTTTGTTACATAGATAGGATATGGTTGTTTGTCTTCATATCCAAATACATTAATATTGATTTCATTCTGCTTTTCGATCTTGTTATACTGCTTAGTGGTTGCTGGGAATTCAATCCCTTTATAATTTAGTTTATCTACATATTGCCGGTCAGATTTTTTAATCCTCTGGGGGTATTTATCTTGAGGATTTAAATGCCTGATATGGCACCATCTGAAGCATTCATTATCATTATTTTTCATATTAATCAATCCCTTAGCACTATTCCTTAGTTCTTGGGGTAGCTGAATATATGATGAGCCTTTTAACGGTTCATATTTCACAAGGTTTATATAATGACTGTCAACAGATTGTAATACCCATCCTGAGCCTTCTGATATCCACTGAGCTACGAAATTTAATATCTGTTGTTTAGATGCTTGTAGTGATTCTGCGATCTCTATATTATTGATGATTGTTTGTGGTTTGCAATTAAAATAAGCTGTTTTATATATTACACTATCGCCAGTCATCTTTGAAAATGTCACCTTAAGAGTTTCAGCAAATTTGAGTCCTTTCATTTCTGATAGCTCTTTTATGATGTGATTTTCTACAGCTTTTCTTGTGTTTTGAAGCTGTAATAACGGGTCTTTATTATTTTTTATACCAATTTCAAAAGACTTTGTGTAGCCTTTCATAGCTTTAGCAACTTCCTCTATCTTAGTCCTTGGTAATGGAATTGGTTTTATAGTCCTTGGCATGGGTATAGGCTTGTAATTTTTTCTGAATTCAATAGGTGGTTGAATGATATTTTCCTCATAATCCTGCACTCTCTGTTTAACACTCTTACGAGGAGTTGGGATTGGTGGCCTAGGTTTGTAAACTCTTTGTTGGTTTGCTTTTAGTGATAATATCATTTTTATAAAATCGGTTTTCGATAGCTTAGCTAGATCTGATTCGTTCATATTATTAGATGAGATATTTTTATTTTCCATTTTCATATTTATAGTAAATTAATTTTTCTTTAAGTGTTTTATAGTAAAATAATTTTTTTGATTTTTCATTTTTTTAAATAACTAGATATATTATATATTTAGTCATTGTAAAAGTGCATGATGTGTTGATTATATGTATCATTCTTCATCGATTATTTCAAAACTATCATCATCTCGTAGACCGGCTAATATACTATTTGTGATGTGTTTTTTTGTCTTTATATGCATCCATTTTGATGCTAAATTACTGTTATAATCACAAATATCGCATTTCCAAGATTTTGAAAGCATATATTGGGTTTTGCTTTTTTTAATAGCGTTTTTTTTGTCAGTATCGTTAAAATATTTTTGTTTTCTTCCCATTATTATAGTATAATAATATTTCTTTATATCATTAACTATAAATATTTTTGATGCGTTTAATTGATGATATATAAGAATTTATTTATTTATATATTATATAGAACGTAAAATGAAAATACCGAAAGAAATATTTTATGATATAGAACGTAAAATGGAAAAACCTAAAAAGATAACATTTGATGATATACATTCTCCTGAAATGACTTTTATTGAAGAAGGCGAACAAATAATATTAGATGGAGTTAAAATATTTTTACATCCCCAATTCCCAGAATTTGGCTGCACTTATAATTGCATAGTTGTCGATACCTGTTCGGGAAAAGAAGTTGAATCGGTTTTTATTGATGGTGTTAAAAATGTAATTTTGAAACTTCAAAATTCGGTTGAATATATATATATTATTATGTCAAAATTTTGTCTGGAATGCTTCTATAATACTTATATTCCTATTGAAAAAGATGGAGTTAAAATAATGACGCATCCGAAATTTGAAGTTTATGGATTTGATGTTCATGGTTGTAAAGTTATTGATACCAAATCTAAAAAAGAGGTTGAATCGATTTTTATTGATGGTATTAAATGCGTTATTTTAAAGTACGATCATTTGATTGTTTATCGAGTTATATTGTGTTTTGTAAATGAATGCTACTCTGATAAAAATAATGGCTTCCTTGATTGCAATGATCTTTTTCCTGCAGAAAGAGAATAAAAATATATAAATCTAAATATATGATATAGATGTGTTGTGATTTGCAAATTCATTTGGAAATTCGAATATGTGAACCAAAAAGATATGCCCAGTGATTTTATAAAAAATGCCAAATGTTAGACCCAAAGGAAGTATCAAAAAGAGCAAAAAATACGAATAAAGTATATCATATATATTAATAACCAGTAATAAAATATTATTGGTTGTTATAATACAACGAAAGTCAGTACTAAATACTGCGAAAATCGATATGCCATCTAATACATATCTACTCAATATATGTTAGATAATTATAGCCTTATGTAGTTTTATAGTGCGTTTAGATATAAACAGATAATTATTTTCTTTATTATATAGAATGAGTGATATTACATTAAATATCAAACACCAACCAGAAGCTGATGAAAGCTCGAATGATATAGTCTTCATTAATAAAATGTGGTGTATTCAGAGCATCCTTGACGCTAATATTAGTATTATTAAAATGCTATCTTCAGACAATAACAGCAGATCTGAAATATCAAATGAATACAAAAATCATATATGTTTAGAGTGTAAAGACCAGATTGAACATACACAACTGAAACGACGACGTGGAAGGCCTCGTAAGGATCAGCATTAAATACATAATTATTCAGTTTACGGTTTTAGCCATAAGTTATAAATGATTAATGAGTACAATGTTTTTAATGACGTGATTTCTATTGACCAATCATATTTCAACAAATTTTACTCAAAAAGTTTACACAAAAGTTTACACAAAAGTTTACACAAAAGTTTACTCAAAAGTTTACTCAAAAAGTTTATTCTGAAATTTACTGCCAAACACAGCTGTGCCGTGAAGTTATGTGTGTTATATATATAATGGTTTGTAATTCTGAAATCCACGATGAATTAAAAAATTTAAAAGAACCTATATGCCCTTTCTGTGATCAACTATTGATAAAAGGTATCAAGGATGCTGAGCAATGCTGTAGTAAGCAGGATATAGAAAATATAAATGGTATGGATGTCTGTCTAAATTGCGGTTTGGTTAATAGTTATGATTATGTCAGTGAGTACATTGATTTTTATGAAAATATGCATAGAATACGGCGAGAATCGGTATATCATCGGAAGTATCACGTTGAGAATGTTTTAAACGATTTATGTATTAAAAATAGGGTACAATTGACTAGTGATCAAAGGAATCGAATTTATAAAGTGTTTGATATTATCGAATCCGGCGCTATTCCTGTTGTAAACAAAGGTAGAAAAAGACTTATATCAACCAAATTCATAATTAAACAGCTTTTTTTGATGATGAATCTACCTTGTGAATTTATCAAAATTAGCAAAAGCAAGAAAACGTTAGCCTATTATCGATTGTATTGGAATGAGATTTTGTCATTAAATTTTGGCGAAATAAATCGGATCATCCAATAAATTTCTTATCATATTTTCGTAGGTACTTGTCGATTATCGGACAGGTATCCGTCACATAATCGTCAATGTTCTTCATTGAAATTATGACGCTAGACGGATTGTAATCACCGCATCTCATCGTGTTTTTAATTGAGTTGAGTAAATGCTGGTAGCTCTGATATGCATATGTACTATTTTGAATTTTTAAATCGAGATTTTGATGATGCATCCAGCCTTGTATTAAAAGCGCTATTGTACTAATTGCAACCAAACTAACACCTCCTGTAGCAATACTTGATGAAATGGAGCCGGATGCAAAGAGAATAGACAATGAATTCCCTAATAATTTCCATTTTTTGAAACGTTTAACAGCCTGCTTATAAGCCCAACATTTTCGATGATATGTTTGATAATAAGCTTTCAATTCTATAATTTGTTCTTCAGTCAGTTCGCTTTATATATGGTTCCATGTAAATATGCATTTTAGATGTTTAGTCATATATATTAGTTATATATGATTTTTTTTGTTTTATCATTTTGTCATTTTAGCATTGCGCTTGTTCTTTATTGTGTAATACAGCTTCCTTATGTTTTGAATTAATCTCTCAATAGAATCAATAATATTGCTAACCAATTTCACTGTTTTCATATAATTTAATTAGATAAAATCGTTGGAGTTAGATAATTTATTCGAAGAATACACCCTTTGTTTTATCTAAAAATTGAATTTTATGATACTCTTTACCATTTATCGGATACGCAGTTTTACTAAAACCGATTCTTTGTACAAAGTAATCTGAACTGATTTTAATGTTGGATGCATTGATATTAAAACCAGAAAATGCTCGATCAATACTCATACCATTATTGCATACAGCGATTCTAAATAGGGACCCTATTTTAGTATACCATAGATTCAGATATTTCCCTATATAAGCAGTTCTAATCTGCTCTATATATTCATCTAAATCATATTCAATTTTAATTTTTTTATTCTCAATTTTAATCCAAGGGTAATGAAAACTACTATCATCGCCCAATTTTATAAGAATTCTTTTATTAGGCCCTGCCTCATATTTAAATGTCAGATAAAAGGTAAAGTCGTCAGATCCAGTGATGTTTTCATTTAAATTAATTATGAAACTATTTTTAAAACCCTTTGTTATATCAAAATCTGCTAACAATTTTGTTGGATTAAAAACAAGATTATCTAATCCTGAAACAACAGCGCCGTTGCTATCTGACATGATGAATTTAGATGGATCCATTAAATCGAAATAATATTTCCCAAACAATTCATAATAATAGCTTTTGGGTTGCAATGTTTTGATCTGGTTTTCAAGAGTTAGTTTGAGAGCATTATTCAAGCTTGTCAACTGGCCTAGATTGATTGCATCGTTGTTATTTAAAGCTTCTTTTAAGCCAGTGATGGAATAATTGGACATATTTACAGCTCCCTCGATATATATTTGATCATTCTCCACGCAATATAGTTGGTCATATATGCTTGGTGAGATATTGGATTGATGTGAAGATATTCCATACACTGTGAAGTAAGTTTGTAGTTTTTGATCATAATTTTGATCAGGTTTCATCTTCATAACGATATCAATATAGATATAATTGTTACCGATTTGCTGAGATTTGGTGAATTGGCATATTAATCGAGCATATAGTTGCGTTCCGAATACCTTTGTGCTTATGTTATGAATTGTTTCAATTGAAGATATACCATCGATATGTATAGAACTAGGATCAATATCATTATTTGTCCATATCAACTCAAAACATAAGGTATATTGATCATTGGAAAGAAGATAGAGGTTTAATCCAACTCTTGAACTATAATACCGTTTTGAAGCATCAAGTAGTAATTTCATGTCAATCACCTTTTTGTTAATCTGATGCGGTGATTTGTCAAGGTATACTTCATCTCCTAATTCGATATCGTTTTCTTGACTTACTTGTTCACTGGGTTTTTCCATTATATATTTGAATTTGTTTTCACTATTAACAGATTGAACATGGCTTTGACTTACGTGATCTTGCATGTATTTGAGAGTAACAACATCATTTAAACTAGATGGTTCCTTTATATTAATTATTTTGTTATTGGCCATGTTAAGATTTGCATTCATATGATTTTTACCGTTAATATCAAGCTTTGTATGAAGACTATTCGCCAAGACATTTCCTTGAGTTCTTGTTAAAAAAGTACTGTCGGCATATATTTTAGAAGCCTTGCTCTGAAGGGTATTAGTTAAAATAGCACCTGTTTTCTTCGTTAGAAAAGTATTGTCGGCATATGTTTTATCAGCTTTAAGCGCGTCTCTGGAGTCAATATATTCTTTATTCATCACATTTGACATATTACTATATCCTGAATCGAATTTCGGGACGTTTATTATGCTGTTAAAAGTTTGTTCGTTATTGGTACTAAGATCGGCTTTATCAGTGAGTTTGTTGTTTAGTTCTGTTTTGACTTTATTGTCTTCTAATTTTACATATTCAACATTCGGTATTGATAAGTCGTTATACAACCCATCATAGTAAGCTTCAGTGTTCTGAAGTGAAAGTCCAACACAATCAAAATGGGTTTCATCACTGTTTTTTTTCATTAAAAATTGGTTGACATATCTCTTGTTAACAGCACTACTCAAGTCTTTTGCATATGTATCAAGATCAGCATCAAATGCTACGTCATCTTGAGTCTTTAACCCAAATATTTTCTTTTTATCCATGTCATAATCACCTGATTCTGTTAGTTTGAACCCAACCCCAGCTGGTCCTTCTTTTCCAACACTTCCAGTTATTGCATTCGCAGTATGATTGCCGTCAAAAAATCCCATATGTAATTATGTTATATATTTTCAAAATAGTTCTTGATGAATTTTTCATTGTGATTGGTGTTTGTCATTGATAATGGTTTCAAGATGTCAAAATATCCTTTTTTGAATACAAGTGCTTGGTGTAAAAAATAAAGACAATAATAACCACATAAAACAGACTTGAGGTCTTGATATTGAGAATTATTAAAAAGAATATTGGTGATACCATCTCTCTTTGCTCTCATTTCAAATTCTTGGGGGTAATGCATTCCGAAACTGTCGAAATACCATAATGTTTTGTCATTTTTACCTTTTATACAACAAGTCCAATGAGTTCCAGCATTATTCAAATCATCTAAATTGATAATACATGGACTATGTTTTTTAGGCATATGTTGGTTTCTGCTATATATGCCGGTAATATCAATTTTTAAATAATCACACCAATTAATCAAATCTCTATCGCTCAAAGCTTTATTAATGAATTTTGGTTTATTTACAATCTCAATCCAGTTATTGGAATGGTTGTTTGGGTTACTTTTTTCTTCATGGTTCTTTTTTTTATTCCTGAACCTTTCTGATCCCCAGACCAAGTACCAATGAAAGGGGGCTTTTGTACTGGGCATAATCGTGGATATTAAATGGTCTGTTACGCAATCCTTGTCCTTGGCTTTTTATTGAAGGTGGATACGGTCTATTTTGAAGACCCATACCCGATTGTATCATTGGTTTAATATGAGAAATTTGTGTTTTTGAAATTTTTATATCAACACCTTTATTGAGGGTTTTCGATTTTTTGATCTTATTGATCTGTGTTTTTGTCAGAAACATTTTGTCGCTTCCAGACAACTCATTAGACGACAATCTCAGTGTTATTGGAGATTTGTTCATGATGGCTTTTGTGAGCTTCAATTTCTGGTTTCTGCTGAGTGATACCGTGTATGGTTTGTATTCAGTCATATATATTAACGTTACATAAAATACATTTGATTAACGAATCAAGCTTTGAGGAGAACTTTACCATTGACGATATCAACACTAAGCTCTTCTTCATGGAGAATCAAAGCATAGAGGCTGTAATTTGCATTTGGATTCCCAGATAAATTGTAAATGAATTGGATCTTGGTTGAACCACTTTTGATTTCTTCCTCTTGGTTTCTAAGATCAAAATAGATGAGCCCATACAACTCTTGAAATGATTTCAGGGTGATTGTTGGGGAAGTGTAATAAGCATTGAAATCTTTTTGATATTCCATCAATGTCCTGTATGCTTGTACGATCTCTGTATCTGGTTTCAGTTCTTCGTTTGGATAAAAAATACCGTTGCTCAGTTCAAGCCTTGCATTTGAAAATGTTCGGTTATTCGCGATGTTATATGTATTAAATAGAAATGGATTTTGTGTTTGATCATTCATTTTTGCATCATTAAGAGCCCATATAAAAACATGCCTCGGTTTTCGAATTGAAGAAGTAATCCTGAATGTACCTTGACGTGCTGTTGTTGATGGAGAAATCTCAATTCTCTCTTTGAGATATGACCATGTATGTGGCTTTAGATATGTTTGAAGAAAAATCTGCTCACCCTCAGCATTGAATATCATTTTCGGTACCCATAAAACAAGCCTAGTGACAATAAACCTTCCTGGGTCACCCCCAGCACGAAATATCACATTGTTATCAGTTTCAAGACTGACATCAATGGTGACTTTACCATTCGGTGCTATTTCTGTCTCAAAAGAGTTGAAGAAACCATATCTGTTCAATGGTAGTACGATGTTATTTTCAGCGGATGCTGTAAGTAATGCTTTTCTTTTTGCGAAACCCTCATTGTAGTTTACATTATCTCCATCAACTACATTTCTTGCTTCATAAGCATTATCAGCGTCGTTTCGACCGTGCTGTACTTCTCTCATAGTATATTTTTCTGATACAGCACCGACACTAGTGTCTGGGTAATTGAACATACTTGGTCCGACTGTTTCAGTGTAACTTGATGATAATTCAGTCAGATTTTTCACATTGATAGCATGATTAACCCCTGGTGCACCGAGAGCATTAACTCCGCTTAATTCAACCTTCAACTGATTGATAAGTGAATAACCGGAATTGACGGTTGCAACCTGATCATCTGCATTATATCCAGTGTTATCCATCTTTGTGATTTTAAAATCAACAGAAAGGTATGAATTATACAAGTCGAAAGGGTGAGTCTCACTACTGCTATCAATAACGAACCTGTATCCACTCTTTTTTTGAGACTGGTTGTTTGCAGGTAATGTTATTGGATTTTGTAAATCAAATGAGACATATTCGTATCGTTTGCAATATTTCGAGCTTCTGAAAGACATTATATAATAATGGTTTACATTATTTTACATGTTGGTTAATTTGTCGAATTCCAGACTGAGGATATCATTCCTCAATTGTTCTTCCGTATTTTTCGTTCTTTCTGGTTGGAATTTTTTGTTTTCAGGATGTGATTGTAATAAGCTGACGATCATGTCTCCCTTATTTTCTGATTCAGTGTATTTTTTCAGTTTTTCTGTTTCTTTCTTGGTTGCTTTATTCAGTCTATTTTTGATGATGTTGCCAGTTTTATGTGCAACATGTTGTACTCCTTTTTTACCAGCTTTTTTTGCCAAATCTTTGGTGGTTTTACTTGTCAATGATTTTTTTGCAGTGGAAATCAAACTGTTCATAATACCACCTCCTTTTTGGTGATCATCAACTGGGTCACCGGTTTCAATGTCGATGTAGTATGACATACCGGTATTCATATCTCTCACTTTTCTGATTCTGCTCATATACGAATACGATATATAATATCACACTTCTTTCAACAGCAAAGTCAAGTTAATTGGTATATTATTGAGATGGATAGGGTTGTTCAATCCATCAGTGATATATATCCTCAATTCTTTGATGATGTTGGTATTGATTTTGTTGAAAAGGGGTCGAGGTATTGTTTCTTTTATTTCAAATGGATAAGATATCTGCAAATTGGCAACACTAAAACGATAAAGTACATCACCTTGCGTCCCAGAAACAAGTGAGTCGCTCAGAAGATTGCAATGAATGAAAATGTTATCAACATTTCTAGTTATGTTTGGAGCATTGGATCCGTATTTTGTTGATGTGATGATTTCTTTATTGAAACCAATCAGTTTTGAGAAATCACCTTCTCTGAGATCCAATTGATATTTTTTCTTCCAATTCAATATACACCTTCAATAATGATGATGAAAATTCAAGTGAGATACCTTTCCCCTTATCGTTTAAATCACCATTCACTTCGAGTATTTGTGAAATATACTCATTGATGTCTGAATAAGAATAATTACCATCACGGAAAACAATTTCAACCCAATTCGCTCCAGAATCCTTGCTGTATTTTATTTTGTTATTTCCATACTTTGAAGACACATTGAACCAGCTATAAGTCATTTCAGCACTGTAAAGAGCCAAATAATATGTTTTATTCCTGTCTAGGACTATTTCAGGCACATGATTGATGGTGAAATCATGAGACATTGAATCTCTTATTCCATCATTGCTATCCAAAAACATCGGGATTTCCATTATATCATTAGATTACATTAATTGAGTCCTGACAAATTTATCGTATTGTGTTTTAGCTATCACACCTTGTTTGAGTAAATAATCAATGATCTGCCACATTTCATTTCTGAGAACAATACTTGTATTACCAGCCCTTTTGCTTCCAGTCAACAAAGTCAATCTTTTCATCAAATCGTTTGGGTCTGAGTATATCATTGCACCTCCAATCAGTTTTGATTTCCCTGATGATCTATGTTTTGGGATGTTTGATAACAAATTGAGATTATTGAATATTTTGATTGCTTTTGATGAATACTTTTTCTTCGGATCAAACCTCTTTGTAATGAGATCAACGAGTGATTTGTCAGCAATGTCTTCATAAACCATTTTGCCATCTTTCACGGCTTCGATGACCATTTCATTGATTAATCTTGGCATATTTATGAGTAAACCACCATACTGTCCATTGTTTATCTTGTAAGCATTTCGCTTTGGCTGTTTGTAAGACCTGATACCATCGCCTGTTTTTTCCCTGAAATTGATTCCTTTTATAACAGTGCGATATTTACTCAATATCTCTTGATCTTTCCTTGCGTTATTTTTAATAATCCGATTTGAAGATCGTCTTTTTCCAGTAAGATGAGATATTGCTGATCTAACTTCTTTTTCATCTGGAATATCATTCAAATCAGGATCAAATCCATATTTTCTTATGATGTTTTTTTCACCTTGGTTGAAGATATGTTCTTCAACGACTTCTTTTTTTGGGACTTCTTCATCTTCATCTTCTTCTTCATTTTCTTCAGGTACTATGTCTAACGGATCAAATTTTGATGGTAAATCACTTAACCAACTTTGAACCCCACTTTGTGAACCAGATGATGACATTGTTTCATTCAACATATCAACAGCTGAAATTAATTTTTCTTGTTTTTCATTCAAGTTTTCAATTAATTTATCTTGTTTTTTATCGATGGTTTCTTTCACCTCTTTCTGAGATGTTATAACGGGTTTGAATAATTCCTTGCTTTCAAATTGTCTTGATTGTTTTTCATCCAGTGTGTCTTTTATTTGTTTTCTGATTTGTCTTTTCAAAAGATTATTCTCATAATGCTTCTTCTGATTCTCTCTGAATTTTTCGATATCCATATATAATAGTTTAGATAAATGACAAAATTAATATATCAATTGACATAAATGCTGGAAGACAGATATTTTAATGTACACAATATATATATTGATGAAGATTCCAAACTATGACAACATCAAAAAAGAAGCCCAAAAACGAAGCTTAAATAACTTCTTGAATGAAGAATTCAGAATGCTCATTTGCGGTCAAAGCAATTGTGGTAAAACAAACCTTCTGATGCACATATTGAGAAAACCGCTCGTGTTTTATGACAAGATAATATTTTATACTCCGAATAGACATCAAGACAAAATAAAAGATCTCGAATCATTGATGGATGACATATCAAAAAAGGTTGGTTATGATGTGTTAGAGATTAAGACTGCTGATAAAATAATGGATACTGAAGAATATCCCAACAATAACAGAAAAATAGTGGTCTTCGATGATTTGATAAATTGTTGTGACAAAATTCAATCCAAAATAGCGAATCATTTCACTGACGGAAGACATCATAATATAACTCCCATTTATTTGAGTCAAAGTTACTATGATGTGCCTCAGAAAATAAGACTGAACAGTTCACATATGTTATTATATCCACCAGCCACAAAAAACCATTCCAATCTGATCGGCAAAGAAAACAGAATAGATCCCAATTTATTTGACAAACTGATGCCCTTCGAATTTTTGTTCATTGATAAAGAAAAGAGAAGCTGTAAAAAAAATTTTGATGAAATTGTATAATCAATATATATAATGGTCAAATCGTATTGTGTAAAACAGAAAAAAAAGACTGAATGCATACCTGATAGCGAGCGATATGTAAAAACCAAAAATGGCCGAACTATGATGAAATGCATATGCGCTGAATGCAAAATCACTAAAACCCGTTTTGTAAGCAACAAATCTGGTAAAGGACTCGGAGAATCGATCAACAATAAAATCGGCAATAAGATCCCAGGGTTTCAGCAGGCTCAAGACGTAGCATCCTTTATCATGGGTGCTACAGGAGGTGATAAAGATCTGTTCAAAAAGTATTGGAGTGGAGACATCGCAAAAGGTGCCTTCAACACGAAAACCGGATTATTCTCAAAGAAATTCTGGACATCTCCAAGTGAGCATCAAGATCCGTCATGCTCTGGAACCGTTTGGGATAAAAAAGCAGGGAAATGGAGGAATAAATACTGTGATTAATATCTAATCAATATATATATATGTGTCAGTCATACTGTGTTTCGTGTAAAATGAAAACTAATTCAATCAATCCAAAGACAGTCAAAAGTAAAAATAACAAGCTGATGGAAAAAAGTATTTGCTCAATATGCAGAAAAAATAAAAGCAAATTCATTAAAAAGAAAAGCGGGAGAGGTTTTGATATCCACAAAGCTATTCTGAAAGTAGCTCCAAAAGAAGGGTTTGTTATGCCCGGCCATAAATATACCGGCCCGGGTAATCCTCTTGAAAAACAGGTAAAATGGGATCCAAATACAGGTAAAATACTAAAAATATATCAGTCACCAACTGGTAAAACAGATGCTGTATCGATGCAACATGATGTAGATTACAGCGTCTGTGCAAATAAACCCTCAAAAGATCAGGTTAAATGCAAAAACGAAGCTGATAAAAAGATGGTAAAAGCCCTTGATGCTATCCCATGGAAAGACAGACAATGGGGTCATGCTATTGCAAGGAACACTATTGCTACCAAGGCTAAAGTAGGTATGGGTGTAAAACAAAAGAAGACAAAAAACGGAAAACGGCGTTGAGTAAAAATGATTGGTCTCAACAATTAGCCGATGAGTTACATAAACCAATCAGACGAAAATTTAAAACTAGAAGAGTAATATCAAATGGAATTGACGACATATGGTCTGCTGATTTAGTTTTTATGGATAAACTTTCAAAATGGAATAAAGGTTATAAATATCTATTGACTATAATTGACGTATTCAGTAAATTCGCTTGGGCTATACAATTGAAAGATAAGAAAGGTACATCAATAACTAACGCATTCAACAATATTGTCATTAATGACAAACGTAAACCTGAATTTCTCTGGGTCGATCAGGGATCTGAATTTTATAACAAAACATTCAAGGAATGGCTAAAGCAAAATGATATTAACATGTATTCCACTTTTAATGAAGGTAAAGCTGTTGTTATTGAGAGATTTAATAGAACTTTGAAAAATAAAATGTACAAACAGTTTACTATTCAAGGTAATACACAGTATCTTGAAATACTTCCAAAAATAGTAAAAGAATATAATAATACAAAACATAGCTCTATCAAAATGACACCCACAGAAGCTTCAAAGAAAAAGAATGAAGGAACTGTTTACTTTAACCTATACGGTGATATGGAGCCATTATCAGCTAAACCAAAATTTAAGGTTGGTGACAAGGTCCGAATATCTAAGTATAAACGAATTGTTTTCGATAAGGGTTATACACCGAATTGGAGTGAAGAAATGTTCGTAATTACTAAGATCCAACATACTAATCCCATTACATACAAATTGAAAGACCTCAGAAATGAGGAAATACAAGGTAGCTTTTATGAACCTGAATTATTAAAAGCAAAACAGGATGTATTCAGAATTGATAAAGTCATTCGGAGAGATTATAAGAAGAAACAAGCTTTAGTCAAATGGAAGGGTTATAGTAATGATTTCAATAGTTGGATACCAATGAAGGATCTACAACATATATAAAATTCGTGCTTATTGACTTAGGCATCTTGAATCAATTCTGAGAATAAAAGTTTATTTTATGACAAACGTTTATATAAAAGTTTGTATAAAAGTTTATTGTAATATGATTGGTTAGTTAATATAAACAATAGAACATTCGAATCTATTGTATTGAACCAAATATTATGAAACCATGACAATAATGCAGATGTTTAACCTTGAACTATAAAATATTAATCACCATAATTTTAAAAAAGTCATAAATATATATAAAAAATAACGAATCACAAGAAATATATAACATTAAAAATTTACCATAACTGTCGGTTAAAAATATATAAAAATTTCTAAAGTATATATATAAATGGTTGAAGTTCGAAGATATTTTACTGAAAAAGACAAGATGGATGCAAAAAGAAGGTCCAAGACTTTATATGCATCTAAAAAGGAATGGTTTTGTGTCATTTGCAATAATTATAACTATAAATTATCTGGTAAATGGAGACATCTTTTAACACAAAAGCATATTAATAACAGCATCATTTACAACAAAAAATCAGATTAAACGCACTAAGATGCAAGATTTTTAAAAAAGAGTATAAGAGATTTTGAAATAAATTTCAAAAACATCATAAAACTCGGCTTCGCTTGGTTTTCCAGATTGATATTTCAGTTATGATATCAAGGCTTGTTTAAACGCACTGTATCCAAAATTTTGAAAAAGAGTATAAGAAGTTTTGAGATTTGGTTCCATTTTTAATTTCCATTTTTGATTCCATTTTTTGATTTCATTTTTGATTCCATTTTTGATTCTATTTTTTGAATCCATTTTTCAAATCCATTTTTGGATCCAGTTTTGGATCCAGTTTTAAATCCAGCACTGGTTAGTAGTATAGTGGTTGGGGAGTAAGAGATCCAAAAATTTTTGGGTCTCGTACCCCCAACCACTATACTACTTGTGTACACTGGTGGAAGTTAACGATCCTGGAACTCTCGAGGGGCAGAGCACAAACCTGGCACTCGAGGCAATAATGAGTCTGCAATAAAACAACACGCGGAGACCACTGGACATGACATTCATCCTTACTATGTGGAAATACTGGAACGTGGCGTGGGTGGCCGAAACAAACGCTTTTTTGGAAATCCTGCATTCCACTGTGAACACCGAAGCGGTTAATGAACGCCAGCCTTTCCCTAAAGCGTATTTGCCACTAATTGTATCCCTTAGGGACCATCACAATTTTTAACACTTTTAAATTTATTCTTTTAGTCCTTTTCTGCTGAGGAAGGCAACAGAAAGGTTTCGGAAAATTTAATTTTTACATTTCAAAGGTCAGATACAACCATATTTTTAATTTTTATTATGACTACTGACCGCCCAAACAGCATTGAAACTCTATTTCAATATTAAAATTTCAACATTTACGTTTTTATTTGAATAACAGTCACAATTCAAGTCAAACTCCGTAAGTGTTGATCTGTTACAGTAACGTCTGACGTCTTGTTTTAGAGTGGCTGACTGCTCTGTCAATGGATATTATGATAAACTTCTGTTCAGTTTGATACATTATCCCCGAGTTATCGCAAGCATGTTCGCTTTTAGTCCAACGATATTCTAAAATAAAGTCGAAAAGAGACGTTTTCATAGGCGCCAACATAATTTTTGATGCACATGGGAAGATGATGGTGATGTGAACTGATATTTCCACTATGGAATAAATTTTTGCGAAAAAAGAAACCGGTACGTATTTTTATCTGCGGGATTTTTTTTGACGAATTATGAAAAATATACAAACATCGAAAACTTAGTAGACTGCGAGCAGTCGGTTTTTGTTCCTGAAATATACAGATGAGGGTAAGAAACGAAGAGGGAATTGGGCGAGACAGTAAAAAAAATCCTTCGTTTCGCGGCCGCGCTTCTCGCGGCTCGCTTCGGCTGGTTCTTCGGCAGAGTCGAGGCAGCTGTATCGTAAGGATCTACATTCTCTTCTCTATCGCTCCTATTTGCTTTAATTGGAACGACAACGTCGCTGTCGCTTTCAAGCGAGCTCGAGGAGGATTCATCCGAATCTTCCTCGATTCCACTGCGTTCTTTTTCGAATTCGTTATTGTTTTCGCTGTCGTAGCCTCCCTCGCCCTGCTCCTGGTTAGAAGGTTCAGTGGCTTTCTCTTCTTCTGACAATTCTTCCTTTTCATTAGAAAGTGGTTTGCTACCGGCTCTCGAATTCGTTTCTGCCCGCGTGGTGGTAGAGTCCGGTAGGGGATTTGTTTCTGTACGTTCATTCATATTTTGTAACGCAACAGTCGTCGTTGAGTCGTTTGGTAATTCCACCGGTGGAAATGTTTCCTTTTCATCACCTCTCTGTTCATCGAGTGATGCTTTTAACGTTTCGTCACTCACAAACTCAATACTCTCTCCGTCGCCCGCGGAACGAAGGCTCTTTCCGCTTTTTGATCTGCGTCCTGTAGTCTTTTTCAAAAGAATGTGCTTGGCCGTCGTTTCCTTTTGATGCTTCTTAAGATTCTCTTCTGTGAGAGGAGCCAGATGAGCTTGAGTCAGCATTATTCACTCTACTGTCCGTTTTAGAAAGAGAATTCTCGCCTTTGAATTGTTGATCATCTTCTACTCATCTTCTTTATGGCATCTTATTTTCACTTCCATAAGAGACTCGATTACTATTGGCTGCATTCACGGTCCTGTAAAATAGGTGAATAGAGGACAATCATACAGATTATATATTTTTTCTAAAACAAGCTCTAATCTTGCACCCTATATTAGGGGACAGTTGTTGCAATCGTGAGAAGTTAAGGAACGTTAACTAAACGTGCGCGCGCTTTATCACACTAATTGTTACAGAGATTTCTGACGAAAATTATCAACTGAAAATGTGCGCGTGCCACATAACGCTTTCGAAAATATAATATTTTTTTGAGTGATTACTTTTTCTTTGCTCCTGGTATTTTTTTTTGCAGTATTATTCACCTTTAGCAAGAAAGTAATCGCTAGCCAAATACTAATTCCCGAGAAGCGTGGCAAAATAGCAGATGTCTAATTTCAACTCACTACGTTGCTAGGGTTATGCAATATTCTGTAGATAATTTGTTAGGTTAGGGTTGATAATCTTTTTTGTCCCATAAACGCACAGTGTATACTAATAGATACTAGGGATATTATACGCAAGGAAATTAATTCAATTAAATTCAATTTAAGTAAGCTAGAAAATGAAATTTTTCAGTAGTTTTTTTTTTCGTTACATACTCGTTCTGTTCTGTGTTGTATGGTGCATGATTACACATGCACAAGTTTTGCCGTTGGTTATTTTAAATAAAAGAAATTTTCGATATTCGTTGCTCGCTCAATGCGACGAAGATCACCCTTTTTTGGAATAAATTTTATTGAAATTAAAAACACTCGTGGAAATTTTGTTAATCAAGGCGTGCCAAATTGGAATACATTTTTACTGTATAGGGAAGACTAGCATATCAAAATGTACTGTAGTGCGTATTGGAACATTTTAACAACATTGATTTCCTTTAAGCTGGTTTTCTTTAATAATGTACGATACTCTTTTGTTTGACTGCACTTTGATGAACTTTCACCATAATGTCAATTAAGTTTCGCTTTTATTTAAATGTGACTTAATTTTCCCACAATTGCGTCCGAAATATAAACATTAAAATCCTGCCGGAAAAATTTCTTCCATCATAAAAATAAACAAATATCAGTTGCAAGGCCTATGAAAATAAACTAGGTAAAGTTGAATAACGAAAAAGTGCTATAAACTTCGCTATTGAAAGTCTACGAAGGTACAAATGGTGAAATTCAACCTGAATTTAACCAAACTAGTACTGAGTAGCGTTCGGCAAAAGTTTGTTTATAACTATACTATACAAATGTGGTCTATCGAAAACCACAGAATGAGTGAATTGCTAGTTAAATGGTGGCTTTCCACAAAACATAACAGAAGTACGCATTTAGGTGCAAGCGAGTGTCGACGATTTTTTAACTGCATAACCGATATTTTTGAGCTTGAAATAGAAATTAAATGATCCCCTCAGGGAAAATCGAATTAGCCTTTGTCGTACCTTTTGAGAATTTCCTGCTGCGCCAACTTTATTTCTAAGTTCTATGATATCAAACAAACTTGTTTCCGTCGATTTGTTATGCAGTAGCTTAGTTGTATCAAAACAATTCGTTGAAACCTAAAAACTGGTGGAATTTCTTTTCTTTTTCCGTAGTCAGTTTTCAACGAATTTGCGTGTTTGTAATTCGGTCAACATGCACACACTTTTGGCTCGGAAACATGCTGGAAATCTTTCTTTTTAACCGTACTTTTTGCTACTAATTTAACCGTAAATTTTGCTAATATATATTCTCCGAGCTAAAAGCGTGTGTATTGACAGAATTACAAACACCGGCAAACAAATTTTTGGCTTTGGTAAAGCCAGCGTACAGCAGAATTGCAGAATTGGGTGTTTAGAAGTTAAGACACACTACAAAAAGCAGTATTTCGCTCATTTTAAAGTAAAATGTACGTATCTTGTTGTCGAGCAAAACGTTAAAAGCTGTTTTTTCTTATTTTTTCTGCGTTTTTATCGCCTTTGCAAAAAGGAAGACAGGATTTATGAAGTGAGAAAAGTAACTCGTATAACAAGGGACAGAGCGCATGTTTTCTTGATCATAAAGAACATTATAGAGGTAAAAACTGCAGGAGCTAGCGACATTCCAATTTATATTTCAACTATAGATGAGTTCCTAGTCATTATATAGTAGCTTTTCGTTTACGATTTAGTATATATCACCATTAGAAAAAGGAAATTAATATGCTTTATAGTTTAACGCTTTTGGTCTCGACATATCCAAAAGCATTTTTACGTCTAAAGACACGGATTCAATAAGTCAGTTATTGCTCTCAGGACCGAATATAAACCACATTGGCCGGCATCAACCGCTTTAAATCAACTGTGGTGTAAACCAATAGCTTTGTTTGCCGAATGTAATACCGCAAAACCTATCGGAAGATATGATCCACAATCTATCGAGATAAAATCGGCGAGATTTTTTAGTAAGCCTGCAAAATGTTGCTCCGACAAAGTTGCTTAAATTATACAAGAAAAACAGAGAAAAAAACTAATTTACGAGCTAAGCAGATATTCCATCGAAATTATGCATTATCTCGTAAATATCCTAAACACGATTACATTCCATACCTTTAATCCAAGGAACTATCGATTTCAAGCGATTCTTCCGAACTTGAACCTTTCTTCGCTGGTTGGGATTTAACACCGGGGACCAGACTTGAAGCCGACTTCGATTCTGACAGGTTTTTGCAGAAAAAAAATATAATTATGTACGTATTGATAGTCCGAGCTTAAATATGCACACGCCGAGTTTCTCTGAGTTTCCACGGTATCCAGCAAAACATCAGACAGCGGAGAAATGCGCAAAGCCTGTTAGTCGCGGATCGCTATTGGTCAACTACCACGTGCCAATCAGCTAACGAACGGCCAATCTCATCATCTCAAACATAGCTCATGTATGGCTTCCTTCAACAATCTTTTTCGATGTGTCTTGCTGTTACGCGGAGCTCCGTATGGTTTCTGGCTTTCTAGCAGAAATAAAATAAAGTCTATTCATAGGTTCAAAGCATCTGGTTTGTTATCAATAAACATGGTGTTAAAGTTTCTTGATGTAAACACGAAAGTTAATTAGTGCGACTCACGTTCTGACAAAATAGACTTGCAAAAAACGCTTTTTCGAAAATTCCGCAAAAAAGGCAAAATGAATTTGTAAATGAAGACGATTCCACAAGGTTAAAGTCGTATCAATGAATGATATAAGCACAAAAATGGATAAGATAACTGTTTTAACACATCATTAATAATTGACAACATCGCTGACTAAGCTATAAGATGACTTAATTTAGCTCACGGCATGAATCTCATTTAGAACGGATGAAGATTTTCGTAATGAATAAACGATTGAACAGCGAAATCATTACTAGTGTAAATTTAGTGAGTACAATCAGGAAAAGTAGTTTTTTTTTTTTTTTTATGAGCACTACAATTGAAAAACGAAACATCTAGTTTACCGCATTCTTTTAAGATATCGAATTTCTAATCACGCAGTACAAGAGGGTAAAAAGTTTTCTGTAAATGTCACGTTTACCGATCAACTTTAAATTTCTCTTTACGATGGCAAAAGACTGCCAAGCGACTCGTGATGGGAATAAAGGAAATAATCAACTGAATGATAATGTTCTGTAGTTATGCCATGAATTACATCGACTTTGAGAAATGTGACTGTGTTTAGAACTGTGTTAGTGACGCAGCGCTTTTTAATGGCTATTATAAATGCTAAAAACACGGCAAATTTAACGGCTATTATAAATGCTAAAAACATGGCAATATTTTCTTGAATTACGCTGCGGGTTCTCCGAAATAATTATCCAGATGTTTTAATTTCCAGTTGACGCTCTGATAAGCGACCACTCAGATATGGAAAACTTAAAATTGAAAAGCAAGTTCTGCCGGCAATTTGACTGCCTCCTGCAGTACATTTTTCTAGAAGACCTTTGTTTATGTTAACGATGAATAACGTTTTTAAAAGGATAGTCAATCAATTACAAGACTCGCCAAGATCCAAAGCACATTGGGTAGATTGAGCGGCAATTTGTTAATCGAGTCAATCAATGGCCACCAATGGGGAAAAACGGGAAAAGGTGGCTCGCCGGCTTAATGCTTATCACGTTGGACTCCGAATCGAGCAAAGCGGTGCGGCAACAAGCGTTTTCCGGTACCATTTAATATCATGATCATGTGTTAGTCTTGAATTGGCCAAGACTACCACATAGTGCCTTTCCGCTCACGAGTATAAATGGGTAACTGTTACGCCTAATTGATTCTAGCGACGTACAGAATCAAATACAATTGGGGAAAACATCGTTCGCGGTACCAGTGTTTCAAAGACTATAATGAGTTAGAGAGAACTGTAAGAAACTCAGCAAGTTTGCCAATTTTTAAGAAGTGTCTTTTTTCTGCTTTTTATAATTAAGTATTTTTAATCCTTTTAATGTATATATTGTAAATATTTTTTATATTTCGGTTTGAGCTCTAATTTATTGATTTTAATTGTATCATTTTATAATATACATCTAGTGTTAGGACCTCTATGTAAACCACTTTAAGTGATGGAGCTTCCTAATAAAAGATTGTTATTATTATTACAGTCGCGTTCATAAGTGCGCCAAGAGAGGATGAGGGGCTCTTGGTGCGCGATTCATTTAAATTTGTGTTTTTCTTTCACGGACCCAGCCCTTAGGGTCTTTCAGGCGCTAAAATCGCAGTGTGTCCGCCATCTTGCATTTGAATGCCTAAAAGACACTGTGGCCCAGCCACGGTTAGCTGGGGCCGCGCAAAGAACGACGAGTGAGGAAAACAAGAGGGCTTTTTAGGCTTTCACAGGTAAACATTGGGCACCGAAACTGCACCGAGATTCCGACCACAGCTACATTCCTCAAACGTAAATTTGTTCTTAACTTTTTGTCTTTTTTTGCTCTTATTCTGCTTCTCGGCTTCGCGGCTTATTTTCCAACAAGAATGACAACGACGACAACCCATTACACACTTTATTTAACAACAATAACATTTGTTTTCACCAAAACAGTAATACAATAAGAAAAGAAATTTTTAAACTGCGTAAAATGTTCCAGTTTGAGTTCTTTAAAAAAGTGGAACACAAAGCGCAGCTGCAGTTGTACTTTAATGTGCTTGGTCCTCAAAATCCATTTTTACCATATTGTCGCGAAGCAGATTTAGGAAACAGCAACGAAGAAGAGACAAGGCTTCTCGGCAAACAGGTTCTAATGTTTCTGGCTTGCATCGTTTAAGCTACAACACTAAGGTTTGATTCCCGCCGGGCACTCAGAATTGCATAACGTATAGAGGAGACGTGGAACCACGATAGAAACAGCACTGAACCGAGTTATCAGTGATATACATGTAGAACCGCATCTTCCTGTTCTTTACAATTAGAAGGCTACGGACACGAAGACGGTACTCGTAAGGACAGCTCAACGGGTCCTACAGGACTGGGGTGAGTAGGGGGTTGATAACCCACTCACTATAAAATCTGATCTTCTTGGATTTTGAGTCAGTGGCTGTCACCGACACTGGTGGAATTCGAGCGCGATGGAAAGCCGGTCCTATGTTCCACACCACCAGGAGCCGGGCAGTCAGGCGATGAAGAACGCTGTCGATATCGGTTGAAACAAAGGCGTGTTCGCTCAGGGTCTTGGCAACACAACATCCGGGAATGTGTTCTCTGCTTCTCTCACTGCCTCCTCAGGGAAGAAGGCTGCCACGCACAATTCTGTTGCCTTCACCCAGCCCCGGTCAGGCATGCTATCATTCTTCCCTACAGGGGGTGAAAAGAACTTTGAATAAGTGAATGAGGGATAAAGGATGAGGGATGTGGGATGAAGGGATACAGGATGTGGCATGAAGGATATGTGGGATGAGGGATATGAAATGAGGGGTGAGGGATGAGGGATAAAGGATGAGGGATGTGGTATGAACGATTCGGGATGAGGGTGCCACAGGCTGATTAACACTGATCTTTCTTCATACAGTTTCTACTTGACATTTCTTATGCTATTACTCACCTGCTTCAAAGTCATCCTCAACCTACCTACAGAGCTACATATCTATATAACTGGATTTAAGAATTCTAGTATTATTTTCCTCGGATTTTAAAAGAAGTATGGTATTATCGGTTAATCATTTGAAGATTTCTAGCGAAACGTTCTCTTATGGCGAATGTAAGTAAGACAGAATTGATGAAATTGTTTAGCACGGCGGCATCATTTCATTTATTCTGTCATCTATTCCTTCATGGGAAAAAATAGAACCCACAAAAATCACTTTGCTACCAGTTGCTTCATAGTAAAAGTTGGTGGAGCATCGCACCAGTATCGTGGAGGTCACGGATTTGAACCCGGTGTTCAAAGCCCTGAAATTTTTTTCAGGCATTTCCCCTCCGGTTGATTAAATGTATCATTGCTTGCTTCTTAATGTATGTTACTTACAAAATACTTGTTTAAGATCCACTATGAGAGATGTGGGCGTATTATCTTCCATGACTTCTGCACTTCCTTGTAGGACTACAAACAGGGTACCGCCTTGAGACCGAAAGCAAAATACATGTATCAGTAAAGAACCAGGGCCCGGTTGCATATTTAGCGACTAAAATTAAGTGGGATTTTCTGCAACCATTCCCTGTGTTCCAGAGGATTTTCGCGGCCCGTGCTATTATGGATGAATTGGGCAAAGACGGACTAAAGAGTAAACGAAAACCCATGACGCTGCAAAAACATTCAGCGGAACACAAGGAGCAGTTGCAGAAAATCCCACTTTATCTTACAGCAAGGCGCCCAAAAGTGTGACCACTTTTGATTTATTCACATTCTTTCGTGCAGATTTAATCCAATCAAAAGCCGTGGATAGCTTGCAGTTGACTTCTGATTGGATTAAATCTGCACGAAAGAATGTGAATAAATTAAAAGTGGTCACACTTTTGGGCGCCTTGCTGTGAGTTGCTTTATGCAACTGGGCACAGGGGGGATCAAAGATTTTTCTTAGGAGGGGGTGAACCAATAAACCACATATTATTTCTTTGCAGAATACCAGTTGTATTTGAAAGTCGCAGCTCATCTCAGGTGGGAGGGGAAGGGGGCACCCTTCCGGGCCTCGAACCGCCCCTGAGAACTTGCCAATGTCTAAGATGCTTACTTGTGTTAAGGTGCTTTTAACGAGGATGTTATAATGTTGCTAACAACCTGATCATTTATTTAATTACATCCAAACATGATTCAGCATACATTTGTAACAAATCTAAATTCCTATCAGTCAGATGGGGATTAAGACTGAAAGTAAAAGGTGTTGTTGAATTTGCAAACAAAACACAACCAAATGTTTTCATCCCGCGAGCTGTAGTTCCCAAGGTCTCTTCTAAGGGGACGGGGTGTACAGACCCATGGAACAAGGTTGAGAGCTATTATTTTGTTTAATGCTGCTCTCATTGCATCTGCCATTCCAAAACAAGTGAACCACTCACAGAACACCAATAATAAGAAAAAAGTAGACTAACCTTCTTGGTACTGTCTGGTTGACAACATGACATCATCAGCTTGCACTTCCTTGATAACCATGGAAAGAGCGAGAATGTACAGGAATCCTGGTGGACAAGCTTTGAATTCTTCTGTCTGTCAAGAAAATCGCATGACTTGAGTGATGATTATGATACTGCATGCACTTATTGAAAAAAAAAAACATTGATTGTTAAAGGAGCTACGCCACGGACATCACATCTTGAAAAAAATTGGCAAGTTTTTTCAAGTTTGTCCTTTATAATCTGGGATCAGTATCTGTCATAATCTTCGTCAGTCGAAACCATCCTTGGTTATTTTCGCGTTTTTATTACTCCTTTGTTGTTTTTCTTTGTTAGAAAACTATTAGTAAGAGGTTTCCTTCAATTTGGAAGTAATCAGAAAAATGACAAAATATCCGCGTGACATTGCTCCTTTAACGTTTGTCGCAACAGGAAAAGTCAAGCGAAAAAAATAGATTTTTCTTTCGCTGGCTTGGCGCCCCCCTCCCCCCGCGCGCTCGCGCTTCGCGCTCTCTTCGTTTGCATTTTTTGTGTTGAAAAATCGAGAGGCTGTGGACAGTCTAAATCGACAGAGGATTATAAGGTAAAGCATGTTGGGTGTGGAATGAGGGATAAAGGATGAGGGATGTGGGATGAAGGGAGACAGGATGTGGCATGAAGGATATGTGGAATGAGGGATATGAAATGAGGGGTGTGGGATGAGGGATAAAGGATGAGGGATGTGGTACGAGGGATACTGAGATGTGGGATAAAGGATGAGGGATGTGGGATAAGGAATGAGGGATGCAGAATGAGGGATCTGTGGGATGAAGGATGTGGGATATGGGATGAACGATTAGGGATGAGGGTGCCACAGGCTGATTAACACTGATCTTTCTTTCATACAGTTTCTACTTGACATTTCTTATGCCATTACGCACCTGCTTCAAAGTCATCCTCAAGATCTGAAAAGGAAAAAAGATAATGAAAGAAGGAACATTATAATTTCACATATACTGCTTTATTGAAAAGAAGCATTCTGCATGAGGAAATGAGTTAAAATGCATGCACGAGTATGCTAAACGTTTTCTGTTATTTTTGATCATCCATTTCTGAGGGTGATTGCAGTTACCTAATGCTTGTTCATAGCATGCTGGCACCGGTTGTTCGAAAGCTGGATAATGCTATCCACCGAACAAATCACTATCGGGTGGATCGCTAGTGTTAGTATGTTTTACTAACACTTATCAGTGCTGGATAGCGATTTATCCGGTGGATAGCCTTATCCAGCTTTCGAACAACTGGGGCCTGGACTTTAGATTGTGTAGTCTGGGTTTGAGCCCTGGCTAGGGTCATTGTGTTTTAGACTGGGGCAAAATTACTTTACTTTCACAGTGCCTCTCTTCACCCAGCTGTATATAGGTACCAGCAAATTTGCTGTTGGGGTCAATTCTGTGACAGACTTGCATCCCATCCAGGGAAGGGGGGGGGGAAGAAATACTCCTCCTCCAAATTGCTGGTAGCGTGACCCACTTGGCCTAGTGTCCACTTTATCTTACAGGAAGTAAGTAAAAATGCAGGAATGTGTTCAACATTTTTAATCATCGATCTGGTCTGACTGTTTTCATGGACTCGTGTGCTTGCACTTAAAGTTCAGTGAACTTGCATCATTAGCAAAATGCAGGCTTTACAGATTATTATTTAATATCCACAAGATAAAAAAACAGGGTCAAACCTCCAAATCCAAGGCTCCTCCATACTTTGAGTACAGCCTGCCATCTCTCTGATTGACCTGTTGCTTCCACTTGACACTTAGCTCTTGGAGCAATGTTGCCTCTGTTGTGAACTGTGCAAAGACATTTGTAATAAGCATGTGTAGTTGTTGTTGTTGTAGTTAATGATCTCTAGCAACTTAATCTGTAAGTGTTAATAATGCAATAAAAAAATTCTTGTTTATGATTGGTTCTTTGCAAAAATATTAATTTTTTTTTGTCAAGGAATAGACACAATGATCATGTGAATGCCCAATTTTAACATTATCATATTTGGCTGATCATACAACTCAGAAGTCAAGTGATTTGTGCTCATCATATAAATTGTGCAATTTTTCCCTGAACTGTACTCCACTCAATCCAATTTATATAATTACTGATTTAAACAATACCAAGTTACTGTAATTAAAAAGAATTAAACTTATCATTACATAACAATGTTTTGATACAAAAAGATCCATGTATTTTCTGCTCATAAAATCAAAATCTTTAGCAAAAAAAGCTGCAAGATTACAAAATTGTATAAAACAATTTGTACGTGTTTGTAGATCTGTGTCTAGCACTTATTTTCCCTAAAGATAACACTGTGTATAATTACATGAAGTGCAAAGTGTTTAATATATGAAAATTATATACAAACCTGACTAACAGCATCGTGGAAGTTTTCCTCTCGTAGCATTATAACCTGGCATGGCCCAGCTGCCCTGTGGAGTACATGCATATTATATACCTATAATTGTACTACAAGCTCTAGGTTTTTATCAGATGGTAGTTGAAAGTGGTGAAACCCAGAGTCTGCTATCAAAGTCTACAGAAAACAATGGCAGGTGATCTTTATTGTGTTTGCAAAGCAGGTGGCTTTTCTAATAGGCATGTACTCATTTATTAATGGCTACTTTACCGTTTACGTGTACATGTTTAGGGAGGGTGGGGGGATGGGTGGGTGACATGAGGTGAGGTGAGGTGTGGAAATAGATCGAGTGTGCAAAAAACCTGATCTAAAATAGAGCTTGACGAAGAATCCAATTACAGTCACAACAATAATATGGATCCAATGATCACATTTGGTTTAAGTATTCAGACCCCCCCCCCCCCACTAAAATGCTTACAGGTCAGAGTGTTTATGGAGCCCTGAGAGAAACTGAATGGGTTAGGAGGGGCAGGTACCATCATGGGACAAGATATGGTAGGGTGCAACACACAGATACATGTTGATGTATGATAAGGTTTTCAGGGTAGAATCTGTAAAAAATATCAAAGATAGCAGGGTAATACTGTATATTGAACACTGTCACAAGACTAACTGTAACATTCACTAGAGATCACCAAGTAGTTTATCACTGAAACTGGGAAAGATTGTTTATCCTTCTAGCACCAATTATAATCAGAGAAACATGTATGACCATTAAAATAATTCTCTTTCATGCTGTGCATCTGTCCTAACCTGACGGTGGATCTCCTCTCAGTTCCAGTAAAGAAACCTGCACAGCAAAAATAATATCATAAGAAGGTGGGCATGGCATTATGGCTGATTATCCAATGGGGGTCTGAAACATATATAAATTATGCATCTAATGCTCCAGCTTCAAATGTAATAAATAATATTGTTAATAATATCATTGACTATGAAAAGAAAAAGCCTGCTGATGGGTGTTTAGCTAGTTAAAGGCACCTTTCCACAAAATTGGACCTTTTTTGAAAGGCTTAAACAGCAAATAAAAGGTGCATGTTATATTTTTATATAAATAATTTCTACATTCTATTAATTGGCACTGGTACCTTCCTCTCCAAACGAGAACCCTCTGTCTCCAGCATCAAATGTAGCAAGCTCCTGATTTCCAGTTGAGAACTTCACCCTGCATACAGAGCAATTAACTTGATCATTGATCAATTCATACATTAATACTGACTGCTAATTAAGGAGAGGGGGTAGATTTCAAAAAAAGAAGAAAACAAACAAACAAACAAACAAACAAACAAACAAAAAGAGATGATTTTATGGCAGGAGTGGGTTGGGGGGCGGGGGTTGACAATGGGCCCATTTCTTGCCTTGTTGAGTGCTTAATTGAAGAAATATGGGATTTGAAGTTAATTAAGCCACTGTACAACACTGATTATGACCTGGATTTTTCTTGTATACATGTATGACCCAGGGGAACATCCCCTGGTAGATACTTTTGCGTACCTCCAACCAATGTTGGTAAGGCTTATTTGTGTGTACATACAAGTTAGTTCTCAAACTTACATTAATGTATCAATTGTTTATTGTATAATTTAAATATAGCTTACTGTCCATGAACTAGAACAAACATTTCTTGTCCTTTCCATCCTTCTTTGAAAATTATGCTGTCAGTAGGATACAGTACAACAATTGCTGTAAAAAAATAACAAGTAATTAAAAGTAAAGGAATTAGTTTTCCCTCATGGCATTTCTAAGTTAAACTGTCTGGTAAATTCTTTTTTCCTGAATTATTACATGTAGTTTGGGGTTCAGAAAGTTTTGAAGTAACAGTAGGCATACAGCTTTATTATCAAAGTAGTTGGCCAATTTTACCATCATTTAGTAAAGAATCAGAGGATATCCCAGCAGAGTAGATGGCTTATTCGAGGCTGGGCACTTACATGTATTAACTTTTCCAACCTTCAGGGTGGGCGCTTAGTCAAAGAGGGTGCTAATTTGAGGTTGGGCGCTTAATTGAATGAATACGTACCTAGTTTATGACTAAAAAGGTGTGAAATAAATACATTAATATTAAAATTTTCTTCTCCATCCACCAGAGAAAGCTAAGAATACCTACTGCATTATATAATTTATATATTTTTAAAAACCATAATTTTAAATTAACTGACCTGGCTTTATGGTGGTGACCACAGATGCCAAAGACTCTTTTCTCCAGCTGTGTACCACTGGGGACTAAGAAAAAGAAAACAGTAAATTTTATAATTATTATAATCGTGTCATTTCAACTCAGACATCTGGGATCAATAGTAACAGGGACGGCGGAGCATTTTTCCAAGTGGGGGGGCTGACTAGTGACTTGAAGTGGGGGGGGGGCTAAAAAGACTCTTCTCTTAGTAAGTCTTTATTTTTTCGGAAATTCTGGGGGGACTGAAGCACCCCCCCCCCCCCAGCCCCGCCGTCCCTGAGTAACTATGGCAAACACAGTGTAGTTACGATGTGTGTCTACCAACCTTTTGTAACACATCTATAGCAATCTCCTTTGACAGCTGTTGGTTGTCAAACAGTTTACTGGTGTCAAGGTATCTCCTACAATTGACATTAAAAGAATGAAGAAAATATCATTTATAACATCTGCTACATAACAACTTTTCTTTATTGCAGTCACTGACACTGAAGCTACCATACAGTAAACAAACTTAAGCATCCCATCCAGCAAATGACAAGTGCGTGATTAATTGAGCAGACTAAAGAAAATGATAATCAACAAGAAGAAGAAAGTGCCCTGAATTAATGCTGCAAACAGAATCTTAAATGTTGACCATGGAGCATAATCTTTGCTTGAATGCCTGTCAACATAATTCAAGTGCTTTATCGGTACTTTATTATTAGCCTGGGAACAGAAGCTATGAAAAATAATATTTTGAATTTGGCCACATAAAATTTCAGGCAGTGTTTACAAGAAATAAATTATTTCACCTACTGACCCTGAATTCAGATAGGTAAGTTTAAGTCTGATTTTGAGCCAGTGGAGGCACATCAGGCCAGAGCTTATTTTGGTTTCTGTAGCATTGAGTGACTAGGAGTATTTCTTCTTCCCCTTAGATGGGATGCTAGTCCATCACAGATACCAGTTATGCCAAGCATTAAGACAGTTTGCTGGTACCCATTTACATGTATACATGTATGTACACCTGCGGGGTTCTTACTCTTTTGAGCTTTTGAAATTCCATGACTTCCCATGACCTTTTCCATGACTTTCAAAGTTTTCCACGACCTAAATTTTACCATTTTTCTTGGAAATTTTCAAAAATTATCTTGATTTCTGGAACCTTCTTACCCTTTTCTTCACGAATAATAAAGTATTATTTTGTACAATCAATACAATTTTCCATGACTTTCCATGATCCACACTTAAATTCCATGACTTTCCAGGCCTGGAAAATAAAATTCCATGACTTTCCTGGTTTTCCATGACCCGTATGAACCCTGACCTGGGTGGTGAGAGGCATTAAACATTATAGTGAGTTTCCTACATGATTATCTTGGTTCAGTTGTCAAACTCGCTCTACTTTGTTACAAAGGAACAGTGTCCAAATGTTTTAAGTTTCATAAAGGTCATTGCCCCGAAATAAAACTGAACATAGATTTTTAACCAAACTTCGCCTACTGGTTTATTACTTTAAGGTAACTGAAATTTTGAAATAAAAAAGGGGGGTCACCAGATTCGTTTAGGAGCGGGAAGACCTTGTATATTCCATTTATTTCCTTTAAAAATCCTCTGCGAGTACTAGCAAAGTACACGTGTTTAGCGATAATTTATCTTTCAAACACAAGAATTGATCTGTTTTTATTTTACAGAAAGAAATTGATCACTACACCCAAAACATGAGAAAAAATTGATAGGTCACCAGACTCGTTTACGAGAAAGCGACAATTGATTTCTCTCGCGGACTAAGCCGCATAGAAAAAAGCCGCCATTTTGTTTATGTGCGCGCGCTAATTACGCGTGAAATTGTGCGCAGTAAGGATGCGCAATGCAATACAGGGCAATGACCTTAAATGTTTTATGGTTTTGTTCAGTGTCATTGGACACTATTGCTGTGGAAAAGAAGACTTACTGTTTGTTAATGCAGACAAGTAAGTTTTGACAATATTTCGCGAAATAGTCCAACGAAATATGCCTGTTCCTTTTTCATGAAATTAAGTTCCCACAAAAATAAGTAACAATAACTAACTAAAGGTAACTTAAAATTGCTGCAGAAAAATTCTGTATGAAGTTAACACAGTATTTTCACCAACCTTTGTTGAAACCACTGCAGTAGAGTTATCTCACTGGGAAATGTGAGCAGCTGGCAAGCATCAGAGGTCTTCAGAAGTAATACCACACACCTTGTTAAAATATAATAATTGTACAACACATTTTAAAAATATTTTAAAATTTGTTACTATTGCCTTTTATACAATTGTAGTTTTATTAAAATTACTGTACTAGCGCAATGTATCCATGGGAGGCGCGGTGGTCTAAAAGATAGCGTGCTCGACTCTGAGTTGAACAGCCCAGGTATGAGGCCTGGCCGGGGCGCTGCGCTGTGTTCTTGGGCAAGAAACTTTACTCTTTTAATAGTGCCTCTTTCTACCCAGGAGTATGAATGGGTACTGGCGAATTTACTGCTGGGGGGTAACCAGGGCTGCGATGGACTAGCAACCCATCCGGGGGGGGGGGGGGGGGGGTAGCAATACTCCTAGTCGCTTAATGCTATAGAAACCGGGAAAAGCTCTGGCTGTATGGGCCACTTGGCTCGGACACAGACTTAGTGCAATGAATCTGTTGAAGAGGAAAGTTTTCAGGGTTATACACATGCACAAGGTTTTGTTCTTAATATAAAATGTCAGGCAGACTTTTCAAACTTTGCTCATTTATCCTGGAAAATTGGGTAGGACAGATAACAATTTTCACAACCTTCAACAAATAAGTAACTTCACCTCAGTTAGGGAAACCTAATAAGCCTACGACTAGAACCGACATGCACGTAATAATATGTACCTGTTAGCTGACCACACATCAGCTGTGCACTTCATATTATACAGCACAGAAACCTCCCCAAAGCAATCACCCACTTGAATTTCCCTCAAGACAAACTTCTGGTTTTCACTGAAAACAGTTACATTCCCTGACACCAGCACATGAATTCCAGATGCCTCTTGGCCTTTCCTAAGTAGAATTTCTGGGGCATCCTCTGTCTCTTTCAGTTCTACACGACGTATCACTTCATCCCGAACACTTTTGTCAAGAGCAATAGGTAGTCTGTTCAAGCAGTCAGTGAGTCTGACAATAGCTTCTGGTGGAAGTAAAGGATTGATGGATGATGCAAATTGTGGACGTACCATTTGACTTTCCCGTCTTCTACCACTCTGTTTGTTACCCATTTCTGAGTAAATGGAGTCAGGAGTGTTTCTAATCCTGTTCAGTCTAACATGAAATTGGAAACAAAATCAAAGAATAGGATAAATCAAGACATAATATTAAGATGTTTACAGGCAACTCTCTCTAAAACGGACACCGTCGGGAATGGCTCCAACTGTCCGTGTTAGAGGTGTCCGTCTTATAGGGAGTTTAGTTGCAGTAAAATGACTGAAAAACGACAGGGACGGGGCCAACACCAGGTGTCCATCTTAAAGAGGTGTCCGTCTTACATAGAGGTGTCCGTTAAGAGAGAGTTGACTGTAGTTTGTTTTTGTTCTATTTTTGTTTTTAGTTTGCCTTTGATTCTTTTTTTTTTACAATAGAGATGTATATGGATAAGGCCCTTGTAATAGGTGAACCTATTCTGCGGATCGGAATGGTAGTTATGACAGAATGGCATTAGTTTGCCAGTGGCTAGCTTCACCCCTGTTGCTTGTGTTTAGCTTCACCCTGGTTTGCTTGCAGTTAGCTTCACCCCCATGGCTTGCTTTCTTTTTTTGTTGTTGATTAGGACAATACTACATGTAAATGTTGCCCTAACCAAGAAATAAAAGCTAACCACGTACTTGTAAGCAAAGTGAGGTGAAGCTAACCGCAAGAAAACCAGTGTGAAAATTAGTGCCATTCCATCAATCCGCCATTCCACTGATTATGGTCACTGATTCCTTTGCAATGACATTTTACAAGCAATGCTTCATGTCGCTGCCTACTTGAACTGGCTTGATTGCCTAACTACTGTATGAAATTTCACCACTGTGAAGCTCCTGAAGATCAAGTGTACTTTAACGTTCCAAAGGGATCTTAAACAGAACTTTACTTACAGAAACAATTGGAAATAATCGATTAACCAGTACAACAAACTTTAACATACAAGCTGCCCTAATGTTTGCTTTATACAAGCCTTATTTCAATTAATAATTATATACAATTAATTAATTAATTTGACTATATTATTATTTGAAGTAATTAAAAAAGTAATTGCATTGCCAAGTAACCCTTTTTGCGATCTGTGTTGACCAGTCTAGTCAACCATGTAAATAGTCCACGAAAAGCCAGCCCAGGTTGACATTTTGACAAAAATAGCCACGTTTGTTTGCTTTCTCCTTTCTTTATAAGCCACTACCGTTCAGTGAGACAAAGGTTTGTTAAAAAAAGTGGTATTTTTTTTTTCTTTATAGCTACCATTTCCAGTTTTTGGTGAAAACAAGCTGACCTGGGTCAGCATTGTGGTACAGAACAGAACTTTGATACAACCAGGCAACTCGAGTTCATGTAAACATTGTTTTTTTACACTTAACTTGCCAAGCAGACCCGGGCTAGTTGCCAGCCCAGGGTCGTGTAAAGAGACCTGATTCTGACGAGGGTCCCTGGGTGAGGGTTGCTACTTTCCAGTACTTTCGGAACTTAAAACTAGGCTACCAATATGTATGTTATCTTAAGGACGTTCGCGCTTATTGTTTATGCATGCACATCCTCACTACATGTGCAAGTAATTCAATGTTGCAACGTCATGCCATGCCATATATTGAGCCCACGTGCTGAAAAACGTTCTAAGGACATAGGGTGGGTGGCTGTTCTGCTCACTTCGCTTGCAGTTTGCTTTCTTAAATGGTGGGTGACCCCTTTTTTAGGCCCTACATTTTTCTTAACAGATTACTTTTGTTAATATAGATCTATGTTTTGCAAAAAAATTTAAAAAAAAATACATGGAGTGGGAGTTTGTTTTTATTGTCACACTGACGTTTGAATTTCATGTTTTGAGATTTTCGTTTTGCCGTACGACAGTTTTAAATGCCTTTTTCCAGAGTAAAGTCTCACAAAAAGGATATCAACACAAGGAATAATAACCAAAATGGCAGTCGCTTTTGCCAACATCTTTATGGCAGAGGTAGAAACACAAATTCCTAACCAAAGCGCTCTATTTACGTAACAGATGCCCTCCAATTTCAAAAATCAGGGTAATTTCTCACACGCTTTATCTCTGAAACGAAGTTGGTGATCGCAACTTTGTGTTTTGCATTTCTGACACTTTATCTGGCCGCAGTAAAAATAAACAAAAGTCTATCGAGTAGAAAATTTTGGCGCGAACGTCCTTATAAGCTTAAGCTTACTTGTTTGATGGCTGACAGAACCCTCACTGTGATCAGACCGAAGAGTGTAAATAATAGAAACGCAGTAATAAGCTTACCTCACTCCAACATTATAAAGATGTACGCCCAACCTAACCTAGTCTACTTCGTGACGAGACCAAACTATGGAGTTCAGCAGCCATCTTTTTTTTAAGGCGCGTTGCATTCTGGTCAGTTTAAGGATTGCACCCAGGCCCCTGTTGCGCCGTATAAATCCCTTTCTTTCTTTCTTTCTTTCTTTCTTTCTTTCTTTCTTTCTTTCTTTCTTTCTTGCTTACTTGCTTGCTTGCTTGCTTAATTGCTTTCTTAATTGCTTGCTTGCTTGCTTGATGGGCCGCAGTTAGGCAATTTTCTAAAAATCGCAAAATTCACTCTAGAGAGCAAGCAACTTTTCTAAATTTTGGTGGCAACTTTTTTATATTTGAGCAACTTAAGAGCAACTTTTGGGTATATTGTGAAGCAACTTTTCCTGAATTTATTAGCACAATCTATTCCTGCCTAGCCGCTGTTCGCAAGCGCGAAACGGAGGAATTATGTTTCACCCCCCCCCCCCCCCCAAAAAAAAAAAAAAAAAAAAAAACCGGCAGTGGAGAAAAAGCTAGAAAAGTAGAAACCGTAGCTCACTAACTGCTGTCAGTGAAATGGCACATCAGTAAGATCTGACGAAGGTGTAATCGAAGGATAGTTAATCGAGGGTAAAGGAATAAGAAATTTAATCGCCACCGTGGAATAACCGCTAATCGCGGGTTGTTTCAATTGGCTGGGCAGCTGATTTTAAAATAATTATGTTCACGTTGTAGTTAGAACAAAAATGTTGAACTCTTTATGAACTTTAAACGCAGTAAGTTAACTAATCTTGACTAGATAGATCAACTTTTTTTATCTTTTTTGCCCAAAAAAGTTTTCGCTGTGGCGCCTTTAATATATCCTTGTTTTTCGTTTTGCAAACAGAACGTCAGGAACCAGACATTAACGTCAACTTCAAGACATTACTTGACAAATGGAATTCGTAATGATGTAAAACAAAACAAACAGTAATTTTCCCTAAAAATTAGAATGAAGAGCAGCTGTAAGGCATTGCAACTGGACTTCTCTGTGTGGAATATTTCGTATTTCCTCCCAGTTAAGTGGTTACGTTCCAACATTACAAGACAAGGAAAAGTTGCCATCTTCAGGTAATTTCAACTACAGTTCTCTTTTTTTGAATAAGAGTTTACTTTCAATTTATATAGGAAAACTAGACCGACAAAACCGTTTAAAACAAATGCAAGGCTGGTCAAACAGCTAGCCCTGATGAAGCTAGATTGGAGTCAGTTGTCTTATCGAAATAATCAGATGGAATAAAGGGGTTGCGAATAAGGTATCAGCCTTACATAATTTCTTTTGAAGTTTCATTTTTAATCCTAATCTTTGCAAGGATTCCGGCAACAATTTCAGTGATGCTGTTTGTTCAATTAGCCCTTCGTTGCATAGCAGAAGCGTAAACTTTATCCAAACATTCAATAGATAACGCATTTTCAACATTTTTAATTTATCTACCACGCACAATACCGTCGCAACCGAATTTTTTCCACACTCAATCAAGAGAAACTTTGAAAACGAGCAAATAAAAATTCAAAAGGAGAAAGAACTGAGGTTTGCCAGTTCAACACATTCGCCCCTTTTAAGTCGAAATGGCTGATCATGACATACCTCAATACACAAAGGAAGAACCACTCCTTTCGCCCTTTAAAGCATTCAAATTTTGTTTTTGCGAGATTGAAGGTGGCAAGTTATGAGTCTGTAAAAATGCTTCACTGTTAGACAAGCGGTGAGCTAAATATACAATGAATATGGGCATTTTGTCGATTCATAACAGCGTTTAGCATTAATTTAGTACCTGTTAAAATTCAACATGGTTTTCTCAAAACAACCTGTAATATAACGGAACAAAATGTGAAAATGGTACTTTTGGAAAATAAAATTAAACAAAAGGAAGACTTTCGAGTAAAGGGCTAATAAAAGGGAACACAAGAAACAGATGTTGAAATTTTAAAACCTGCAGCGAGCTACTCAATACTTTAAATTTGAGTAATAAGATCGCGAATAAGGTCATTCTGACAAATTAAGCATTTTCACCTCTAATATGCACCTTCCGGTATTTGAGAAATATAAATTCAAACAATGCTTTTTGCTTGCGAAGCCTGCAGTAAAACAAGAAACACTGACCTTCGCCAAAGAGTAGAAAGAAGAAAATCGTCTCGAATTAGATGGCTGATTTTTCCGTAGTTAACAGTTATCTCAAAGGCGCACGTTAAAATTTTTATTCCGAAAAGGACACCAACGAAAGTCCTCGGTAATTTTTAAAAACCATTCCTTAGATATGAGAAAACAAAAAAAATAATCACTAGTTTGCCAGGCTCATGACTGCCACACAATAAAATGAGCTAAAATGAAACTCAAGAAATTAACACCGATAGAAACAACAACACCGGTACCTGCTCTTTCACAAAATCTAACTATAATTTTCTAAGGTTCATTCCAACAGCATAATCTTAACTCGAGAAACTGTTTGTAGCACAGACTACATCTTTTTTTGTCCGAACATATTTTCTAAGTATTCAGCCTCATCGCTGATTGTCTTGCTCGCACTCTCCCATAGCCGTACAGCTGGTACAGGCAAAGGGAAAGTGTTTTTTTTCTTGTTTTCTTTTAACGATTTGCAACCAGGCTACTTACAGCAGCTATTAACGGCTGATAGTTCTGAATTTATAATCATTGCATACAGAAAAGACTCGACAATTAAGGAAGTCGTTCTAAGCCGGGAAGGAAATAGACGCAAGGCGGAGTATAATTTGCGGTTCGAAGACATGTGTTGTTTATAGTGGCAGCCAGAATTTATGCTAGTTGCATGTTCCCTAACATTATTGGTCTAACAAAATGTGGGTTTAAAAAACATAAGTGTTTATTGACGAAGAGACTGCGACAACAGATGTCTAACACTTAATGGCTGCTAATTTACCCCACAAAACAATGATCGCACCGGCGGAGGGTGGCCGAAAAAACAAAAACAAAAAAAAAAAAAAACAATAAAGAACCAATAAGTTTTCTCAAGAATTCGGACTTTTTTCAATTTTATTTTTGGCTCCAAATGAAATATTGAATTATCGAATTATTGTAAAAGAAAAACAATGCATTTTGTCTAAAGACTGCAGTCGCGAAAAAATGTCGCGATTAACTCGAGTAGGTCGCTTATTTATTTAAACAGATGTTAAACAAATTCTCCAAATTCACAACATTTGTCGTAAAAGATGACAAAAAAGTGCGGAAATTACGTGTTGTGAAAATCGCAAAATTAAGTTGTCAGCTTTTTCCTCAGATCCTACGCACGAGCAAATCAACGGTTGAGAAAGAAAGAGGAAGTTCCTGAGGTTTACGTTTCACCGCCTTGCTATCAATTTGTCGCCGCTTTGCTTTCTTGCACCACATGAAATATACTGTTCGTAGCTTGGAATTAGAAGTTAAAAGGCTATAATCTAATTATAATGCAATCTTAAACAATAGCGTGGGTGCTTTTCCCGTGAAGTAGTTTTTCGTAAATTTTCAACGTCATTACAGTCAACTCTCGCCTTGCAGACACCCCGCTATTGCAGACGCTCGCTATTACGGACAAAATCCAGATCCCCGGCGAATAAGGTTTGACTGGAAATGACTCCCGTTAATACGGACTCTCGCTATTACGGACACTAAACGACGCCCCGAGCGTGTCCGCTTTAACGAGAGTTGACTGTATATTGCAATGGCTGAAATTTAATCCATCTCTAATGGACAATTTTACAAAACGTCCGGTACAAAAGCAATCATTTTTTAAACTCTCCAAACATTTTCAAAATCCTACAAGACATGCAGATCAAGGTTTTTTTTAAAAGACATCGTGCGAGGTGCTTATAATTCTTTCTCTCCGTGGCCCGATTCTTGTACGTATGCCATGTATAACGTCACAAACAAAACAAACATGCCAACAAAACATTAAATCAGACATGAACGTCCAAGGCATTGACTGACAAGTTAATTTAAATGTAAAATGGAACGCATACGGTAAACTTCCTTGAACTCAGTAAACTTACACTATTGCATAATGACCGGCAGCCCAACAAGATCTCAAAAACACTAAATTACCGCAGTACGATCACGACGATGTTTTTTAATTCTTGTAAATCAAACGAATTTAGCCAATCTAAAGTATGATACGTCGATTCAAACGAAGAGCCTACTCTAGCTTTTTTTTATTCGAAGTGATTGATCATCCTCCGAAGATACTCCGAATGCACTCCGAAGATATTCCGAAGATTTTTCGACATTTGTCCGAACTCCGAATATACTCTGAGTGATGGTTGTCCGACGATTGCAGAAAGAAAATCCGAAGATCCCCGAAGAACACTCGAACCTGAGGGTGAAAGAAGAACACCCGAGGGATGCCGAAGAAGGCCGGACAATTGAGAAGATTAGGGAAGGCTTTCAAGGATTCGTCTGAACATTTTGTTCGTGGGAATATTATTCCCTTTAGCTTGACTAAAAAGGAAGGGTTGGAGGATTCGGGAATGGTGACGTGCCATGAATTCCAAGTTTCGGATGCATAACATTTTTTGTTATGTCGCTCCGTTGTTAAGTTTTTATTCACAATTAAAGAAAAGCAGTCATCACTAGTCTTTGGGTGCACTTTGGCAGTAAGACTTAGCCGGACTTACTTAGCTGCCTCGCCCTGCTCCTAACAGGCGTAAGTCAACCAAGCGTGGTATTTATCTGAGCCGCGAGAAACTGGCACGAGACTCGGAAAGGTAAGAGGAACAGTGCTCGCTGTTTGGAGCAGTCAGGGAGGTGAACATTGCAAGCATTAGCCCGTCGATCACTCGTGATCACTTAACAAACAAAATCTTCACAATGCCTTAGTTCTATTTTTTTTCGGGTCATCATCGGCAGTCCTCAGTAGTCCTCAGTAGTCTTTGATTCTTCCTTGGGAATCTTCGGTTGATTTGGGTAAATAAAGAATAAAGCTAATTTGGTTGAATTCTTCTCTAACATTTTCGCTCAGTATTTTGGAAAACTTGCTACACATACGCTGAATTAATTTTGGAAGCTTCTGTAAACAATTTCAGGCGGAAAAAGTCGACCATTAAGTACCTTTTTAAACCGCGCTGTGTTCTCTTCGCGAAGTGAAAGTTCTTCTCGGAGCGTCGGAGTTTGTTTTGAAATTTGTCAATTAAACAGCCGAATTCTGCCAGACGTCTTTCTCTCTCACATCCTTTACTGTTGTCCTTTTTATATAAGGCCTTCGCCGCCCTTTGTTATCAAAAATGTTCTTTAGAGATGCAAGTTTATAGCGACAAAAAAAGTCTCGAGAACGGATTTCGGGAGCCCAAGAACTCAAAAGCTTCCGCTCCCTGTGTTGTCATCTTGCTGTCAACGCTCCAAGCGATAGCTAATCATATTTTTGCGTTTTGAGAGCAACGCATATTTCAAACGCTCTGGCTTTGCCGGTAGTCCCAATTTTTTTTCGCTTCTCGCCTCATTCTCGTCCCCATGGCCCTTTCGTTTCTCTTAGTCGGCTGGGCCTTGGCACGAGAAAACGAAGGGCTCTGGGGACACAGGATTTCCAGTCTTAGATTCTAGGACTTCCGGTCTTCATGTATGCAGTCATGACGTTTCAAAAGAATGTATGAGAGAGTAGTTACGTTTTCGACTTCCGTTAAGGA
Source organism: Oculina patagonica (assembly GCF_052425735.1). Classification (NCBI taxonomy): domain Eukaryota; kingdom Metazoa; phylum Cnidaria; class Anthozoa; order Scleractinia; family Oculinidae; genus Oculina; species Oculina patagonica. Next base: position 437,162 of record NW_027558036.1, read on the forward strand.
ATTCTTTGTTCCAAAACAGCCAATCAAAAAAAATGCGAATTTATAATTCAAGAATCCTATGTCCCCAGAGCCCTTCGTTTTCTCGCGCCAAGCCGGCTAAGAGAAACGAAAGGGCTATGGGGACGAGAATGTTCTCGCCCCGCCCCGCCTCGTCCCCATTTTTTGCGCGGTCATTCATTTTTTGGCTTCAAGCTCGACGGACTCTGCGAAAAAATAGGGACTGCTCGTAGTCTAATCGCACGTGGTAAGGAATTCCAAAGGGTAATAGCGCTATATCGTGCGTTGTCCAGAGGCCGATTTATAACCTGGGATATTGAAACTGTCCTACTTTCTCGTGTTACGGTCACGGACAACAGAACGTGTTACAAAGCGATCACACAAATAATTGGGCGCTAGTCCCTTGACACATTTAAACGCAAGAATACCTACCGTATACGTCAGATAATTAACTACTCGTGTTATATGGTCGAACGGCATGCTTTGCGAGCGTTTGTTTATACTTTGCTTCTGTCGCTAAATGAAAGCGTTTGAAAATCTAAAATATTTGGGGCATTTGGCGGTCTAAAAAAATAATATTTACTGGAAGTAACAAGTAGAAAATGTTTGCTTATGGGGCCAACTAGGTAAGCACTACTGTTTTTGAAATTGTGACCTCGCGTCGTAGGGTTGCAACTTGCAAAAGATGCTCGATGCCCAGTCCACTCGCCTGATGAAGTTTAGCGATGCCGTCATGACGTACGTCATAACTTGAAAAGGAGTAAGGGCTCGCGCTTCCCTCTTGCCTTTCGATATTTCCGTCACTTCGCTCGTACTCCGATAAACATGTTCAGCTGGAAATAAAAACTTAAAACAATAAATGTTATACTCTTATGAGATTTAAACTAAACACAGTAAGGTGCATTAAACTCAATATACCCTATTCAGACCGGGGGGGGGGGGGCTTTTGAGGCCCGCGCTGATTTTGAACTCTTAAAACTTTTTTAACTTTCAACCAAACGCTGTAAACGTTCTGAGTTTTCCTAAATTTATCTGGCAATAATTTGGCAGGGTTGGATGATGTGTCAGGAACTTGACTTCACCATGGCAACGGCATTTTGACAGGCATGTTTTCCCAAATTTGTAATTTTGCGTGTTTCTATTAATAAAAATTAACTTTAATGGAATTTTTTTTCATTTTTAGGTTTTAAAGCACATTTTTAGTGATTTTAAGTACTTCGCAGTAATTTTGGGTGGTTTTCTGGCATTTTGGAAAAAATTTGAAATTCAAGATGGTGGATCCAAGATGGGGACTGTGTTGACATCATGATGTAGTTGTCACGTGATATTACGTCACCATCCCACGTGACGTATACAAGAAGAAAGATGTCCGGACATACAATACATCCTATAAGTTTCGTTGTGATTGCTTAAATATTCTGGAAGTTACATGGGGGGGGGGGGGGGGGGGGGGGCTTCCCAAAAAAGTCCAAAAATGCCCGGTCTGAATAGGGTTAATCTTTTTGTTTGGGTTGTTGTAAGGGGCGGGCATTTTATTATGTTTAATATAAATTGTTTCGCTTGAAACTATAATTTGGAAAGGTAAAATACTGTTATTTATCATAGATTTACGTTGTAAATAATTGTTTTGGTGAGGGCATTTGCTTTGGTTAAGGCATTTAATTAAGGCATTTAATTAATGCTTAGATGATGTTTAAACAAAAAATACCAAAATTACAGTCAGGAGTTGACATTAATACTCTTTATAAATTCTGACGCTGACTTATTTGAGCGTAAACAACGATTACCACAAGAGGCTTTTCCTAGAAGCGTGGCATTCGCAGAGGGACCAGAATGCGGGAAATGAACACATAGACATCCCTGATGTATATAAGTCACTTACATAATGTTCTTAGTCTCGCGCAGCGTTCGCGTGTATTTGTATTAGTCACTCGCGCGCGCGTACAATGTGAAACCATTAAAAAGCCGTTTTATGCCATGATAACAACCGAAGAAGACCGAAGATTCTCGGTCGAAACGTCTTGAGCACATTATGAGCGTTGTTTACGCTCAAATAAGTCAGCGTCAGAATTTATAAAGAGTATTAGATGATGTTTATTTTGATGTTTATGTAATAATTTAATGTTTGTATAATAATAAAATCTAGAATTTATCTGGGTTTAATATTTATGCGCTGCTTTTATCTTTTGTTTTTTAGTTTTGGTTGTAATAAGGATCCAATGCATAATCATGGCGAAAAACCATAATCATAGCAGAAGGAGGGAGTTTTAGTACCAGCGCTTAGTCGAAATATATAGTACCAGGAGCCATAATTAGGAGCCATAATCCCCGAGATTATGGCTCCTGATAATACTGGAAACAGTTATGATTTTTTAAGAGCATTATATTGAATGAATTTCACGCAGTATGTTATGAACGACAAAAAGAAATAATCCAGTCCAAAAGTAATCATTTCAAATTCTCTCATGTAATATTTCGAGAATCGACTTGATAGCTAGGTCAGCGTTTTTTTTTTGCAAGGAAAGCATTCAGTAAGACACTACCTCTCTGAAACCTCTATTTTCATTCGCCCGCTGTAATTACTACCCCTATTGTTATTCAGGGCTAGGGGCATTGTTGTCACCTGTTATCTATTGTTTTAAGAACCAATGAATTAACTCGTTCCGAGAGGTAGTGAACGAAAGCATCTGCTGAGGCTAGGTGACTTTCTTTATTGGAACCTGACATGAATGTCCACAGCAAGGCAGTAGCTGACAAGATGAATTCATAATTATGTTAAACAAAACAAAAACAGTTAACATCCACAAAAAGTTAGATTGAACAGCAGCCGCCAGAGGTTGCACTCTATCGGTGTGGTATATTTCGTTTTTCGACCCAACACTACACTGAAGAAAAACGTTGCCACCTTTCAGGTAATTTAAACTATAGTTTCTTTAAATTTTCATTTAAAATAAAATTTTAATTTCAATTTTTATACGAAAACAGACAAACCTAGTTAAATAATACAAGACTGGTTAAACAGCTAGCACCTAATGAACACTGGTGTTTGTGCTTTCGAAATAATGGGCTTGGATTAAATGGATGGCAGAAACATTCCATGAGCTTCATTGCTGATCCAGATCTAAATAAGGACATCGATCCGGAGACAATTAGCTGTTGTTTTTGTGACTGGCCCTTGAGCTCCTAAAAACTATATATAACGGCTCAAACTTTCCCCAAACATGAAGTATTTTGCGCTTTTTGAACCTTTCATTATGTTTCGCGCCTCTCAGTGCTCGCGCACAGCACCGGTGCAGCAACTTTTATCCAAGTTTAAAAACTCTGACTTTAAGTGGAAATAAACATTCAATAGAGAATAGATGTTTCGTCAGCTCCACGCAGATGTTTTTAAGTCGAAACGAAATTGCTGATCATGACTTACCACAATATAACACAAAGGAAGAACCAGTCCTCAGGCTCTCGTTTTTACCGAAGTACTGAAATTTTGTTTTTGTGAGATTGAAGGTGAGAAATTACGAGTCAGAAACAAATGCTTAAAACCGGTAGACAAGCGCGCGGTGAATTTTGCAATAAATGTCGGCATTCTTTCGATTCTTAAAAGCGTTTAGCATTATCTTAGTAACTGTTAAAGTTCAAATTGTTCTTCTCAATGAAGTCTATTATATAATTGTGAAGTTGGTATTTTTGGAAAATAAAAGTTTTTAGGAGCGAAATTTATTTCCCTTTCGTGTATAAAAGTGGACAAAAAAGGAAAGACTATAAACAGATCTAGGAGATTAAAATTAAAACCTGCGAGCTAGTCAACACTTTAACTTTGAATAATTATATCATGAATAAAGTCACTCTGACAAATTAAACATTTCCACCTTTAATACATATTTTCTTATATTCGCGAAATAAACATAATTGTTTTATTCAAACAATATCTTTAGCCTGGTATAATGTTACAAAAACATTGCCCCTATCACTGTTTTAAACTGAAACCGAATACAACTCTGCAATAACCAACTTCGTCAATGTATGATTTGTCAATCCCTTATGGAAATGTGCCAGCGCATCCTACAGAAATGTTAATGGTCTCAGAGAATTAGAAAAGCAAAAACACAAAGGATTGTCCCGCGCGTTCCCTAGCTTATATGAAGAGTCAGCGGCATGGCAAAAGTTTCGGACTCTTCAGATCTTCATCACTGTGATACCACTGAAAATACCTACACACGTATTAAATAAGTCAGTGTTTAGTATAATAGCAGTTTTGAGGGGGTATTGGGGTTTGCGGTGTTGCCATATTTCTTATGCGGTGTTACGGTGAATAAAACCCCATCTCGCGGTGTTGCGGTGATCTCAAACCCTATGGTGTGCGATGTTTGGGTTTTTAAACCGACTGTGTTTGGTGAAACGAAATTATTCGCGGTGTTACGGAACTAAATTCGTAGCACATACACATATTTATATTATTATTGTTATCCTCTTAATGGAGCGCGGAGTATATTAAAAAAGCGCGTCCGCTACGGGGACTTTATTTTTGCCGTAATACTACAAAATGTTTAGACGACGTTTTTCTACGGACGAAAAATATTCAAACACTCTTTTTGTCCGAAAGTTTTATCATCCGAACATTTATTCAGCCTCATCGCTAATAAAGCGCTTGCTTTGCACGCACTCTAAGGTAACCGTACAGCTGCCACTGGCAAAGAGAAAGTCTTTTCCTCTGTCGCTGTCATTTTTACTCGTTTTCTCACGATTTATAAACCAGGGTACTCACAGCAGCCTTTAACTGCTGATAGTACTAAAATTATTATCTTTATATTCAGGGAAGACTGGACAATAAGAGAAGTTGTTCTAGGGGAGGAAATAGGCGCAAGCCGGAAAAAATAATTGCAGAAGTTCGAAGACATTTCTTGTTAATAGTGACAGCTAGAATTTGTTCTAGTTGCTCCTAAACATTATTGGTCTAGCAAAATGTGGGTTTAATAAACAGCAGCGTTTATTGACAAAGTGACTAGGACTGCAGATGTCTTTAAAATATAGAAATATATTTCCACAAAAATAAGGACTTTTTCTATTTTCATTTCGGCACAAAATGTAAAAACCAAACAAATTCTCAAACCAGTTGTTCCCAATAATTGTAAAAGGAAAACAATGCATTTTATATAATGATTACAGGTCATTACATGAAATTTTCGCGCCTTTTAATTTTCAAAACAGCGAAAAATGTAGCGAATAATTCGAGGTCGCTTATCTATTTGAACAAATTTGAAAAAATATCTATCCAAATTCACAACACATATGTCGAAAAGTGACAAAAGCGCGAAATTATGTGTCGAGAAATAGCGTTTTTCAAAAATCGCAAAATTAGTTGTCAGCGTTTTACCTCAGACTCCTACGCACAAGCAAATCAACGGATCATAGTAAAAAAGACAGAGGAAGCTCTCGAGGATCACGTTTCGCCGCTTTTCTGGCAATTTTCCGCTGTTTCGCGTTCTTAGCGCCACATGAAATATACTTTCCGTATTCTGATTAACAATTGTCCAGTTTAAAATTAGAATTAAGTAAAAGAGTATAATTCATGCCATCTGCTATGGACAATTATACAAAACGTCCAGTAAAAAAGCAATCATTTTTTAAACTCTCCAAACATTTTCAGATTCCTACAAGACATGCAGATCAAGGTTTTTTTAAGACATCGCCCGAGGTCCTTATAATTCTTTTTCGTTGTGGCCCAATTCTTGTACGTATGCCATGTATAACGTCACAAAAAAAAACAAACATGCCAACAAAACATCATAAATCAGACATGAACGTCCAAGGCATTGACTGACAAATTAATTTATATGTAAAATGGAACGCATACGGTAAACTTCCTTGAACTCAGTAAACTTACACTATTGCATAATGACCGGCAGCCGAACAAGATCTCAAAAACACTAAATTACCGGCAGTACGATCACGACGTTTTTTTAATTCTTGTAAATCAAACAAATTTAGCCAATCTAAAGTATGATACGTCGATTCAAACGAAGAGCCTACTATAGCTTTTTTTTATTCGAAGTGATTGATCATCCTCCGAAGATACTCCGAATGCCCTCCGGAGATATTCTGAAGATTTTTCGGAAATTGTCCAAACTCCGAATATACTCTGAGTGATGGTTGTCCGACGATTGCAGAAAGAAAACCCGAAGATCCCCGAAGAACACTCGAACCTGAAGGTGAAAGAAGAACACCCGAGGGATGCCAAAGAAGGCCGGACACTTGAGAAGATTAGGGAAGGCTTTCAAGGATTTGTCTGAACATTTTGTTCGTGGGAACATTATTTCCTTTAGCTTGACTAAAAAGGAAGGGTTGGAGGATTCGGGAATGGTGACGTGCCATGAATTCCAAGTTTCGGATGCATAACATTTTTTTTTTATGTCGCTCCGTTTTTAAGTTTTTATTCACAATTAAAGAAAAGCAGTCATCACTAGTCTTTGGGTGCACTTTGGCAGTAAGAGATCCGATTGTCTTAGGTGAACTTTAGCCGGACTTAGCTGTCTCGCCCTGCTCCTAACAGGCGTAAGTCAACCAAGCGTGATATTTATCTGAGCCGCGAGAAACTGACACGAGTCTCGGACAGGTAAGAGGAACAGTGCTCACTGTTTAGAGCAGTCAGGGAGGTGAACATTGCAAGCATTAGCCCGTCGATCACTCGTGATCACTTAACAAACAAAATCTTCACAATGCCTTAGTTCTATTTTTTTCGGGTCATCATCGGCAGTCCTCAGTAGTTCTCAGTTGTCTTTGATTCTTCCTTAGGAATCTTCAATTGATTTGGGCAAATAAAGAATAAAGTTAATTTGGTTGAATTCTTCTCTAACATTTTCGCTCAGTATTTTGGCAAACTTGCTGCACATACACTGAATTAGTTTTGAAAGCTTCTGTAAACAATTTCAGGCGGAAAAAGTCGACCATTAAGTATCTTTTTAAACCGCGCTGTGTTCTCTTCGCGAAGTGAAAGTTCTTCTCGGAGCGTCGGAGTTTGTTTTGAAACTTGTCAATTAAACAGCCGAATTCTGCCAGACGTCTTTCTCTCTCACATCCTTTACTGCTGTACTTTTTATATAAAAAGCCCTTTGTTTTCAAAAATGTTCTTCAGAGATGCAATTTTATAGCGATAAAAAAAGGCCTCGAGAACGGATTTCGGGAGCCCAAGAACTCAAAAGCTTCCGCTCCCATCGCTTCGCAATTTGACACGCAAGTGTTGACAACGTGTTGACATCTTGCTGTCAACGCTCCAAGCGATAGCTAATCATAGTTTTGCGTTTTGAGAGCAACGCATATTTCAAACGCTGTGGCTATCATTCTCGTCCCCTTAGCCCTTTCGTGTCTCTTAGCCGTTTGGGCCTTGGCACGAGAAAACGAAGCTCTCTGGGGACACAGGATTTCCAGTCCTAGATTCTAGGACTTCCGGTCTTCATGTATGCAGTCATGACGCTTCAAAAGAATGTATGAGAGAGTAGTTACGTTTTCGACTTTCGTTAAGGAATTCTTTGTTCCAAAACAGCCAATCAAAAAAATTGCGAATTAATTTAAGAATACTATGTCCCCAGAGCCCTTCGTTTTCTCGTGCCAAACCGGCTAAGAGAAACGAAAGGGCTATGGGGACGAGAATGTTCTCGCCTCGCCCCGCATCGTCCCCTTTTTCGAGCGGTCATTCATTTTCTGGACTGCTCGTAGTCTAACCGCACGTGGTAAGGAATTCCAAAGGGTAATAGCGCTATTAGTCCGGTCAGTTAGGTTGAAAATTTACGGAAATCGTGACAAAGGGCGTAAAAGCGCCAAACTTGGCACAAATGTAGTTAAGGATATTACAAATCATTTAAGAAGGGGTGCCACAAAAATTTCCCCCAGGGGGGGAGGGGAGGGGAGTTTTGTAAACAAGACCATTTCGGCATGTTATGACCATAAGGAACAAAAGATTTCGCTTTGTAAAATTTCAGGATGGCTTAAACCGTTCGTATAAGTAAAGTTAAAGCAAAAATGAAACAAAATCGATATCTTTGCCCAGCATTGAAAACTTAATGCCCGATATAGTAAAAAACGTCAGGTTTTTACTCATCATTAAGCCTTTTTCGATAGGATTTTCCCCAACTTTTCACTTATTTTGATGTTTCAACGAAAAATATTCAGTAAACCAATCGTATGAAATTCACATCCATTTGTAAGTTAGTAACAAATAAAAATCTCTACATTTCATCACTTTTGTGATTCAATAAATAATAAATGCTAATTAATAGTCAGCGGTTTTTCCATACAACATGCGCTTTACTTCCCGCCTTCAAAGCGTAGTCAGGGGACAGGGAAGGTCACTGCAGCCGTCAGGGAGGTTCGCTATGTAAACTGTAAGTATAACCAGAAATTAAATTCAAATTAAACACTGTTTTCAAGTTAAAATGCTTTCGCTAGAATCTAATGTGACTTGTAAAAGAATTTAAGCTATACCAACTCGGTTTAAGTGTGAGTTGCCACAGGGTTGACGAAATTATGAACAGTTTAGCTACATCCGTTTGCGATCATTTCAAGTCTGTTGGAGTAGTTTGTCCTCTCTCTCTACACAGAGGCTTGTTCACCGTTGGGGCCATTGACAATATAGACCATAACCCTTCATCAACAACAGCGCAAGGGTCATTTCATGGGACTGGAATAATTCTGTTCCAGTTCCCGAAGCACGATTCAGAAGTTAGCCAACAAGTAGTGCAGGGAGTGAGTCTTTGCGCCAGCAGGACCACTTCAAGAGATATCACACTTCCTGACGAGTATTCATCAGTTCCTCCCGTCTCTGTAAAACATCAGAAGTTAACGTGCCTCCTACTGATCGGGCTAGTGTGGAAACCCCACGCAGCAATCAGCTGTCCACTGCCATTGCACAGGAAACTTGTTTGTTGAAGCACATTGAACAACATCTCCATGAAGAGCTCACCAAAGGTATTTATCTGTCATGGGCTGCATATCACGCATCTGTTACAGTTGTGTCCAATCCTTTGCCTTGCTTGGGTAGCTTGTTGCCATCGTTTGACGAAAAAGCCGCCACAGTTGCGATGATGAAACATGGTATGTTTGTGATGAAGAAGGCAACAGAGCCTCTAAACCCTGGTCAAATACCTGTCACTGTTTGTGACCAGCCTCTGTTCGCCATCGCAAAATTTGTACAGTGGAACTGGCCTTCTACACACGGAGAAAATTTACACGTTGTGATACTAGGTGGCCTCCACATTGAGATGGCTCTTTGGTCCTTGTGCGGAGATCTTTTGGCTGCATCTGGTTGGACTACAGCACTAGCTGAGGCAGGAATAGCATCCACCGGTACATCGGATTCCTTTCTCAGGGTAGCGCACTTGACAAAAACCAGGCGTGCACACCAGATAACAGCAGTGGCTTTGCAAAACTCGACGGTCAACACGACGACGAGGAGTTCCAAAAGTGGCACGATGGAATGATTAAGAACAGTCCAACATACAAGTTCTGGTTCCTGATCATGCAAATGGAACTCACGGTACTGGCATTCGTGAAAGCACATCGTGAGAACAACCTCTCTCTGTATGTAGAAGCCTTGGAATCCCTTGCTCCCTGGTTCTTTGCGCTAGATCACACCAATTACGCAAGGTGGCTACCCATTCACATAAGAGACATGAAGTGCTTGCCAGGTGCCGTTCAAGACGACCTCAAGAATTTATGCTGGGTTATTTCTAAATCTTTCTAATCTTTGAACAAGTTTTCAAGCATCCCAATCGATCAGGCACACGAGCAACATAACGCAAGTGTTTAAGGGTCAGGTGGAGCCGTGGGTCTAACAGAAAGTCCAGTAGCGTTTAGAAGATGGATGGTGGCCGGACCGGAAACCGCTAGATTGTTGGAAGAATTCGAAAGTCAGTTAAAAGGTGATCCAGGTGTTGATGAAAAGAACGAACACCACGAAAAAGGACTTTCTACACAGAAGGCCTTTCAAAGTCATGTAAAGAATCTTGTCAATACAATCTCTGAAATGGGAAACCCTTTCCAGGATGATTGCCCTGAATTGCTTGCCCTTGACACGCGCAATAGTGCAGATGCGTCGGTTGTGGCTACTGTGCACACAGTCCAGGAAATTGGATTACGACAGTACGAGAAGTACGTGAAAGAAGTCATTAAGGAGAGAACTGTGTCTATTCACGATACGATTTCGAAGAATTCCTTGCCACTGTTCAAGTGTCAACAGCCGAAGCAAATCTCAAAAGCGTCCTTGAAGTTGACAGCGGTAGCAAGTGATCGTTATCTATTTAGTCGCCTGTACATTGCCAGCCAACAGCGCGACGGAGATCTTGAAGAGTTCTTCAAGCATGAAAATCAGCCGTATCCGCCTTCATTGTCAGAGTTTGGAAACCTTCGATTCGGGAAAAAGTCTGATTTGATTACATGCGTCAACAGAGAATCACCACCTGCACCGGCATCGTATGACGTGAAAGTTTTTGATGGAGCAGCTATCGTGCATGCGCTACCGGTTTCATCCGTCTCGACGTTTTCACAATATGCAGATTCCACATTCTTGCCTTTCCTGGAAAACCAACTTAAGAGCACCAAAAGAATTGACGTTGTATGGGATGAATATTGCTCAGCAAGTCTTAAAGATGCTACTCGTGAGAAGAGAGGAAAAGGTGTGAGGCGAAAGGTGGCTGGGCATGTTAAATTACCTCAGAATTGGCAGGCGTTTCTTGAAGATTCCTCCAACAAGAAAGAATTGTTCAACTTCTTAACCAAACAAGTTGAAACAGCTTCCTTTCCAGATGACAAGTTTGTCTACATAACTTCAGGTAACTCGCTAACTGAACTATCTTAAAGTGGGCCTTCAATGTATTCACCGTCCAAACACCCCTTTTATGTATGAACTATTTCAAGTTCTGATGAACGGTTTTTCGTACTATGTGTATCATTGTCTATTTGTTCATTCTAGGTGAAAATGTCATCTCCAGTTGTCCCAGACAACAAATGCAGAGCTGCAATCATGAAGAAGCAGACACGCGGATTCTTGTACACGTTAAGGATGCTTTGGCTAAAGGAGGGAGAAGTGTCTTAGTTCGCACTGTAGACACGGACGTTGTCGTAATTCTTATTGCACAGGTCCATATGTTGTCTTCAACGTGGCCTGGATCAACCTTTTGGGTCACCTTTGGGATGGGAAAGACTTTCCAACTGCTTTCAGTTAACAGCATTTGCGATTATTTGGGTGAAGAGAAATGCCGAGCGCTTCCATTTTTCCACGCGTTTACGGGGTGCGACACAACGTCTGCATTTCTGGGAAAAGGGAAGAAATCTGCTTGGGAGGCCTGGAATTGCGTACCCAGAGGTAACAGAGGCTTTCCTTTATGTGAATGTCAATCCCTTTAATCCACTGAAGATCGACTCCCCTCTGTTTAAAGTCCTGCGACGCTTTGTGGTGGTACTTTATGACAGGACCAGTCTCGCCACTGACGTAAACTCGGCTCGACGAGAACTCAAAAAGAATAAGGCACTGGAAAACATCCCCCCGACAGAGGTAAAAACCCATCTTTTAGCTTACACAACCGTTAGCTCTATCCCCTGTTCAGTCAATGCTGAAAGAATTTAGGAGAAATTATTGCCCTTAACTGACCCTTTCTGGTGTTGATCCATTAGAAATTTCCTTTACTGTGCATTTTTGGTTATCATTACACTTAAGTATTCTAGTCGATTAATGTAAAATGATATCTCTTTGTTTGTTAGGATTCCCTTTTGAACCATTCCAACAGAGCTATTTACCAGGCGAGCATTTGGACGTCTCTTGATGAACAACAAGTTGTCCCTTCCCGACAGACTTTGGTTGGAAAATGGATAACGACAGATGGAGACCCCGCTGGACCATACTTCCAGAAGCCGCTAAAGCTTGTTCTGAATTACTGAAGTGTGGATGCAGGACAGGTTGTTCAAGTGGTCGTTGCAAATGCTTCAAGGCTAACCTTCCGTGCACTGAACTCTGTGGCTGTTCTGGAGGCTGCCAGAACTCAAGTCTTTAGAAACAGAACAATAAATAACTATGTCGTTACTAATTCTGAGGGAAAATTTCGAAAACGATGTGCTTCAGACTCGGTAAAAAACGTGTTTAGTAAAATTTGAGTAAGCACGCAAAGATTCATGGAAATGTCACGTGATCAAGGGAAATGCCTCATTTATTGTAACAAACTCTTCACTGAGTCTGCTTAATGTGTTTTAGCTGTTTCACAAAGTAATTCGTCATAATGGGTGCGTAATAAACACATTGAATACTACAGCCTCGCTTTCATGTTAGCGTTAGCGCATTATGCAAATGTTATGGGCGTCCTCCCCCCCCCGGAAAGCTTAATCACGTGGCACCCCTTCTAGATTCGTTTGGTATGTCAAAAGGAATAACTGTGCCAAGTTTGGTGCTTTTACGCAGTTTGTCACGATTTTTGTGCTAAGTAAAATATATATCGTGCGTTGTCCAGAGGCCGATTTATAACCTGGAATATTGAAACTGTTCTTCTTTCTCGAGTTACGGTCATGCACAACAGAACGTGTTACAAAGCGATCACACAAATAATTGGGCGCTAGTCCCTTGACACATTTAAACCCAAGAATACCTACCGTAAACGTCAGATAATTAACTACTCACGGGGAGCCAGCCTAACTCCTTAAGATCTGGTGTTATATGGTCGAACGGCATGCTTTGCGAGCGTTTGTTTTGACTTTGATTCTGTCGCTAAAGGAAAACGTTTGAAAATCGAAAAGATTTGGGGCAATTTGCGGTCTAAAATAATATTGACTGGAAGAAACAAGTATAAAATGTTTGCGTACGGGGCCATTTACATAAGCACTACTGTTTTTGAAATTGTGACCTCGTGCCGTGGGGTTGCAAGTAAGGCTGTAACAAAGATGCGCGAAATTTCCTAAAAAGGCCCAGTCCACTCGCCTGATGACATTTAGCGATGCCGTCATGACGTACTTCATATAACTTAAAAAGCAGTAAAGATAGAAGTTACTGTTGCTCGCGCTTCTCCCTTGCCTTTCGATTTTTCCGTCACTTCGATCGTACTCTGATAAACATGTTCAGCTTGGAATAAGAACAAAAAACAATAATGCTTTACTCTTATAAGATTTAAACTATACGCAGAAAGGTGCATTAAACTCAATATTTTAAAATAACGAGCGCTAGCCTGCGTTTGGTCGAAAGATCAGATATAATACTGGAAACCGAATTTTTAAGAGCATTATATTGAATGAATTTCACGCCATATGTTATGAACGACAAAAAAAATCCAGTCTAAAAGTAATCATTTTAAACTCTCTCGTGCCATATTTCGAAAATTGATTAGATAGATCAAGGTTGTTTTGCAAGGAAAGCATCGGCTGAGGTGCCTTTTTTATTGGAACTTTTGAAACCAGACATGATCGTCCACTGCAAGGCATTAGCTGACAAGATGAATTCATAATTATGTAAAACAAAACATAAACAGTTAACATCCACAAAAAGTTTAGAATGAACAGCAGCTGCTAGAGGTTGCACTCTCTCGGTGTGGTATATTTCGTTTTTCGACCCAACACTACACTGAAGAAAAAAGTTGCCACCTTTCAGGTAATTTAAACTATAGTTTCTTTAAATTTTCATTTAAAATAAGATTTTAATTTCAATTTTTATACGAAAACAGACAAACCTATTTAAATAATGCAAGACTGGTTAAACAGCTAGCACCTAAAGAACACTGGTGTTTGTGCTTTAGAAATAATGGGCTTGGATTAAATGAATGGCAGAAACCTTCCATGAGCTTCATTGCTGATCCAGATCTAAATAAGGACATCGATCCGGAGACAATTAGCTGTTGTTTTTGTGACTGGCCCTTGAGCTCCTAAAAATTATATATAACGGCTCAAACTTTCCCCAAACATGAAGTATTTTGCGCTTTTTGAACCTTTCATTATGTTTCGCGCCTCTCAGTGCTCGCGCACAGCACCGGTGCAGCAATTTTATCCAAGTTTAAAAACTCTGACTTTAAGTGGAAATAAACATTCAATAGAGAATAGATGTTTCGTCAGCTCCACGCAGATGTTTTTAAGTCGAAACGAAATTGCTGATCATGACTTACCACAATATAACACAAAGGAAGAACCAGTCCTCAGGCTCTCGTTTTTACCGAAGTACTGAAATTTTGTTTTTGTGAGATTGAAGGTGAGAAATTACGAGTCAGAAACAAATGCTTAAAACCGGTAGACAAGCGCGCGGTGAATTTTGCAATAAATGTCGGCATTCTTTCGATTCTTAAAAGCGTTTAGCATTATCTTAGTAACTGTTAAAGTTCAAATTGTTCTTCTCAATGAAGTCTATTATATAATTGTGAAGTTGGTATTTTTGGAAAATAAAAGTTTTTAGGCGCGAAATTTATTTCCCTTTCGTGTATAAAAGTGGACAAAAAAGGAAAGACTATAAACAGATCTAGGAGATTAAAATTAAAACCTGCGAGCTAGTCAATACTTTAACTTTGAATAATTATATCATGAATAAAGTCACTCTGACAAATTAAACATTTCCACCTTTAATACATATTTTCTTATATTCGCGAAATAAACATTCAAACAATATCTTTAGCCTGGTATAATGTTACAAAAACATTGCCCCTATCACTGTTTTAAACTGAAACCGAATACAACTCTGCAATAACCAACTTCGTCAATGTATGATTTGTCAATCCCTTATGGAAATGTGCCAGCGCATCCTACAGAAATGTTAATGTTCTCAGAGAATTAGAAAAGCAAAAACACAAAGGATTCGCGTTCCCTAGCTTATATGAAAAGTCAGCGGCATGGCAAAAGTTTCGGATTCTTCAGATCTTCATCACTGTGATAAAAATACCTACACGCGTATTAAAAAAGTCAGTGTTTAGTATAATAGCAGTTTTGAGGGGGTATTGGGGCTTGCCGTGTTGCCATATTTTTTTATGCGGTGTTACGGTGAATAAAACCCCATCTCGCGGTGTTGCGGTGATCTCAAACCCTTGTGTTTTTAAACCGACTGTGTTTGGTGAAACGAAATTATTAGCGGTGTTACGGAACTAAATTCGTAGCACATACACATATTTATATTATTATTGTTATCCTCTTAATGGAGCGCGGAGTATGTTAAAAAAGCGCGTCCGCTACGGGGACTTTATTTTTACCGTAATACTCCAAAATGTTTAGACGACGTTTTTCTACGGACGAAAAATATTCAAACACTCTTTTTGTCCGACAGTTTTATCATCCGAACATTTCTTCAGCCTCATCGCTAATAAAGCGCCTGCTTTGCACGCACTCTAAGGTAACCGTACAGCTGCCACTGGCAAAGAGAAAGTCTTTTCCTCTGTCGCTGTCATTTTTACTCGTTTTCTCACGATTTATAAACCAGGTTACTCACAGCAGCCTTTAACTGCTGATAGTACTAAAATTATTATCTTTATATTCAGAGAAGACTGGACAATAGGAGAAGTTGTTCTAGTGGAGGAAATAGGCGCAAGCCGGAAAAAATAATTGCAGAAGTTCGAAGACATTTCTTGTTAATAGTGACAGCTAGAATTTATTCTAGTTGCTCCTAAACATAATTGGTCTAGCAAAATGTCGGTTTAATAAACAGCAGTGTTTATTGACAAAGTGACTAGGACTGCAGATGTCTTTAAAATATATATATATATTTCCACAAAATAAGGACTTTTTCTATTTTCTTTTCGGCACAAAATGTAAAAACAAAAAAAATTCTCAAACCAGTTGTTCCCAATAATTGTAAAAGTAAAACAATGCATTTTATATAATGATTACAGGTCATTACATGAAATTTTCGCGCCTTTTAATTTTCAAAACAGCGAAAAATGTAGCGAATAATTCGAGGTCGCTTATCTATTTGAACAAATTTGAAAAATATCTATCCAAATTAACAACACATATGTCGAAAAATGACAAAAAGCGCGAAATTATGTGTCGGGAAATAGCGCTCTTCAAAAATCGCAAAATTAGTTATCAGCTTTTTACCTCAGACTCCTACGCACAAGCAAATCAACGGATCATAGTAAAAAAGACAGAGGAAGCTCTCGAGGATCTCGTTTCACCGCTTTTCTCTCAATTTTCCGCTGTTTCGCGTTCTTAGCGCCACATGAAATATACTCAAAGTTTCGTATTCTGATTAACATGTCCAGTTTAAAATTAGAATTAAGTAAAAGAGTATTTAAACTCTCTAAAAAATTTTAAAATCCTACAAGACATGCAGATCAAAGTTTTTTTTAAGACATCGTCTGAGATGCTTATAATTCTTTTTCTTTGTGACCCAATTCTTGTACGTATGCCATGTATAACGTCAGAAACAAAACAAACATGCCAACAAAACATCATAAATCAGACATGAACGTCCAAGGCATTGACTGACATATTAATTTATATGTAAAATGGAACGCATACTGTTAACTTCCTTGAACTCAGTAAACTTACACTATTGCATAATGACCGGCAGCCGAACAAGATCTCAAAAACACTGAATTACCGCCAGTACGATCACGACGATGTTTTTTAATTCTTGTAATTAAATCAAACGAATTTAGCCAATCTAAAGTATGATACGTCGATTCAAACGAAGAGCCTACTCTAGCTTTTTTTGTTATTCGAAGTGATTGATCATCCTCCGAAGATACTCCGAATGCACTCCGAAGATATTCCGAAGATTTTTCGAAAATTGTCCGATCTCCGAATATACTCTGAGTGATGGTTCTCCGACGATTGCAGAAAGAAAACCCGAAGATCCCCGAAGAACACTCGAACCTGAAGGTGAAAGAAGTACACCCGAGTGCTGCCGAAGATGGTCGGACAATTGTGAAGATTAGGGAAGGCTTTCAAGGATTCGTGTGAACATTTTGTTTTTATTCCCATAAGCTTCACGAAAAAGGGAGAGGTTGGAAGATTCGGGAATGGTGACGTCCCATGACGTTCCGGATTCATAACACTTTTTAAGTCGCTCTGTTGTTAAGTTTTTATTCACAATTAAAGAAAAGCAGTCATCACTAGTCTTTGGGTGCACTTTGGCAGTAAGAGATCAATAACTTAGGTGAACTTTAGCCGGGCTTAGCTGTCTCGCCCTGCTCCTAACAGGCGTAAGTCAACCAAGCGTGATATTTATCTGAGCCGCGAGAAACTGGCACGAGACTCTGAAACACGAAATTAACAAATTTGGGAAAGCATACCTACCAAAACGCCGTTGACATGGTAATGTCAAGTTCCTGACACAACATTCTATGCTACCAAATTAATTCCAGATAAATTTTAGATAAACTCACAAAGTTTGGCAGGGTTTGGCTGAATCGTGAAAAAGTTATAAGCGTTTAAAGTCAGGGCGGGCCTCAAAAGCCCCACCCCCCGGTCTGAAAAGGAGGTATTCCGCCTATTGACGTTTTCGATAAAGAAAACAAATTAAAACAATTGCGATAAAAACCATTTGCGGCACTGACTTAAACTGAGATACCTTAGAAAGAAGCCTTTCGGGCCATTTGTGACCCTGATTACGCCAGCATTACCCGCTGTCTAGTCAATGCCAATAAAAGTCCCTTCTAATTCACATGTTACGCATTTGCTGATAATGAAGCGCTTTTGATCTTCAGTAAGATCATAGGTAAAGGTAAAGGTGAACTTTATTTATGCAGGGTGGCCCATTCAGCACAGTGGCTGGTATCCAGAGGGGCCCTGCTAAATACATTTTCTAAAAAATAGAGGATAATACATGGTTGCGCGGAGATATGAAATTTATCTTCGAGTGTTCAAATAGATATCGGATTTGAACACGACAAGATAAATTTCATATCACCAAGCAACCACGTATTATTCTGTTTATTATATAAACCTACTAATTACGATGTTTTTGACGATTTTTCAAAGATTTCCGACCATTTTCCGAAGATTTCCGAAAATTTTCAAAATGTTTTTCGAAGGTTGTACGAATGATTCCGAAAATTTCCGAAAATTTCCGAAGATTACCGAGGAAGATCCGAAGATGTTTCGACCTAATATCGATTTACTTTGGCTCATTGAGCATTGCAACATGGCAATCTCTGCGAGATGATTGGTCAAAAATGATATCACACATGTGTGGATATCATTTTTATCCACACATGTGTGATACCATTTTTCTCGATTTGCTACCACTCGCTAAAACACTGCAGTTTATATAATAATATAATATATCTAAAATTTAAAAATAGTTATAAAAATATAGTTAAAACTTATGTCTAATACTTGAAATTGTTATATAAAAGAGAGTTTAAAAACTGAAACGGATTACAAGCAAGTAATCAAAAGAGTCGGAAGTAATCAAAAGAGTCGGAAGTAAAAAGAGTCGTAAGGTCCTCGGAAATACTCTGATACGTTTTCGACCACAAAACGTTTTCAATCCTTAATGAAATGTTTGAGAAAAACAGACGACCCCTGGCCAAAAACCACTCCTGAACATTCTAAAACACATAGAAACCAACAAGAAACCGATAAACCAAATGCAAGGCTGATTGTCCGAACAGCCTTGCATTTGTTTATCGTTTTACTCTATATTGCTGATCCTGATCTACGCCAAGATCCGGCTGCACTTCGCTGCTGTTTAATTTGTACAAGTGGGCTTTGTATTATTTTGGTACCGTTAACAAGAAACCCCTCAGACGTTCTTTCACTGGGCAACATATTGGCGCCTTTTCTTAGGTGTAAAGTTCTACTTCTTTAAGTTATTTTATATAACTGGTCTCTTGTAACCCTTCCTCTATTGACTTTATTGCTTATAACCGACTTTCTTTATGCACGTCTAATACGTATGCGCTTGGAAGTGCTTTCGACCTTTTCGGACTTCTTCAAGATTTGGCAGTGGTAGTCGTATGGTCGCTGTAATGTTTTTTAGAATGTTCCAGATTTCCTGTAAGAGATCCGAAGCACTCGAATGCTCTTTGTAAATAATCGCGCGAGACCGAAAGATAGTCTACACTAACAAAAAAAATCTGTAAAATTAAGGTGAGGTAAAACTAACTGCTTTCTGTCAAAATTGGAACCGAAAGCTGAGAAATAGGTAAGATGTTAATCGATAGTTAAGAAATGGCTGAGATCTTAACTGATAACTAATATCCAGCACCCCACCCTACCCTTAAGTTGATTTTTTACCTGGCACATGAATTAATAAAATGTCGTTTCTTTGTAAAGTGAAATGGCAACTTGGATAAGAGAAAGTAAATGAAGAAGCGTTCTCAAGTTGAATACTCGGAAAAACTATTTTCCGAGTTTCCCCAACGGGAGTCGAACCCATGACCTTCCAGAGCGTCCTACCGGTATTCGGGAAGGTCATGGGTTCGACTCCCGTTGGGGGAACTCGGAAAATCTTTTTTCCTGGTATTTAACTTGAGAACGCTTCTTCATTTACCTGTCATTTCTTTCTTTTAGCAAAGTTTGGAAAGAACTTGTTAACGATGTGCAAGTGGATACATTTATCTCTGCTCGTGATTGTCGTGTGGAATCTTAAAGGTAAGATGTTGGATGATAAAATCATTGGAGACGAAAACATTTCTGCGGCATGAAAAGCTTATAATTGTCATGACATGTATAAACATGGAAATATTTTGTTTACAGTAAAAGGTAGATACAGTAGGTAAAAATCGGACAAACGTCGTAAAATTCCGGTTATACCTCTCTGAGCTTAGAATTTCGTCAGGGGTTTTGGCTTGGCTGTTTACAGTTGAGTTTATTTCAAAAAGGGGTTTTCAGTAACGTCATATAAAAACCGTTTCGCTAACATGCAGCGTTTTAAAGTATCTCATGAACGATGTATTGCAAAAGCCACTCTGATGAAAATATTTAATTGATGTGCACTTTGTTTTCAAACTTGTTTATTGTCCATTTTACATTGAACTGCAATGTTCTTTGAGGACGTTACTGGGTTGACATGGACATTTTGAATGGAAGTGAGATTATATCCAGTGGGACTAATAATCGGAATAGAGCGGGTATAACCGACATTGTCGGATTGAACATTTAAAAGTCGGTTTTATAATTTAGATCAGGCTTTCACATGTCTAGCATTAAGAAAAATTGTCTACTTGGCGTAGGTTTGGATTTTTTCGCTGTGATAAGATGTATGTTAAACATTGCGACCTTGGTTCCAAAATATATGTTTTGTCACAAGAAGTAATCTGGAAAAATTAATCTTCTACTTCTTAACAAAACGTTCGTTAGTTTTGTGTCGAATTATATTTGCTTTTTGAAACAGCATGAACAATATCACGTATCTCATAACAGTTTGAAAGTTTTTATGTTACAAGTGTTGCTATTTCATTTTAAATTATAACCACATATCTGACATTATCGCATTCTAAATTACAGTTGTGTATTGCACACGATGCGACTTTGACTTAGATGTCGCCAGAAGGACCATTCACTTCGATTCATTGGGGAAAGATTGGCTGCTCTGTGTATATCCATATTGCAGCTGTGTTATGACAGCCTTACCGGGACATCATATCCGGTTGCACTTTAATACTTTCAATCTATACTTAAATTATGACTGGCTAAAGGTATATGATGGAAACTCTTCAAAAAATACGTTATTGGGGAGTTTTACCGGAACAAAGCAATCATTCACAGTGCAGTCAAGTGGCCGTTTTATGATGATCCAGTTGGAAAGGGATCTCTTCTCATTCTTGCTTAGAATTCGCACTATCTTCAAAGCCTCTTACAATTACAGTACAACAAAAGGTAAGCAGTGTTTATCGTCGTACAGAGGGTTTATGTCAGAGGTTGAAACTGATACATTCCGACACTTATCAACTGAACCGTCAGACGGACGTTTGAACATCTTTGAGAGAAGCTTTAGTTGACGAACCTTATATTTTACACAGCTGCTTTTCTATCCTGTAACAAACGCTTTGCACAAGGATCGGTAAAAGAGACGGAAATTTCTAAGAATAAGTGAGGTAAAGTTGGAGACAATTTGGATAGTATAATGTGATAGGGAGGGAGAATAAATATTTTTTGTTACTTTTACCTTGATTTATTTCCTGTTATCTTCATTGAAGTCATCGGCTTCTTAGTAAAATTCTGCTAGAATACTAATGCAAATGCTGTAATCCGATTGGCTCGGCTACTCTACAGTACAGGGGCGGATCCAGGGGGAGTGTATTGTGTGGCTAGCCATTCTCGATCCAGCAAAAACTAAAATAAATACAATGAAAAGGAAGTAAGTGAAGTAGCACTTAGTAACGTGTAAAATTGTTGATATTGTTAGCTCAGACAAAGTTAAAATATTTGCTAACATCCACTCCTTCCATACAACGTATTCAAAAATGGCGGAAAATACATTATTCTTTTGTCTATATGTTAATTGGCCCTCGTTGCCTCGTTTTAAGCCAAAGATTTTTTTGAAATCCGCAGATGCGATCGAGGCAATGAGGGCCAATTTACATGAAGACAAAAGAAGAATGTATTTTCCGCCATTTTGGAATGCGGTGTATAACAAGCTTGGGGCTAAAATAAAATAATAAACAAAATATTTGTAAACAGCCACCCCCTTCGAAAAATCATGGATCCGCCCCTGTACCATCAGCCATTGGTTTGCAGTGGCTGAAAGTCGTCAAGAGAATGGCGACATTTTCTTGTTTCTCGTAAGTTTTGATAGAATGCCTAGAAATATAATTGGAAAAGACTAAAAGAAGGAAATTTACAGTAAAAACGTCAAAATTTACCGAAGGAACGGATTAGTTTTAAACCACAATTCAGTCCGCGAACGATTTCATAAAGCGCGAAGTTCAATGTTACTTCAAATGTGAAAAATAACTGCATGTGTCATTAGAAATTGTTATCTAGAGGGAAATGAGTTAGAAACATAAGATTATTTTCTCTTGATTCTATTTAAACAATAGAGTGTATCTGTCGAGGAACTATCGGCTGTTAGCATAACCACACTGACCTACTATTGGTAATCGCGCAATCTGATTGGCTACACAGGTGCCTACTATCGATCCGTAGAAAGCTCTCGGAGCGCGCGCGTAGTCTTCGCTGAATTTTATCAATCAAAACCTTCAATAAATCAATTCTAGCGATATTCTGAGTTTAATAGATCGGTCAGTGGGTTATGCTAACACAATTAGACGGCTCGCTCTCGGTTTCTACCGGCTTTTGATAGTTGGCTCGGGGCTTCGCCCCTCGCCAACTATCAGCCGGTAGAAACCTCGAGCTTGCCGTCTAATTGTTAAATAGTTGCCCCGCAGAAAATTGATGTTCTTAAAACAAATATTACGCTTCGAGGGCTAATATGCTAGTTTTAAGAACATCAAATTTCCAAGGGGCAACTATCAGACCGATAGTTCCGAGACAGAAACACTCTATTGTCTTTACTGTTTACCACTAATTTTTCTTCCGCGCGCACATACAAAAACAAGCATCGTGAATTATTTTTACTTTTGACGATAAAAAACTCAATTGAAAGCCGAAATTTAACAAACGAAACAAAACCAGACCAGAAACCCACTAAATGCAGTGAATTTGGTTGGGTTTTTTTTTGTCTGCAGGCACGCTTGTTTACAAAAAAAGGCACGGGTGCGCTTGGGAGGGCACTATGGGCTGATAGTGCCCTCCGGCGCGCGGGCACTATCGCGTCACGTGTTCAATTTAAACCAATCAGAATCGGAGAAAATTTAGTGGTGAACTATAAGGGCTGTTATAGTTCACCACTAAATTTTGGCCGATTCTGATTGGTTTAAATTGAACACGTGACGCGATAGTGCCCGTCCGCCGGAGGGCACTATCAGCCCATAGTGCCCTCCCGTGAAAAAATGCCCGGATCGATAGTGCCCGCCCGTGACTGTTTTTTGTAAACAAGCCGCCTGCAGACAAAAAAAAACCAACCAAATTCACTGCATTTAGTGGGTTTCTCGTCTGGTTTTGTTTCCTTTGTTGAATTTCGGCTTTTTATCCTCAAAAGTAAAAATAATTTACGATGCTTGTTTTTGTATGTGCGCGCGGAAGAAAATTTAGTGGTGAACAATAAAAACAATAGAGTGTTTCTGTCTCGGAACTATCGGTCTGATAGTTGCCCCTTGGAAATTTGATGTTCTTAAAACTAGCATATTAGCCCTCGAAGCTTCGCTTCTCGGGCTAACATTTGTTTTAAGAACATCAAATTTCCGCGGGGCAACTATCAGCCGATAGTTCCTCGACAGAAGCACTCTATTGTTAAAATAGTGCCCTCCGGTGGACGAAGATTATCGCGTCACGTGATCAATTTAAACCAATCTGAATCGGAGAAAATTTAGTGGTGAACTATAAGAGGTGATAGCTGATTCGGCCATCGGCCTCAACTATACATCACCTCATAGAAATCTCGAGCTCATCTAATTGTTAAATATTATACGCAACAGACTTTTATAATTAAGAATCTGGCTGTGTAAGATCGGACCAGTCAATTTTCAGCGGAAAATGAAAATCTTTTATTTTCTTTACGAAAGTTAAACATCCTGCGCCACACACAATTTAACAAATCGTTAACGTCACATCGTGCACTATTGAGTTAAGGATGCACGCGGGAGGTTGCTAGGCAAGAAAGAACTAAGAGTCGCTCGAGGCGACTCTATATTGTTAAAGTGTATATGACATGAAAAATATTTTCTCCTTATTTGAAAGGCCTTTTGAAATACAGAAGAATGGCGTTTTTCTTTTCGAAATATCTTTTTTCGTTTCAGAGATATTGACGTTTTTGTATTATGCAAATTAGATCAGTGATGACGTCACAAGATTTGACTCTAAAAATGGTAAAATACTGAATAAACAATATCTCTAAAACTATTGAAAGAGTGTTCTTGAAACTTAGCACCACAAATGTGCATCACAAAAGAAACAAAATGTTACTCTTAGGGCTGTTGCCATGACAACAGTTTCGCCGCTGGTGCTGTCTTAATAAAAACTGAAATTCCCAGTTTTTGTCTTAAACCAAGAACCATCTAGCGCAGCCAAACCAATGGTGGGTATTAAGGCAATATGGGAACTATGTCTGTTCTAAGCAGGACCCTTTGTCTCACTTCAGAGGTCAGATATGGGGATATTTGTCTTTTTGACAGAGAGAGACTGGAGCTGAAAGAGTTGCTATGGCAACAATACTAAGGGTGTCATTTTGTTCCTTTTGTGATGCACATTTGTGGTGCCAAGTTTCAAGAACACTGCTTCAATATTTTTAGAGATATTGTTTATTCAGTATTTTACCATTTTTAGAGTCAAATCTTGTGACGTCATCACTGATCTAATTTGCATAATACAAAAACGTCAATATCTCTGAAACGAAAAAAGATATTTCGAAAAGAAAAACGCCATTCTTCTGTATTTTGAAAGGCATTTCAAATAAGCAGAAAATATTTTTCATTTCATATACACTTTAAGTGTTTGACAAACCTCCCAAGTGCATCCAGTTTGTTTCCCATCAAGGGGAACATCGAAGGGAAACAAACTCACTGTTTTCTGTGGGACAGTCATTAAATGTTTTGTTATACCCCCTAACTGAAATTAAACGCTTTGTTGTCTTCATTTGTTCATCACAAAATTTTCCTTCGGTGAAAACTACATAAATTTATTCACTGAAATTGCTAACACTGCGCGATACTTCAAGCTTTCCAATTTGCATTGAGATGTATTCTTCTTTGAGCCAAATGAAATTTTTGTAGGTACAAAACATTTCATATCTTAACTGTTGACTCCCGAGTACGAAAAAACACGATGACTAAAAGTTTACCATTTATTCACAACTTTGAATGGCTTTGCGTTGATACCGGACTTGATACCGTGGTTTCCTGATCACATGTAAGTCCAAAGGTTCAACCTGTTGTCGCCCTAGGGAGTTAGTGAGTTTTCTTCGCCCCAGGGAGTTATACAGTTTTGACGCGTGTCACGTGATATGCTCTTGTCCATGCAATAGAAAACTGCATTTCAGTTGGTGGTATAACAAATCTTGATAGTTCATGCTGTGGCGTTTGTTTTGTAGCACAATTTTATGCGCTGTACTGCAGTTTCTCTGTATTACAACTGCGTGGGCAAAAGTTACTCTCTCAATTCAAACTTTGAATTGGATTCTGAATTCTGAATTTTTGAATTTAAAGTAACATGTGTAGTACTCACCTAATCCCGGAAAAAAACCCTAAAAAGAGATAAATCTTTTTGATAGGTGATTTTTTTTCTGTCTATATCTTTCTCAGGTTGTTTTCTTCTGGTCAGATTTTTCTCAATTTTCTTTCTTTGCTTGCATCACTCTCTTGATCTTCTCCCTCCATCTTTCCTTTTGCAAACAGAACAGAGACGCTGGAAGAGTTCTCGGAGCATTTACCAAGTTCAAGAAAACTATCCGATGAAAAAAAAAATGCAATAATAAATTTGAGGTTCGACACCCGCTCAAAGCGGAGAAAAAAAAAACACCGTTGATAAAACAAAGTGTTGTACAAGGTTGTCTTCTTGTGTGGAAAAATAATTTAAAAAATGTCGATCGAAAACATAAAATGCTAAAAGTCGAGAAAAACCGGAATGTCAATCAAGAAAGACAAGAATAAAATGTTGAACCAAAAATCATGTTTTGTCGTGTTTGCGCGTTCGAATCACAAATCTTCAAACTTTTTGAAAATAATTCAAATAAAAAAAAGAGAAAAAGGTAACCAAAAAGAAAAGAAAAACATAAAAATGAGGTCTGCTGAAAAGAAAAGATGAGGAAGAAGTGTTTACGTCAACGTCTCTGAAGAAGAAAAATAACAGAATATTGAAATTAAAAAAAAAAACAGTAACAAAGAAGGGAAGAAATGGTCAGACGCGGTAAGGGACATGAAGCAGTGGTGGCGCAGTGGCGAGAACGCTCGCATCCCACCGATATCTATCTCCTGGGTTCGATTCCCAGACGCGGCGTCATATGTGTGTTGAGTTTGTTGTTGGTTCTCGTCATTGCTTCCCGTTATCCTGATTCTGGAAGCCGGTGCACCAAGAGTGTTTAGAGGAGTGTACGAAAACGAAGAAAAGCACAAAAAGGGATCCGTTTTGTCCCCAACGCTGCAACCCGTTCGAAGGTGGGACACGCCTTTCTGTTGTATAACGAAACGAGCCCACAAACATTTCTCGACCCGTTGTAGATCATGGAGAGAGCAGTTATCATATGGGCGTCTAGTTCTCTCTGGCACAACCCAAACGGAGAATATTTCGGCCTCATTCAGGGCGCGTACGCGGATCGCGTAGACGCCGTTGCTCCAGGAAGGACGGATAAAAATACTAGATAACATGCGAGAAAATGTTTGTTGTTAAGATCCCATACAAATATTTTGTTCTCACGAACATTATTATGCTTTAAATGGCCACGTCGCTGAGGACCAGTAAGACGACTTTAGCTCCCACGTCGTCGAGGACCACGGAGATTCCTGGCGAGGAAGTCGAGCGGCACCTTTCCATTCTTTTCCACATGTGGGGCGAATGGTACTTCTGGGCTGAAGAAGGAGAAGGCTGCTTCGGAGATATCTACAATATGAAAGCCAGTAGAACAGAAACTGTCTATCTAGAATACTATCAAAAAGACGATATCCTGGACCACAGATGGTTTGAAAGAGGTTTAAAGAAGCCATCAATATCTGAACTGACAAAACTTTCCTAAATGCGGACAGAGGTAGATGCAAACCATCGCCCGTATGAAACAGTGTGCTGGAGAGCGGAGCGAATTCGGCGGTGAACTGAGTCGAAAACAAAAACATCAGACCAGCTTGATGGATTTGCTCAGCAGGTAGGTTTTAAAATCTGCCCTAGCAAGACAAAAGGCTTCCTTGTGAACATCACAGCACCATTGTCAATCAAGATTGGACAGCTGCACCTTGCGATGAGCCAGTGCTTCACCTATTTAGGAATTACAGTCTTCAGTAAAGAGGGAGTCAACCTGGAAAACTGACTCATGATTTGCAAAGCGACCTTTGTGGATGAGCGGAAAGTCAAGCCCAAGGCACAAACATAAAGATTTACCAAGCTTGTGAACTCTCCGCAAGACTCATTGGATCTGAATGTTGGAAAACAATTGTAAATGATCTAAAAAAAGCTAAATGTTAAAAAGAAAACTTGATGTGGCCATCGCCATATTAAACAAATACAAATATAAACGTAAATTCTAAACGACACTTTTTCCCGCCTAGGCTCTCGGTACAAGGCTATAAATTTAGCTCCGCAAGGGAAGGGAGGCTACATTCTTATACTTTTGGTATTTGTTTAATGATCCTTGTTTTTGTTTCTCATATGTGACTTTTTACTTGCAGAAAAACCGAAAATTATTGTTCCATGGCCAGTTGTGAGGACAGTACCAAGTCATGTCGTGTGGTGTTCTGCTGAGGGGTTTCCACCCATTAACATGTCGTTGCTTCAAAACTCTACATCCTTGGCTAATGGGATTGGAAGGGTAATGACGAAAACAGACAAGAAAGGCAACTACACTTGTTTGGCTAGGAATGAGGCTGGCGCTGACTCAAAAGAGTTCCCAGTAACATTTGTTGGTGAGTCTCTCCTTTTTTTTTTTTTTGAAGCCATACCTAAAATTTACAGAAGTGAGCTCCTTCCTTTGATGACACAAAATTATAAATGGTGCGCTGTTGTACACTGTACGGTAGGGTGCGGTTAGTGTGATGCAGTGTAGTGTGTTGATCGGTGTGGTGTGGTGTGCTGTAGAGTGCTGCGCATGTGCAGTGCGATGCGGTACAGCGTGGTGTGGTGTGGTGCAGTTTGGGGTAGTGTGGTGCAGTTTGAGGTAGTGTGGCTTGGTGTGGTGTGGCTTGGTGTGGTGTGGTGTGCTTCGGTGTGGTGTGATGTGATGTAGTATGGTTTTTTGCGATGCGGGATGGTGCGGTGCGTTGCGGTGCGGTGTGTCATGAGTTGTGGTGCGGTGCGGTACGGTGCGTGTCGTGCATGTGGAATGGTGTGCTATGGTTGTTGTGGTTTGGTGTGCTGCGGAACCTTGTGGCGCAGTGTGATGTGGTGAGGTGTGTTGTGGTGTGGTGTACTGTGCGGCGCAACGGGTGTGGTGAGGTGCGGCAGGTAAAGGCGTAGTTGAGTGTGGTGCGGTGTGGAATTGTTTGCTGCGGTACGGTGCAGTGTGGTGAGTGTGTGCGTGTGGGGTTGGGTGCGATGTCGTTCAATATGGTTCGGCTCGGCAGTTTGTGGTTTAGCGTGTTGTAACGCAGTGTGGTGTGGTGAGGTGTGGTGTGGTGTGCGGTAGTTTCTATGAAGGAATTTAAAAATATGCCAAGTGTGCACAAGGGCTTATAATGTTGTAATGCACGCGACTGAAACAAACTGAGATATTTTTGTTACACAGGCTCAATATCATCTATTTTAACATTGCCTTGTTTTTTTAGGCGATAGTAATCCTCATTATTTTCAAGTAGAGAATCCACTTTAATCCGAATGCTAGCGCCGTTATATATGGATGTTTTTCAGGTTGCGAGAATGCTTGCTCTGGCGATGGCAGCGTTGATGAAAAAAACCAAGTTAACAATGACTTTAGTTGCACGAATATCAGCTCAACGATTGACCTATTCAATTGCCTTCCGACAACAGCGACAAAGTTGTAAGATTTTGCTATTCTTTATAATATGTTTTCCTCTGTTTCGGTGTCTGTCTGTTTGTCTCTGTTTGTTCCTGCCTACAAAAACTTCTTTTCAAGCCAGTTTATACGAGCAATTTTTATGTGACAAAATTATTTGCTCGTGTAGACGAGGAAAGTTGGCCAATTTTTATGTGACAAATATATTTGCTGAGAAGCTGGCGTGTTAGCTTTTATGTGTCAAATTAAAGCAGTCACATTCGAAAAATTGCTCGTGTAGACGACTCGTCACATAAAATGTGGCAAATAATGCGTTAGCACATATTTGGTGAAAACTAACCGCAAGAAAACCGGAGTGAAAGCTAACCGCAAGCAAACCGGAGAGTAAGTTTGGGTCCCGAGTTTGAGATCTGAGCACGAGTCCTGAGCTCGAGTCCTGGCTTGGTATTTAGGCATCCTCTTTTATTAGAAATTTATACGAACTTACACTAAAGTTTCTGAAAAGAAGGGGCCATTATTTGACTCAAAGGGGGGAATTAATTTTAAAAAACGGTTGATTATTAATGGAAATATGGTTAAAATAGTATATGATTGTAAATGTGAATTAAGCATAGGATACTAAATTTTATCTCTCTTTTGCACATTTTCAAATGGAAACAGGTCTTTACAAAGGAATAAGATCAGCAACCTTCCCACGGGCGCATTTCGTCATATGGCTGCGCTTAAATTCCTGTAAGTTTATATAGATTAAGTCATAAAAAGAGCAACGTATGGAAAACGCGCTGCGATCGAGTGACGAATTTTTGCAGCGAGGGAATGAAACTTATTTTAATTATACATAACAAAAAAAAGCATTGTAAAATCTTTAAGCGATTTTTCAATCTATAATCTGTCATACAAGGCAGCGCGAACAAAACAAAGCTGCAAAATGCACATTGATTTTCTTTACATAACATCGCTTCTCCGGAAAAACCGCTTAAAATCGAAACTGAGCAGGAAAAAATAGTGGCATGAAACTCTCTTAGATAGAAGATTTATTTAAATAAACACACTGATGCGTTACAAGGAAACTTTGCCACAAGCGACTCAAATAAATACAATGGCGACTACTTTTGAACAAAACTATGTTATTACGACGACGTAACTCAAACACATTCAAATACGCAATTTACCTTATCATGGCGCTCGAATATCCTTTGAAATCTTGCGGATGTGTTGTAAGTTCCGAATAACTAACAATGAATGAGCGAACTTAAAATATCAGTGAAATCTACACAAATTAACTAACCAAAATGTCACAAATAATACAAAGTATCTGAATATGCCTGCAAAATGTCTACAATTTATTGCAATAAATCATCGTAAAGTGTTCACATTTTCTTTGTAAAATCAACATGTAAAAACAAAAGTGTGTAGAAATCATAGCTCATAAATTCAAATAACCTCTACAAAAAGCGAAAAAAATATGTGCTTAATGTACATAACTATTGTGCATGCTTGAAATATCTGTAGAATATAACGCAACTAAAATCGTGACAGGGTAAGTGGGAGGTACTCAAACCCACCGTTATCTTGATTGTATATATTGTGTAGTTTTATTTTAAAGTAATAAATAAAGTTTAAGCTGAGTTGAAGTTGTGACAAGAACAAAGCACACAAATAACAATGTGGCTTGATAAGGGGGGGGGGGGGGCAGCAATGTGGCAGGTCAAGCAAGATTTTAAGTAATGTACGCAAAATACCTCACTTATTCCTCCCAATAATGTTGGAGTAAAATAAGAATATTGTCAGATTTTTCCTTACTGGCTGGATCGGACAAGATTAAGGCAAGAGTATATCATGAGATGGCAGCAAGCCCGACACAAAAGTCGCTACGCAGACTTAACCGAACCACAAGGAGCTTACAAAGTTAATGATGTATAACTAAATGTCATTGCCCTTCACCAATGGAGGGAGGGCGGGTAAAACTAAATTATTACGATTTTAACTCTTTCGTGCAAAGGCTGCCAGAACAATCCCCTGGGATATTGTTCTACTGCTTTTACAGCAGGACAATGCCTCAAAGTTCAGCCAAAAGATAAAGTTGTATTATAAACGAATCAAAGTGGCTATGAGCCGCTGAACTCTGAAAGTGACTATGAAACGAGAATATAAAACCGAGAACTTTGAAACATAAAGTTTGCCTAGAACAAGTCAAGTTTTGAACCGATAAGTTCAATCCCGGTATCTTAAAAACTATCTTTGTACTGATACGTATAACATCAACTTTTGTAACCATCGGGAGCTCCAGCTTATTTTCCACACTTTTGCATTCGAGGTAAACTTCAACTACCAGCCTAATATATTTAAACTGTCATTAACTTAATTTAACCCGAAATCAAATCACTTTAACACTCCTGCAAAAGTTTGCCACGACTTCGGTACTGGCAGAACTCACTTGAGCCTGCTATGGTGCTGTTCATAACTGATTACCACCAAACAATTATGTTGTCGCGATGTAGTGTAATGGATGAGCTTCTGGACTTGTAATTCAAAATAGAATCGAAAGGAAAGTTGTGGGTTCGAATCGTTATCGGGAAACTTTTTTTCTTCATCATTTTTTTTTTGTCCTCTTCTTTCTTTCTTTTTCTTTTTGTTTCGCTACGAATATACCATTTATGGTACCATTGTATGCATTTTAGAAACCAGTTACTGAGACGCAAGCATTACCGAAGTCGTTGTTTGATCTTTTCGAATTTTGGACGATACAATCTTATCAATATTCTTGACATGAAGAACTTTACGTTTACTTTTTATTTACGTCACGTGACTCAGAAACGAATGTTACCAGTTGGGGACGTCCGACATAGGGTACAGAAAGTAAAGTTCAATTGATCATTTCTGTGTGTAGTTATCTTAGTTTCAAAGAGTTCTTCAAGGAATATAATTGTATTCATGTACTCGTTGAATGAGAATCGCTTAAGTAAACGAATAGGTCACGTGTCATAATAAATAATTTAATACCTTCTAATGCAAAAAACAAAACAAAACAAGTGGCAGCTTACAAGGCAGACATACAGTGCAATTATGCAGTTCGACAGTTAAACAATATTTGTTTAAATTTTTGCTGCATAACCTTACCCCATTTCAAAAACGTATTAAGTGACGTCACAGACAAAAGTTGGACCAGTAAAAAATTATATATGTTTGCATCCTATTAACCTAGTGAAACAGAGGTCAGGTTAATTTTAAAGACTGACTAATGCTGTGTTCACACTAGGCCAAAAAAAGAGTAGTCTGATCGCGATGAAAACATGTTTCGCTATGAAAAGTGTTCACATCAGACTGCGCATTGCCCGAATCATGATCGAAACATGTTTATTCTGAGCATGATTGAAACAACCTCACGAGGTATTTTCAATCATAATCAGACGAAACACGTTAGAATGACGGACATGCGGAGAGGAGGCAAACCGATGAGTTGATATTTTCTTTTTGGCCTTAAGTTGATTTTCTTTTACCTTTGAGTAAAGTCGCCATAACGCAGAAATTTTATTTCATTTTGGAGAGGGTTTATTGTCTTTTGCTCGGTTCATGAGCTGATTTTTTGGCGTGAGTTTTATATATAAGTTTATTTTCTTTTGCCGTGATGGATTTTCTTTTGCGGTGAGTTAATTTTCTTTTACCATGAGTTGAATACCTTTTTTCCGTTAGTCAGTATTCAATTTATTCTATGGACCACCGTACTTTAAATATTTTGTACGCTTAGTTACCACAGTAAATATATTATTGTAAAGTCCTGTAAATAATGAATAACTGGGGAGCTCCGGTTTTAGGCTTGATTAAATCTGTACCGATCAGAGTCGAATTTCTCTCGTCGTGATACTTTGCGAGTTACTTTCTTTTGCCGTAAATCAATTTTGTTCTGCTTTAAGATAACTGTCCCATGAGCAAATTTTGCTGTGCCGTAAGACAGTACCATAAATTTTTTGTCGCTTAAAAACCAGAATGGAAAGTTAACACTATTGTAAATTCTACAATAATAAAAATGTAATTAAGTGGGGTGCTTCGCTTTTAGGCTTGCATTATTCTAAATACTTCTACTTACGCTATACTTACGCTGTTCGAAATACTACCAATAATGGAAATACTGTGCAGAAATTAATTTTACTTAATTAACTATTACGTTCATGATTTAATTAGTCCTGAATCCGAATCTTATGTACTTTAGTAGCATAAAAAAAACCGAATTTAAGGCATCCGCTACAATAAGTTTATTTTAGAAGATGTGATGTGTTTTTGCTGCGACTCATTCCGATTTATTCATTGTTTTTTTTTTCTCTATTTTTTAACAGAGATCTACAGCTGAATGAAATCAGTAGTATATCTTTAGACGCCTTTGCTGACTTGAAGGGACTTCATACGCTGTATGTTAATTTATAAATATAACTGCATCAATCGCAAGTCCCTAATGTCGAATTTCACCAAGATTAACGCTTAAAGTTTAGCCTCCATGAACGCTTTAAGTTTTGTCCCCCAAGCAAATTATGCTAAGTACGTGGTTGCATTTGCCATTTAGATACAACAAAATCAAGAAATTTGTACGCCCTATTTAACTACATCCTTACTCCCTGATTCGTGAAGGAATCCAAAGTATCACAATAAAACAAATACGGTAAACTGGAACAAAGGTTGCTTTTCCTGGAATGACCAAGAGTATTAAGTAATTTTAAATAACTCAGTTTTCTTTCACTTTCTTATTATTAGGTCTGGATAAGGCAGGTGTTATTAATATAAGTGAACGTGGACAATTAACAAAAAGAATAACATCTGGATGATTTTGTTGTTCGTATTTTGTTTTTTCACCTAGAAACTTACAAAACAACCGTATTCAGAATTTAACAGCAGGTATTTTCTCACCTCTCCTGGCCTTGCAAACGCTGTAAGTACGTCAAAATTAACAATCGCTTTTAACGAAGAAGCCAGCCAACTTCAAAGAAGTCAGCCAATTTTGATAACTCAGTTTTCTTTCACTTTCTTATTTATTAGGACTAGGATTAGGCAGGGATCAGTAAGTAAACGTGGAAAGTAAACAGAAATAACATCTGGATGGTTTTTGATTGTTTGAATGTTTGTTTTCTCCTGAGAAACGTAAATGACAATCAAATTCAGAATTTAACAGCCGAAATTTTCTCTTCTCTCATGGCTTTGCGAGTGCTGTAAGTACATCAAAAATCGTTTTGAACGTAGAAGCCAGCCAATTTCAAATTATTGATTTTCTTTTCCTGTAAATAAAAAGTTTAATAGTTCCTCCCCGAATTATTGCACATTGATTAAAATAAATCGGATCAAGGTGTAATGATTTGCACGGTAATTTGTTAAAAAGCCTGAGATGATAACGTTTAATTGCCATCCAAAGCTTTACGTGAAAGTGCTAAAATTGGGTATCTTCAGAAGCTTACAATGTATCTTGGTATGTCGGATGCACAGATACAATTAGCGCGAACATCCTTAATATGCTGTTAGTCAATTGTGATTTTATGCTTTTAATGTAATGTATAAAAATGAAAAGAAAAAGATGCACGCACCGTTAAATATCAGTGACAAGTTAAAGACCCAGTATAAAAGTCGCATTTCACATCTGCCGAATTTAATACCCGAATTTGAAGAGTCGCAGTTAATTCATGAGCGAGTTTCATTCTCGTTACCATAGTCCTTTTCGCGTCTCTTAGCCGGTGGGTCTTGGCACGAGTAACGAAGGGCTCTGAAGACAAAGGGAATTCAAATAGTTTCAAAGTTTTTGATTGGCTGTTTAAAAACAAGTCTTGAACAGAAGTCAAAATGTTCGCGCCCATTGCGTACACGAAATTATAAACAGCCGTATTTTCGAAATGGAAGACATGAAGAATTTCGGAGAATATTCTCCCAAACTAATAGCGTTCAACCTGTTACTACTTTCTCCATCCTGGAGTCTCGTTTTTTTTTTTTCAAAACCCAAGCCCTTGATGCAGAATGGAAAAGCGCGTTTTAAACATGTGTATTTGAGAAAAACAAGAGCTGCACATCGCACCCGATTCCGCCATTTTGTTTCTGCCGATCCGCTCATAGCATTTAGGAAAAAATGAAGAATTGTGAGTTAAACATAAATTAAATCATTTTGGTTAATTTATGCATTCGATTCGACACATGTCAAGTTCGTCGTATAAAGCGACTGTCGAACCTCTGTCAAATATTCGACTTGCCCAGTCGACGATGCAACAGAAGTTGCATTTAATCGATTGAAACGTCGAAATTTGCAAACATTTAATTCCTGAATTAGATTCGGCAAACGCGAAATTCGACGTATAAACCGAGCCTAAACTCAGGCGGACTACTGCCTCGTCCCCAGGCGTCCTTCTCCTTGGTCGTGCACGGTTCGCTGGGCGTTGTGGGACTGATGTGCACGGTTCGCTTGGCGTTGTGGGACTAATGCGACGGGAAAAAGGACACAACCTAGCCATCAACCCTCGCGCTCCCTGCTTTCCCGCCTTACCTTAACCATCCGGCCGATCAGCGCCTGGGGACGAGGCAGGGCGGGATATATACTCGCTGTTACGTGACAAGCATCACGTCAATATGTTTTTGACAACTTTGATTCAGAATTAGCTTTCTTCATATTCAACATGGGTCAACATGAACAGTTCGTTTGCTCAGTTGTAACTGAGAATCCTAATTTTTTCGCGGAAAGGTCTGTACAAAAATATTACTCACACATGTGTGAGTG